>NW_028261385.1:32249640-32563807 GCF_051295495.1 Thamnophis sirtalis | reverse complement strand
GATCCAGCCGAGACACAAGGAGAAAACTTGGCAAACCATCTCTGGGTTGAGTTTCAGGAAGTTGCCTCTGGGGATGTGGACAAGGCTATGCGAGCTGTGAGTACCTCCACCTGCATACTGGACCCGTGTCCCTCCTGGCTGGTTGCCAACAGCAGTGAGGTGACACGAGGCTGGATCCAGGCGGTTGTTACCGCTTCTCTTCGGGAGGGGTACTTTCCCACCGCGCTTAAGACAGCGGTGGTAAGACCCCTCCTGAAGAAGCCGTCTCTGGATCCAGCTGTTCTTAATAACTATCGTCCAGTCTCCAACCTCCCCTTTGTAGGGAAGGTTGTTGAGAAGGTGGTGGCTCTCCAGCTTCAGCGTACCTTGGAGGAAGCTAACTATCTTGACCCCTTCCAGTCTGGCTTCAGACCCGGTTACAGCACAGAAACCGCTTTGGTCGCATTGACTGATGATCTCTGGAGAGCTAGGGATGGAGGCCATGCTTCCATCCTAGTTCTCCTGGACCTCTCAGCGGCTTTCGATACCATCGACCATGGTATCCTTCTGCGACGGCTGCGGGAGATAGGGGTGGGCGGCACTGTCTTGCAGTGGTTCTCCTCCTATCTCTCGGACAGGTCGCAGTCGGTGTTAGTGGGGGGGCAGAGATCGTCCCTGAGGCCCCTAACTTATGGGGTGCCGCAGGGGTCGGTCCTATCCCCCCTACTATTTAACATTTACATGAAACCGCTGGGCGAGATCATCCGAAGGCACGGGATAAAATATCACCAATATGCGGACGATACACAGTTGTATCTGTCCGCCCCGTGCCAACTCAATGAAGCGGTGGACGTGATGAACCGGGGACTGGAAGCCGTTAAAGACTGGATGAGAGCAAACAAGCTGATACTCAACCCAGACAAGACCGAGTGGCTGTTGTGTTTCCCTCCCAAAAATTTGACCACCATACCATCACTCAGGCTGGGGGGACAAAATTTAAACCCCTCGGAAAGGGCCCGCAACTTGGGAGTCCTCCTGGATTCACAGCTAACTTTTGACCACCATCTCTCAGCTGTGACCAGGGGGGCATTTGCCCAGGTTCGCCTGGTGCGCCAGTTGCGGCCCTACCTGAATCGGGAGGCCCTCACAACAGTCACTCGAGCCCTTGTGATCTCTAGGCTGGAATACTGTAATGTGCTCTACATGGGGCTGCCCTTGAAGAGCATCCGAAGACTACAGCTAGTCCAGAATGCGGCCGCGCGAGTGATCGTGGGCGCACCACGGTTCGCCCACATAACACCGATCCTCCGTGAGCTGCACTGGCTACCTGTTGGTCTCCGGGTGCACTTCAAGGTCCTACTAACCACCTATAAAGCGCTCCATGGTAGTGGATCTGGCTATTTGAGAGACCGCCTTCTGCCAATTACCTCCCTGCGTCCCATCAGATCGCATAGAGTTGGCCTCCTCCGTATTCCATCCGCCAGTCAGTGCCGACTGGCGACTACTCGGAGGAGAGCCTTCTCTGTTGCGGCTCCGACACTATGGAACAATCTCCCCGTGGAGATTCGTACCCTCACCACCGTCCAGGCCTTCCGCACAGCCCTCAAGAACTGGCTAACCCGTCAGGCCTGGGGATAATCTTATTTCGCCCCTCCCGAATGCTGAGTGAATGTTGAGTTTTATTGTCTAATTTACTTTGTGCACATTTCTTTTTTCGTATTGTCCTACACTCCCCTTCCTTTTTGATTGTAAGCCGCCCTGAGTCCCCTTAGGGAAAAGGGCGGCCTATAAATAAATAAAACAACAACAAACAACAACAACCTTCAAGGTGGCCCATATAAGCATATTATAATAATCCAGTTGAAAATTATAAAGTCATTAAGTGACTGCTGCCAGTAAATTTTGTTTCAAGGAAAGTTAACTAGTTAAGTGGTCAACTAGGTGGAACTGGACTAAGATTCTCCTGGCCATATCTTCTAGTAAGAGTTCTGAGTCCAGGAAAATCTCCATATTCTGAATCATTCTTTCTGGGGAGCCCCACCCAAATCAGAATTAATGTTGGCACTCTCTTGGAATAATTCAGGTTCTGTCTTTTTACTTTCAATCTTACTGTCTTTCTTTCCATCTAGATATGTTTAATTCTTTTCGGATACAATTTTATGAACTTGTCCAGTGAGCAGACATGAAATAGTTTTTAACTTTCACCAAACTTATTTGGTTAAAAAGCCATAATAGCAAGGAAGTATTAGTCTGGCCCAAAAGAACGGCTCATGGAAAGATTGCTGGATCAATCGAAGGAGCTATTCAAGCCATCCTTCTGCTTTTAACAAAGGCTAGCTAATTAATACCTTTGGGAAGTTCAGAAACAGGGCATGAACTCAGACATCCAGTCTACTCCCATTATAAAATACTTTGCATCCGTTTGATGAAATGAAGAATATCTTAAACTTTCACTAAGTAATATAGGCCTATTATTATTCAATTTTTTTCTTAATACCATCACAATAATTTGTCATCGTCATAACTTGTAGACAATTTTACAAACTAATTATGTATTGTATAAAAATCAACTGTATTGATGTATTGCTCATCAACTACTGTATGTTGGCATCATTTGGTGACTCATTTTTCTAGACATATTGCATAAATGCCTAAAGTTTCTTAAAAACCTCTATTGAAATGAAATAAAATATCCCCAAAAGAGGATCTTTTGTTATGTGACTGCCCAGCATTCAGCATATATTGAGAATATGAAAATTTCTATTTTGGGAGTACATTCACTGCATATTCTCAAAATTTCAAGTGTCACCAGGTTTAAAATGTTTCTGTACTTTATCCATTACCTCTCAAGTTTCCTCAATATTTTTCTCATCTAAAATATCTCAATTTCAAGGTAGCATTGATTGATTTACTGACTGACTGACTGACTGATTGATTGATTGATTGATTGATCACATTACATCAAGTTGAAATCAGCTCCTAGCAATCACGTAGATCAGTGGCAGGATTCACAAATTTTTACTACTGGTTCTGTGGGCGTGATTTGGTGGGGAGTGGCAGGGGAAGGATATTGTAAAATATCCATTCCCTCCCCACTCCAGGGGAAGGTTACTGCAAAATCCCCATTTCCTTCCGATCAGCTGGGACTCGGGAGGCACAGAATAGATAAGAGGTGGGGCCAGTCAGAGGTGGTATTTACCGCTTCTCCAAACTACTCAAAATTTCTGCTACCAGTTTTCTAGAACTGGTCAGAACCTGCTGAATACCACCTCTGACGTAGATTATTTTCCATGAAGGTGGGACTTATTACATCACCTAATATTCTTCTATTCTAGACAGCTTTGCCTCAGCAATGTCACTGTATTGGTCCTGAAATAGCTAACATCCATTTTCCTTTACCTGGTATAATTACTAAGAGCCAAGGTGGCGCAGTGGTTAAATGCAGCACTGCAGGCTACTGCTAGATCAGCAGTTCAGCGGTTCAAATCTCACCGGCTCAGGGTTGACTCAGCCTTCCATCTTTCCGAGGTGGGTAAAATGAGGACCCAGATTGTTGGGGGCAATATGCTGACTCTCTGTAAACCGCTTAGAGAGGGCTGAAAGCCCTATGAAGCGGTATATAAGTCTACTGCTATTGCTATATTGCTATTGCTATAAAGAAACCTTTCAACTGCTCAAATTTTACACATCAAAGTTTATTTTCTTTCTTCTTTGTTCTATTCTTAAGTACCCTAGTATCACTGCTATCACTTATATGGTTATTTTAATGATCTGCTTACTTTATTTAGAAAGATTCCTGCAGAAGATGAATAAAAGGGTGAGTAACCTATAGTGTGCTTTGTCTAATATTACAACCCCTTTCCTATCTGCCAATTAAATTCTTTGTCAAGCTTTGAAGAATACATTCCACTTTTCTGCACCTACTATACCGATGTTTAACAGGATTCTTCTCTAATCTCTCAGGGTCAAAACCTCTTTTTCAAATGCTTTAATATGTAGGTGATCATTTTATGCTATAAATTTAGATTTGCAGTGAAATCAGAGTCCAGCGCTGCTTTCTAAAGCTCAAAAGGAGTATTGAACTTAACCTGTCTTGGCATTCAGTCAGGTATCAAAGGAATTATAAAAAAAATGTGAGAACAAAAAATCCTTTTTAATAACTGCTTTTATGAAAGTATTTTCACTGGTTGGCATATTCAGGGAAAAAATCTTATCTTCTTGTGATGGAGATGTAGAAGGAATTCTGAAAAATCAATTAACATGCAAAATTGACTACACAAACTCTCTTCTTCCATCCCATCCACAAACCAAACACAAAAAAACTATGCATCCTGAAATTTAAAAAAAAAATCAGCTAAAATGGAGTAGAGAGACATTTATTACCCATTTACTATTTAAAAAATGTTTCAAGAGGATACATTGTGTGCCAAATTATGAGTGCTAAAAGATAAAATATTATATGTTTGTATCGGAAAGATTATGCAATGTTGAAGAATTACTGTATTTTTCTGAGTATAAGACACACTGGAGTATAAGACGCACCAAGATTTTGAAGAGGCAAATTTAAAAAAAAGTTTTTGCACTCTGCAGACCTCCCCAAAATGGCCCATTTTTTTGTGAAAACAGGCCCAGTTTTTGTCAAAAAACAAAAAAGAGCATGCATAGCCTTTAGGGGGCTTATAGAGTGCTCCTGGGGGCTGGGGGGACAAAAAACAAGCAAAAACGGCCCAGGTTTTTTTTAAAGGGCATGCATAGCCTTTAGGAGGCTTATAGAGTGCTCCTGGGGCTGGGGGGGAGGCAAAAAACAGTCTGTTGTTCACTCATTTTTGCCACTCTGCAAGGTTCCTAAAGGCTACACATGGCCATTTTGGTAAAGAGGACAAGAATGCTGTATTCAGTGTATAAGACGCACCAGATTTTCAGCCTCTTTTTTGAGGCAAAAAGGTGCATCTTATACTCCGAAAAATACGGTACTGGAAATAAATCTTCACATCCAAAGTAAAAATGCTGTAAGAAATTTTAAAAAAATAAATGATGTATGGATGATATAACTGGAGAAATATTAAAATATGGATATTTGGGTAACCTGTTTAACATTATCTGAAGAGTAAATTTCTGACTGATCACTGGAAAATTGCCAATATTATTTCCCTTAAAAAGGGGGCTAAATAACTATAGAGTGAATAATTTACCAAACACAAGATAGTGTTTGTTAAAATTCTGACTGAAAGGATATAAAAGGTATAAAAGAGCAGAAACTGTGAAATACAATGCAATTTTATGCAGAGCAGGGAAAATCCGTACCAATTTTTTCTTCTTCTTCTTCTTCAAAAGGTCATTAAATGTGAAAAATATCATTTATTGTGTATTTGTCGATTTAGATGAAAATTATGGAATATTTTGGTTAAGGTTGGTATTGGTATTTAGTTACTGAATATAGTAAGTATGGTATATGATGGAAATGAAACATGTATGAGAATAAATGGAATGCATATGAGGGGTTTCAACACTGAGAAAGAAAATAACGTATGATAGGTTATTGGTGGTTTAATATATTTATGGATAAATGTCATCCTAGTGAAAATATAGTGGTTGAAGAGGTAACTCTTGGTATGCTTTTGTATGCAGAGGATGCCATATGGTTGGCCTCAAACTCAAAAGACATGCAAAGAATTTTATCCCAATTGAAAAGAATATCTGCAGTTCAGGTTTCATCTCTGGATTTCTTGATGCTGGAAGTTGTTTGTTTGCTTGGAGACCATTAGCCAAGTAAGTAACATCATTAGTGCAGGAAAACAAGCAACCTTAGAGAGCACCAAAAACTCCACAGAGAATGTTGTGTATGTATGATGCAATGCAAAGTATGGTTTTGAAAACTGATGCATGAAAAACCAACACAGTTATACTCAACAGGTTAAAGTAACTCAGCACCTGGAAAATATACATAAGCAGCAAGAAATTGGAGAAAACAGATAAGTAGCATGATCATCAAAGATAATTAAACAGCTGGAGAAACTTTTAACATGTGAAAATACCAGCAGAAGAATAGTGACCATCATGTGATCTATTGTGAAGAACAAGTGTTTGTCAAAAGAAAAAAAAACCATGGCTGCATTCCACTTTGTTATATGGAGGTTAAGTGTGAGAAATAAAAGTTAATTAAATGTAGAGGGAATTGAATACTTTACTAAGATATATACTAAAGCAAGAAGAGACTGGGTCAAGAATGAATGTATACTGAACAAACATGTACTGAACACAAAAGTAAGGAACCAATATGAAAAAGAAATGCATTGAGGTAATTTGCACTTCCAATAAGGATAAATCTGCAAAAATATATGAAAAAAGAGAAACGTGGAGAAGAAACTAACGAAGTTGTGGTTGGATGGAATTAATAATAACCTGAAGGATAGGTGAGAAGTGTAGAGAACAAACCAGAATGCATGAAATGTTGTATGGATGTGTCGAAAGCCGAAAGCTTTGGAAGATTACAAAATATAGTGAGTAGGCTTGATATACATTACAGGTAGTCTTCAACTCACAACAGTTCATTCAGTGTTGAAAAAAGTGACTTATGACCATTTTTCACACTTATGGCCATTGTAGCATCTCCAAGGTCACATGATTTACATCAGGGGTAAAATGCTACCGGTTCAGACAAGTTCACCTGAACCGGTAATAAAAAATGCTACCAGTTCGCCCAAACCAGTAGTAAAAAATGCTACCAGTTCAGGCAAACTGGTAGTTCTGACAATCAGCTATGTGAATCGTGCAGCACAGCTGATTGTCACACAGCTGATCATCAAAACTAGCGGTTTGTCCGAACCAGTAGCATTTTTTTACTACCGTTTCAGGCAAACCGTAGTTCTGACGATCAGCTGTGCGGCACAGCTGTTTCCCCCCCTCGTTCTTCTACTTACCTTTGCAGACTCAGAAAAGGTTTCTTAATCCTCCTTTTTCAGTACTATGTGATAGCGCCTGTGGCACGCATGCACATGAAGCGTGCATTTGGCACACATGCGCACAAAGCACGCATGCTTGTGCAAAGTGAACTGGTAGCAAAGCGAACCAGTAGCAGACTTCAGAACATTTCACCCCGATTTACATTTGGATGCTTGACAACTGGTTCATATTTATGACCCCTGCAGTATCCCGGGGTTAGAAGGTTTTGCGACCTTCTGACAAGCAAAGTCAATGGGGAAGCCAGATTCAGTTAACAACCATGTTCTTAAATTAACAATTGCAGTGATTCACTTAACAAACGTGGCAAGAAATGTTGAAAAATGGGGCAAAACTCACTTAACAAATTTCTCACTTAGCAACATAAATTCTGGGCTCGATTGTGGTCATAAGTCGAGGACTACCCGTACTTTTAGATTCATTTATATATTTTTTCTAATGCCTTTAATTTGTTGATTTACTATTTGTTATACTTTTTGTGGACTCTGCACAATGCTGCTTACCCTTAAAAAAACCAGTGTGTTTGATATACATATATCATATACATTCAAGCATATTTGCCTACACAAGCTTTTCTGATATTTCAGCTTGTTGCGTACAAAGGCATTTTAAAATAAAAGTATTTGGTAAAGCATTATTCTGTTTATAGGAATAAGTATATAGAAATAGACGTGGTTGACAGTAGAAAATTACTAGAGGACAACCAGTGAGGGCAACCGGTGAGAGATAAGTTATCATACACGATGAAGTCAATCACAGAGGATTAATTTGTGTTTTGCTGTAACATTAGTTAGTAAGAACATGATAAGTCCAAAGGTACAGGTAGTCCGCGACTTATAACAGTGACTGTTCAAAGTTACAACGGCACTGAAAAAAATGACTTACGACCATTTTTCACACTTACAACCTTAGCACGATCTCCATGATCTTTGTGATCAAATTTCAAACACTTGGCAGTTGATTCATATTTATGTGTATTGCTGTGTCCCAAGGTCATGTAATCACCTTTTTGTGACCTTCTGGCAATGGGGAAGCCTGATTCACTTAACAACTGGATTACTACTTTATCAATTGAGGAAAGAAAGGTTGTAAAATGGGGCTCACTTAACAAATGTCTTACTTAGCAGCATAAATTTTGCGCTCAACTATGTTGAGGCCTACCTGTACTCTGTCCCTGCAGTGGTCAAGCAAGTATGGGTAGAAATCCCTCAAACTGCATAAGTGTATTCTAAAGGAAATGTACATGAGTGTTTTTACAGTCATTTTTCTTACCAGTTAGCGCTCCTCCAAGACTTCCTCTTCTAAAAGGTCGTCCATCTTCACTGAGTTGCCTTTTAAATTTCAGCGATTTTCCAGGCCCAGAAGAAACTTCAGGATTACTGGATTTTCGAAATGGCATAGGTGGAGGAGACAATATACTATCAAGCTGGAAAAAAGAGAGAGAAAACAATTGAATATGGGTTATGGCTACTGTGAAGACAGTTTGAAAGTTAGTCATTAGATATTATGTCTTACATTCATGACATATTTGCACAGAACAAAATCCATTAAATGTATGAACCCTTCTTTTTAAATAAAGATAAATATGAACAGTGAATAAAAATAGCAAAGGCAATTAAAATAGTTATCTTGGAGTATCTTGCCTACAGCATCTAGAACTTGTTAGCTTGGAAAGCAGAAAGATAAGAGCATATATTGCAGAGGTACCGTATATAAAATGATTGGAATGTCACTGGTGAAACATTTCTCGGTCTCTCACAATAATGGAGCCAACAGCAATTGACTGAAACTAGATGTAAAAAGATTTAGGACTGATGAAAGAAAACACATACCGAATAACTAAGATAATTATGGCATTTTCTGCCACCATATATGGGTAATACTCAACTTATGACCACAAATTAGTCCAAAAATTTATGTTGCTGACTGAGTTTGCTCCATTTCACGACTTTTCTTGCTACAGTGTTAAGTGAATCATGGCAGTTGTTAAGTTAGTTATATGGTTGTTAAGTGAATCTGGCTTCTCCAATGACTTTACTTGCCAGAAGGTCGCAAAAGGGGATCACATGACCCGTCATAAATATGAACCAGTTGCCAATCATCTGAATTTTGATCATGTGAGCATGGGGATACTGCAGCAGTTGTAAGTGTGAAAAACAGTCATAAGTCACTTTTTTGTGCCATTGTAACTTTGAACAGTCACTAAATGAACCGTTCTAAGTCGAGGATGAACTGTACAATGATGTACGCCAACTTAATATATTTAAACAGCAGTTTGAATAAATAACAGAAGGGTCACACTACTAGTGTGACTTTAATTTTATCCTTTGTGTTATGTTTTGGTTATGTTCTTTATTGTAAATCGTTGAGAGATTTCAATAGTCAAGGAGCTAAAATTCAAGAAATAAAATAAATGATTTATGTTTTATGTATCTGCACACCAAGCCTGTCTAAAGGTGATACAATAAATCAAAAGACTCCAATTCTATATATCTAATAGACAGAATCTTGCCAGAATAAAGCCATAAGTTTCTAACCTATAGAGATACCTGGGAAATTCTAGGGCATGACAAGCCTGGATATCTTCCTCCTTTCCCCCATCCAGCTTGGGACTGTGAAGTCTTTTAATTGAATTTCCCTCTGGAATCTACTGCCTCCTCCCTGGGACTTGCCAAGGTTCTCCCTCCAGTACTAAATGCAGAATAATATACAAAATATACTAAATCAAATGTAAACACTGCGACCATCAACGCATTGAAAAACAAATAGAAGCCCAGCAGAAGATCTCCATGAACACCAATTCATATACTGTATGTTGCAAAGAACTAGAAAACTATTTTTATCATTTACAGACAACTATATTGTCTATATATTAGAACTGTAAATATTAGAACTGAAAGGAATACTTCGTGAATTTCATCGTGGAATTTCTTGTCCAGATTTCCATTTTAATAATACTATTGAGAAAAGTAGAATATCCACCAGGTGGCACTATACTATAATGAACAAAACAGCAACAATTTATTTACACCCATAGTATAACACCATCAACAAGAATTTACTAAGAAAGTTTATTGTATCTAAGAAGAATCTACTCTTTGAGCATTGTACTTAGAAGTAAGACTTAATAAAAGGGAGGAGGGTCTTCTAAATGTGACAAAAATCCACCTTCCTATTTCCATTCAGATTATTTTAAGAAATACACAGTGGTGCTTAAAATTTTGTGAACCCTTCCTTTTTAATTTTCATTTTTTTAAATAGGGTTCTCTTTACACAGTTTTAGGATTTTTAAGATCATATTTTAGATCCTATTTATGCAGAAATGTGATCTATTTTTTCCCCACAGAAAAGTCCTAAAACTAAATAAAGAGAACCCAAATTTAAAAAGTTAAAAAAACACCATACTTGTTCATTTATTATGGAAAATGATCCAAAGCTAAGTATGCAAATATGGGAGGTCCTGCCTTATTTAAGGAATTGGATTCTGGGTATTCACTATCAAAGCCTGATCTTTAGAAAATAGATATGTGGATGTGTTATGGCTTGAAGAAAGGAAAATTCCAGAAACCTCCCAAAAAAACCAGTTGATTATGTCCCCAGGACATAATTCCATGTAACCTGCAAAAGGTTACAAAATGATTTCCAACAAGAATGGATGCCATCAGTCCACTGTCAGGCAAATCGGGTACAAACAGAAACAATTCCACCCCATTATCCCTACTCAGGGATATGGTGGCTCACTGGCTAAGATGCTGAGCTTGTCAATTAGAAAGATCAGCAGTTCGGCGGTTCGAATCCCTAGCACCGCATAACGGAGTGAGCTCCCATTACTTGTCCCAGCTTCTGCCGACCTAGCATTTCAGAAGCACGTAAAAAATGCAAGTAGAAAAATAGGGAGAACCTTTGGTGGGAAGGTAACAGCATTCATGTGCCTTTGGCATTTAGTCATGCTGGCCACATGACCACAGAGACATCTTCAGACAGCACTGACTCTTGGGCTTTAAAACGGAGATGAGCACCCCACCCTAAAGTCAGGAATGACTAGCACATATGTGCGAGGGGAACCTTTACATTTACCTATCCCTACTCACGATCATTCATGCCCTAGTCACTTCCCATCTTGACTATTGCAACATGCTCTCCATGGGGCTGCCCTTGAAGAGCATCTGGAAGCTCCAGTTGGTGCAAAATGCAGCGGCCCGCATGGTTTTGTGCAGACCTCGGTGTCCACAGGTATCACCTCTCCTGCAATAGCTGCATTGGTTGCTGATTTGCTTCCGAGTGCAAATATTATTGCATGATTATCCTCTTTTATTGCTTTTATTGTTTTATATATGAGGTTTTTATATTTCTGTAAGCTGCCTTGAGTCACCACATGCGAATAAGCGGCAATGTAAATTTCCTAAAATAAATAAATAAATAATTATGCTCCACAGGAATGGCTGACTAACCAAGATCCCACCAAGAGCAAAGAATGTGGAGAACACTGAACAATAGTATGCATGGCAAGATTGCAAGGAGAAAGCAACTTTCAGTGAAAAAGACTGCTGCCCATCTACATCTTGTAAAAGACCATGTGGATAAACCAGAAGACTATTGGAAGAAAGTTCTGTTGACAGATGAGACTAAAATAGAAGTTGTACTTGAACGAAATATGTTATGTTTGAATAAAGGCAAACACTGCATTCCAGCATAAGACTCTTATCCCTTCTGTGAAACACAGTTAGTGACAATAACATGGTTTGTGCCTGACTTGCTTTCTCTGCACCAAGAAAGTTTGCCATCATGGGTGAAACTATGAACCCTGAACACGATCAGCAAATTCTATAGGAAAATGTCAAGGAATCCGTCTGTGAATCAAAACTCAAGAGAAAGTGGGTCAGAGCAAGACAACAAACCAAAATAGACAAGTTGTACAACCAAATAATGGTTGAAGCAGAAGAAAGTTAATGTTTTAGACTAGCCAAGTACAAGTCCTGGCCTTAATCTTGTAGAAATATTGTGGAAGGATCTGAAGAGGACAGTTCATGCAAGAAAGAGCACCAAATTCTTGTACTGAAGCTTTTCTGTAAGGAGAAATGGGCTAAAATTCTTCCAAGCTGATCTGTAGAACTGATCAACAGTAATCGGAAATATTTAGCTGCAGTTTTAATTGCCCAAGGGGACATCCCGAGATTAAAAGCAAAAATTCACATGCTTTTTGCCACACACAAATATGTGGTTTTGGATCATCTTCTTCAATAAATGAATAAGCATAATGTCTTGTGACTCATTGGTTAAATGTAGTTCTCTTTATCTACTTTTAGAAAGTGTGTGGAAAACACATATTTTTAGGTTATATTTATGCAAAAGATATTGAAAAATCAAAAAGGTTCACAAACTTCTAAGCATCCCTATACAAGCAAGATACAATTACAGCAGCTCTCCTGTAGCTGTTTATGAAGCCATAAGTTCTATTCTAGCCATCATAACAGGACTTAGCAGAACGATTTTCCATGAAGCTGTTTTCGTTTTCTTTATCCAAATGAAAATGCCATCAGTTATAAAAATTTTTTTGCATTGAAACAAATTGTGAAAGAGAATAGCTATTATTTTGAATATAACACCTATCCATTTCACTGTATAATGCTGAATTCCAGTTTTATGGAAGATGGCAAAATCTCTACTAATGAAACAGCATCCAATTTTCTAATCTTACTCTTGCATGCTTGTACTTGTTTTATTCCTAAATAAACAAGGCCAAAATATTTTGCTCTTCCCTTAAATCCTATTCTAATTCTCTCCCTCCCTCCCTCCCTCCCTCTCTCTCTATATACACATACGTGTGTATGTATTCCTATGCATGCGAATACATGTTTGATAGCTGAAAGCCTAAACCATTAACAACAGAACAGCATGGATTTAACAAAAGTTACAAAACGTAGCTACTTTTTAGAAGTTTCTGAAGACAACTCCACAGCAAGCTCCACCAAACATTTCCTTTCTGACCTACCAAAATAATTTAGCAGCAAAGGAGTTATTAAGCCTGTGAACTAAGCCATACCAAAAATGCAGTAAGACATGCATGACAGATTCAATTTCCCCCAAGAAGACATAATCAATCTTGCATTGGATCATGTTATTCTCTTCAGAAGTGAATGCAAAAACCACTGGAGCACACCTGGGAAACAGTTTGGCAGAATTTCAATTGAGAGATGACAATTTGGGAAGTGGAAGTGCAGCTTTATGTCAAGCAGGAAATGTGCGCACCGTGTGTGTGTGTGTGTGTGTGTGTGTGTGTGTGTGTGTGTGTGTGTGTGTTGTTGTCGTTTTGTTTTTGCTCTTCAATTGGATAGAGGAACGTACATATGGGGGGGAAATGGCTTTATTCCATGCTTGTTGAAGTTTATTGACTGTTTGTTCATTTCCTTCACGATACACTTCATCTAAATCAACTTAAGTTATGATATATTTTCCAGAAACATGGAAGTGATGATTGGTTGCTGAAGGTGCTAAAAGCAGCATATGAAGGAAGAATTTTTAAAAAAATCACAGATATAACTTGAAAAGAGAAAGGTGAGAAAATTTGAAGGAAAAAAATATGAAGTAATGCATGAATATGACGGATGAAAAGATGTTTGGAAAGATAAGCAGGAATAGGGGTTTGAACTTTTTCTCTATTGGATCTCCAGAACACTGCAGATAGGTAGTTGCAGAGATTTCCCCAATATAATCTGTAGAAATTTTAGAACAGGGAAGGCTAACCTTTTTGTTGTTGCGTGTCAAAAACATGTGTGCGCGTGCGACAGCACACACATATGTGCCTACACCCATAATGCAATGCCACATGACACCCCGCATGCACTCCATCCCCCTGCGCATGCGTGCAACACACACACACACACACACACGACCCCATCCCCTGCGCATGCACACACAACTCCCTCCCACAGCTCGTTTTGGGCCTAGCAGGCTTCCCTGCAGCCTCCTGGTACCAAAAATGGAGCAAGGGGTGTGTGTGGAACATCACACACACTGTGCTCCCCCGCCCCCATGCATGCGAGCACAACCCCCCTGTGCATGCACGTGCATCTCCTGCATGCACCATTTTCCCCATGCACGCACGACAGAGACCCAAAAATCAGCTGGCGGGTGGAAGGCATGCACCCATATGCAGTGGACCTGAGCTGGGGCGACGGCTGACCTCTCCACAGAGAGGGCTCCGCATGCCACAGGTTCGCCATCACGCTTTTAGAAGGAGCTCTACAAAGGCAAGTGAGCAATTGGTGACAGGACATGGGGAAAAGCATGTAGGACCCAGCAGGGTGAGTAGCAGGCCGATAGCCTGTGGGGACACAGACGAGAGCTCTGCAGTGGCAGAGAGGGGGCAATGCCATCTGGTAGTTATTTGCTGCCTCTGGAGCCTTTGGTGTCTGACATTAGTAAGGCGGGGGCCTGTTCCCAGTGCGCGCATGTGCAGAGCTGCCAGAAGGCAAGAACATTTAAGAAAACAGGGTCAACTCAGGAGTAAGACTTGGAGATGATTGGCCCCTCCCATAAGACATAAAAGAGGAGTAAATAGGACATGAACTTTTGCAGGAAGCAATTAGTTGATCTGGTCAGTTCAATCATTGACTCTGTGCTAAGTTTGGCCTTGCAAAACTAATTTGACAATTAGGTCTCTGGCAGCATTTCAAGGGAGATAAGGTGAGTGTTTATCAACATTCTGCTGAAAGACTGTGGCAACTCATGCAGACATCTGTCGGAATCTTCACAGATTGTTTGTGAAGACTTGCGGGCTGTAAATGACCATAATTCACAGCCATATAAATAAAAGAGGGTTTGGGGAACTAAGATTGTGATTTATGCTTTCTCAGGAAACCTAGGCCAGAACAACTATGTAACAGAGAAATAATTGTTAGAAAACTAAAAAGCTACATTTATAATTGTTGAAGTTGAGAAGAAGCCAATGAAAATATAAGACTTTCATCTGAATTAAGAAAACTGAAAAAGTTAACTAAATGAATACACCCAATAAAGATGATAAGTGAGTACATCCACCTACATGTTCCTGGAAAGTCTTTGATATAAAAGAATCTGTATTCATTTTGCGAACATCAAAAGCTGGAAAACAGAGCAATCATGTAGAAGAAAGAATTTTCAAATTAGCCTGTAGATTATAAGGGTTCAGTCCTACTTAGTTGAGAGTGTAATTTAGGACAATTTATGCATTATTCATGCTGCAATAAACTATTCCATTGGTTCACCTACTCTCACAACAGATATGGATTGATTCAAATCCATTTAATTCTTGATTCAAGAAGCAAAAGAAAGATTGGCTTAACTTTTAAATCAAGTTTCTCCAAGTCTTTAGAGGATCTCTTACTATAGTGGCAGTGTAAGCATTAAATCATATTTAATTTAACATGCTATCTTTAAAAATCTCCATTTATACCAATCCCTTGCCCCAGCCTGCAGTGCTCGGGGAAGCCCTACCATCTGCCAAGGTTTTTAAATTACAACTTGGCATCAAAGTGTAAGTGGTTTTTCTATAGTGGCACTTTAGAATTATCTCTGGGAAAGGCTATTCCTGATCTACAATTGTACTGAAGACTCACAACCAATAGATTAGGAGGTACATCAGGGTATTTATTTGAGGGATATTGACAGGATGAGGAATAGAGGCTGTAGTAGCTGCCATTGAGTTCCAGGAGGTTGATAGTGATAGAAGAATTAAAAAGGACTCCATGTAAGGAGGAGTTTTGCAAATTGAAAAGGGGCAAAATAACTGAGAAACTCAATACAAAATAGAACTGCTATGGCAATCATCTTTCCTCGTTCCATGATGAACTGCAAGATTACAAGACAAGAAAAGTAGGTGAGCAGAAGCTGCATCTCTTTTACTTTGGCCATGCCATGTGGGGAGAATCACTGGAGAAAGTGATAGTGTTAGTAGTAAAAGGAAACCAGGCCATGAAAGAAAATGGTGGCCGGATATTATCCAAATTGAGACCAGCCACAACATAGAAAAATTCAAAGAAGCAGTGCAAGATCAGAAGAAGTGAGGAGACCCGGCCTATAGAATCACCAAAAGTTGACACAAAACAATGTATAACATCATCATCACCACATCAGCAGAAAAGGAAGATAATTCCATAGATCCCAAAGGCACTTTTTTTCAAAAAAAAAGTGATTCCATAGATCCCAAAGGCACTTTTTTTCAAAAGGCAACTTGGAAGAGGAGAGACGTCTTCAAGGAAAAACAAAGGAAGTCCAGTTGCCAATTGAAAAAAGCACCTTTGAGACAACCATGACCTGAATAACTGAGAATCTCCATAGATGATTGCTTGGATCAAACCTTAATCAATCTTCATTCAGATGTTGTGAATTCTGCAAGTTAGTGTCTCCTCTTCCCCAGTCTATGAACAGATATACACATCCCCCCTACAAAAAAAATTTCTACTTGATCCTTTTTTTTGCTATGGTTAAATTGAAGTGGTGCCCTAAAAAGACCTGGAAAGACTTGGTATTAGGCAGACAATGGGTGGCTTCTGGCACTTGAAGATCTATGCCCTGTGGATTGAACAGTGTGCCATAGGGTTGAACACTGATCCACTGACTTATCTTTTAGGGCATAGGCATTAGCACCCATATCACATTATTCTCCTCCTTATGGTGGAGAGTCTTGGTTTGTTGGTGTTGAGTTGAAGAGCAAATCAGAAGATTTACACAGAGCCTCAGGCAAGTTCTAGAGGGGAGGAAAAAGAGGTGTTGCTGTGATAGCTGGTGGTAAGTAAAGGTTCCCCTGCATATGCATGCTAGTCGTTTCTGGCTCTAAAGCAAGGTGCTCATCTCCATTTCTAAGCCAAAGTGCCAGCGCTGTCCAAAGATGTCTCTGTGGTCATGTAGCTGGCATAACTAAACGCTGAAGGCACACGAAATGCTGTTATCTTCCCACCAAAGTGTTTCCTATTTTTCTACTTGCATTTTTTATGTGCTTTTGAACTGCTAGGTTGGCAGAAGCTGGGACAAGTAACGGGAGCTCACTCCATTACGCAGCTCTAGGGATTCGAACCACTGAACTTCTGATCTTCTGACCGACAAGCTCAGTGTCTTAGCCACTGAGTCACCACGTCCCAGCTGGTGGTAGCTGTATATAATTAGATGAAAGTGGTTGTAGTGGATGTTTGGTGGTATTGCAGTGTGAATGTGTTGATGTGGATGTGGGAAGTGGGAAGGATATGGGAGTGGGCATGAGCATTTAAGCAGGATATATATCACTATCTGGGAGTGGGCTGCATTTGGTATGTTGAGCTCACTGGTTGAAAGGGATCTTCCAGTCCCCAACTCTTTCCTCAGAACCATGTTATCAGATCCTTGATGGACCTGGACTCTGGCACTTGCTGCTGAATGCTAGATTAGTCTGCAATAAATTTGTCAGCCTTTTGTCTAGAAAACCAAAGTTATGAATGCTAATATTATTTTTATTATCTGTTTAAAGCAACAAGAATCTTGCAAGTCTGAATATGTTTCTTCCCTCCTTTATCTTCAGGAGAATTAGGGAGGGTTGAGTTGAATCATTTTCTCTAATTGCTTTGGACTCAAATTCCTTCTACCTGACTTTTGTCTTGGTTGCAGCTTTTCCTCCTGGTTTTCAAGGCTATTCCATCCTTCCAAGGTGGGTGAAATGAGGACCCGGATTGTGGGGGCGATATGCTGACTCTGTAAACCACTTAGAGAGGGCTGAAAGCCCTATGAAGCGGTATATAAGTCTAACTGCTATTGCTATTGCTATATTAAGGCATGCCAGGGCAGCAACAGCACCTACAGTAACTGCATGTGAGGCCCTCTAGTTGAACCTGAGCTCTAGAGAACAACTGGACTGGTGTATCATTCTCTCAGCATTGCTCCTTCCTGAGCTGTTGGATTGCATTAAACTTCAAGGTGTCAGTTCTTGTGGACTTTCATTTGCCACTGAATCCAGAGTGGTGGGGGTTTATTTACCCTTCCTTTCCCTCTCATCCTACAGTTTGGGAGAGAGGGTGCATGGCATGTCTCCTGATATGTCTACTAAAGGTCCTTTTAGGCATAATTTTATTCTCAATTTTTCACCTTTCTTTTTCTGCATAACTGAAAAAGTGACATTCCAACTCTTTAGTCCATGCCAAATCTGGGATTTCAATTTTAAAAATATTCTTTAAGAATAGGATGTAAGTTTTGTTTCAGAATTAGACTCCATCAGAAAACAAAACACCTTGAAGCATACTTTTTCCTGGTAAGCTGTCAGGACACAACTAGAGCTATGTATATATATCTCCACTAGTGTAAACTAGGCAAGCAAAATTCTATTTGAACTTGAGAGAAATCCTTAAAATAATCATCAGAAAGTATTAGATTTAAAATTTATTCTAGATTCACTCATAGTTTCCAATAGAACAGGGGTGTCAAACTCACGTGATGTACCGGGACTTTTTCCCCCTTCATTAAACTGGGTGGGGACAGGGCAAGCATCTGGCCCACAGGCCGCGAGTTTGACACCCTTGCAATAGAATGTTTCAAAAGTAAATACTTCTATAAAATTAAATATCCATGGTCTTCAACATCAATCTATACTCCAAAACACCCAAAATTGTCATTTCCAAAAACAAAGAACACTTTGGATTATACGTTGACCCAAGTAGTTGCCAAGACTGTAATAGCAATAAATAAAAATGTAATAATGAAGCTCAGAAGTCTTCTAATTTTAATTATATATATATATATATATATATATATATATATATATATATATATATATATATATATATATATATATATATATATATATATATATACATACATACATACATACATACATACATACATACATACATACATACATACACACACACACACACACACACACACATATGAACAATAAAACAGAAGCCCTATGACATCTTTAGAATGCAGGTAAATTATCTTGTTTAAAAGATAATCTGTTTATCCTTGGTGGAATATTTAAGCCATATACATTTCCTCAGCAATTTGCTTATCTGAAGGAAATATCTATTTGAAATTCATTTTGAAAGACCTTTTAGAACATAAATCTACCAGGGAACAATATTCATTTTAATTACATTAGTATTACCACAGCAACTTAATGGAATTTTAATCAATCTATTAATATCCAAGGCAACTTCCTAAAACTTTAAATGTGATTTGTTTCTGTATATTTAGAAATATTTATAAGAATATAAAATTCTAAATCCTTAACATATTCTGTAGGGATTATTCAGGCCCAGCTTTTTACATTAATTTATTTATATAGCAAAATTCAAAGGAAATATTAGTCAAAATCTGCCAATGATTACAATATAATTTTATTTAAAAAAAATAAATTTAACATTTTATAACATTCACATAAGAATTAATGAATGAGGGAAAGAACAAAAATGAAAGCAATGTTTATATGGGAACATAATGACTGGTGTGAAGGAAATGTTCTTACAGGAACAGAGTGACTGGTGATAACTCAACAGATGGAAAAGAGACAATCTATTTTAACATTTGGCTGAGAACAATTCCCCGTTGTGTTTCTTTATTCTAGGAATTTATTCTAGGTTATACAAAGTCACTAAAACATTACTCATCATTTTTTTAAATTATAATCATCTAGTATGTTTCATTGGGATCTTCAACATTTTACTGTGGGATGCCTCATCCACTCTTCCATTTTATTTATGTTTACACAAAACCACTGGGAGAGATCATCCATTGTTTGTGATGAGGAATCATCAATATCCTGACATCCAGTTTGTATCTCCAATCTAAGCAGAAAAAGGCAATGAAAATTCAGAGCATGGAAGCTAGACACCATGGCACAAACCTAGCTTGAATTATAGCAAAACAAATGTGTTATTTGTACAGAAGTCTTTGGGTACTAGCACACTTCCATATTTATCTCTGAACCTGAATTGGCAGGTCCTCAATTTGGTTTTTTTTTAAGACTTGCAGCTCCTGCTGACATAGTAGATGGAGGGATGGGTTTTCTCCAGCTTTAGCTGGTACATTAATAATAGTCCTTTCTTGTTCAGGAGAACCTGCTCTAGCAACAGCAAATCACACTCTTGACATTCAACAGCTGAGTATTAGAACTCTCTCTATGTGGGTGGCTGCCCTTGAAAGACACTTTGGAAGCTTCAACTGGTGCATAATCCAGCTAATCCACAAACCATAACACCGCCTTTTGGTGGAAGCTGTACAGGCTAGTAATATGTTTCTAGATGCAATTCTGATCTATTACTACCTATTATGATTTATAAAGCCTTTCATATCTCAAGACCTTGTTATCCTGGAATTATCTGCTCCAGATAGAATCTGTGTGTCCATTCTACATAGGGCAAGAAGCTAGGCTGAGATTCCTCTTTTGCAAAAGGTCAAGGAAAGAGGAAGCAAACTTTACCAGTGATAATATCCTTGTTATGAAACACCTTACCTTACAATAAGGAACACCTTTTTCTCTTTCTTTTTGAAAAGCTTTTTTCATATAAACTTAAGGGGAAAGATATTGGAAGCAGACAAATTGTATGGGGGAACAATTGAGATAATACTGGGAACACATACATTTCTATTATTGCTTATGCTTAATTTAATGCTATGATCTAATCGTTTGTGGTCGGATATCCAGGTTAATCACTCTAAATTAATACTTTTTCACTATCACTTTTAAAATAGATGTTAATTTATAATGTTAATAATCTTGGTTCTACATTAAGATGAAAAACACAGGGGAAGAGTGAGGAATGTAAATGTTTATAGCACCTGAATTAATGCAAGAGTGCTCACTAGGGCTTTGCTACCAGATTAGAATATGTCAGAAGCTGTAGACAATTTCAAGTATCGTTATTTCTAGTCTTAGAACATAAAGAAAGAAGTTTCTTGCATCACCAACCTAGAAATGCTATATACTCAAGGGCAGGGATCCCCAATCCCTGGGCCATAATCCACTACCATGGCCCATTGTGTTGAATATGTTTGTGAGGGATAGACGCAGGAGCCATGGAATCAGAGAGTAGATGTTTATTGCGAGATGACAGCGATTCAAAACGTCCCTGCAACTGTCAGGGTATTTATGCTCGAGCCCAAAGCAACTGTCAAATGACCAGCCAATCAGAGAGCTGGTAACAGGGAACATTTGCATATATAACACTCCTTCCCCCCAGTTATTTGCTTTGTGTGTTATTTATTTGCATTTTTTTGTGTGTGTTGTCCATGTTCACATTTATAATTCACTCCTTCCCCCCAGTTATTTGCATATTCATCCTCTGCGCATGCTTGGCAAGACCTTAGGGAAGATTTTTCCGGTCAAGGAGGCTGGAGAGCGTACATGAAGTCCAAGCCTGTTGGTAACTTGAAATTGCGGTTTCTGCGGGGGGGGTTGCTGCGAGCAGGACTGGCGTTTTGGTTGTGTCGGAAGGTGATTTGAGAGCGGAGATGGCAATTTGGGAGCGTTTGAGAGCGGAGCTGGCCCTGGAGGCGGCAGCGTGGAAGTTCCTGGGCAGGCAGATGGCCTTGGCAAGCAGGCAGCCTTGTAATGCAAGTGGCCTTGGAAGGCAGGCAGCTTTGTAAGCGCAGGTGGACTTCTTAGGTAACAGTATCTGTTTATTGCAACAATACCGTTTGTAACAGTAGCAAACAGCAGACCGGATAGACTCTAAAGTTGTGTCCGGTAGATCTTCTCGGCAGAGAGGCAGGCAGTCAGGCAGCTTCAGCCACGGTTGAGCCAACGCGATTCGTAGCTCGTCCCTGAGCAGAGGCGACGTCTCCAGCCAAGGTTAAGCATAGGTTGCCCGTCCCTTTGACTGAAGGAGTCCGTGCCTGTGGATCTACTCAGGTTGGCTTGATCAGAGGCGAAACCTGAGGCGGTGGCAACTGCTGCTGCAGCTCTGACAGGTCTTCAAAGTATTTTCTGTTCGCGTTTACTTGGTTGCGTTGCGACTGTCTTATTGTTTAGTTTTATTCTTAGTCCAGGCTCTGCGGAATCGCGATCCCATCCTCGTCGCCAGTGTTGAATATGTTTGTGAGGGATAGACGCAGGAGCCATGGAATCAGAGAGTAGATGTTTATTGTGAGATGACAGCGATTCAAAACGTCCCTGCAACTGTCAGGGTATTTATACTCGAGCCCAAAGCAACTGTCAAATGACCAGCCAATCAGAGAGCTGGTAACAGGGAACATTTGCATATATAACACATTGGAACCAGGCTGTGTGAGCTGCTGACAGCCCAGTTTCAAAGCTCAACTTGTGGGACAGTTCCCCTCTTCCCCTGCCAGACCACCAAGCTGTAAAGTTTGAGGACCGCGGCTCTAACTATGGAAGCGCTCATATGAATCGTTCATATGAAACAATCAGATACTAGACTGGTATGCTTATGGCTGGTAATGATATCATCTAGAGCAGGGATGTCAAGCTCAATTTCATTGAGGGCTGCATCAGGGTTGTGTTTGACCTCAGGGGGCCAGGGGGTGGCATGGCCAGGATGGGAGTGACCAGGGGGTGGCCAGCTCAACATCACTTGTCAAGGCTGTTTTCGGCCACGACAGCCTCCTGCACTCTTCTGTCAGCGAAAAGAGAGGGGGGAAGCACAGCCTTTGAGCTTTGTTTTCACTGACAGAGGGTTGCAGGAGGTGGTTGCAGCCTCCCGTGCTCCATTTTTTTCTGGCAGAGGCACCATGGGCCGGTCCTTCACTGTTTCCTATGGGCCAGATCCAGACTCTCAGCTTTTGACACTGCTGATCTAGAGCATCAGTCCCCAACAGCTGTTAAGAATTGGGTCAGCAGGTCAGCAGCAGACAAGTGAGTGCAACCGAAATCATCCCTAAACTCCTCGTTCCCTGGAAAAATTGTCTTCCACAAAACTGGTCCCTGGTACCAAAAAGGTTGGAGACCAAGTTCTAGGGCACAAGTAGCCAACTTAGTGTTCTCTATAAATTAAAGTCTCCTACTCTTGTAAGACTGAAGTACTACAGTCAGTTATAGGTCATTGTCAACTAGTTATCTAGAATATCTGCAAATTCATTTGTCCTAGAGGACAGGAAGGGAAGACAACAAAAGAATTATAGTAGTGCAGATGATAAGAAGAATGGAATAGAAGAGTGTTTATTTCCTCAGGTTGTTTATCATACTTTGTCACATCTTATGACTCAGTGAATTAATTTAGACAATCTAAAGTAGCAATCAAAATAATAATTTTAAAATGCCAACAAAAAGGTAAATTTAAAGTGTGTGATGTGTATATGTACAATGCTATTTAAAATTAAGCAAACTTATTTAGCTTCAGTGGTATATTTTTAAATATGTAATAATTCTACTTGAAAAAAGTATAGGCAATATATTGCTTAAAATCATAACATTCACAAACACACTTCACATTATACACAATAACACACATACTGTCACTGTGTTATTAAAATTGTTTTCACATAAGCTACTGGCCCCATTTATTCTTTATGAAAATAATACAATCTCACTTTAAGCCTCAAGTGATTTTAGACATTTGTTTTCTTCAATAAATTAATAAACATTTAGGATTATCAATTCTTGACCTCTGAAGAGGTATCAGACAATTGTCAGGTTTAATGGAAATGGGATAAAGACTTGAGTAGACACCTCACTGGAGTAGAGAGCTATTGTGGTGTCTTGCTAATCTTCAGCTTCCACTCAACAAGCCATTATTCAAATACATAAACTGTTGTGTTATGATGAATATGTACTGTATCACCAGAGGTTTGCCTTTAGAAATGAAAACCTTTCCAAAAAAAATTATGAATTCATTTTCCAGGGAATGGATCTTAGCCAACAGTGTCCAAGCTAGTTTCCACTTGTAAAGCAGCATTTCCTTGTCTCTGTATCTGCAGAGATAGCCCACCAAAGGCTTTCAGGAATTCTCCTACCTTCTGCTCTCTTTCTATCATGTAGATTTTCAAACCAGAATGAACAGCCAAGCAGAGAATAGAAGAATCAGAGAGAAATATATTGGGTAACTCAGAAACAAACAAAAATTGTTCTTGCCATACATTTATGATCGTGAAGGGGGGGGGGGAAATTAAAGCAACTGGAAGGGAGGCGGTGGAAGGGAATGAGCCATATCAAAGGGTTTCTCCTTCCTTCACCTGAGGCTAGTTATAAACCTCCCTTTGAGTATCTGTTGAAGCTCCTTCTCTCATGGGCTTTGTGTGGGCAGGTACATTTCCATCATTATTCATATGCATGCGTTTTCTTCTGCAGCTATACGTACAGTGCGACAGCCTTTTCGTGAAAAAGTAAGCATTACCCAAAGCAATCTCAGAAAGTATACCAAATGGGTTGGTCTCATCGGTGACACGATTCCACCAAAATTTACCAGATCCAATGAAATCCTAAACCAAAGGGGTTGATTCCGGGAGATTCAGCTGTTGTTCTAATCAAACGCCAACCTTTCAAAGTGGGTGGGGTGAAGAAATTAGAATAGTATGCATGGTATTGAAGATGCCCTTGGGGTGAATAAAATCACTTCACAAATAAAGAACTCTCTCCTATAAAGGAGACAGACAACAAACCAGACTGTTATCTTTCATAATGGTGTGGAAAAAGGCAGTGCAGGTAGCCCTTGACTTACAACAGTTCATTTAGTGACCATTCAAACTTACAACAGCATTGAAAAAAGTGACTTAGGACCGTTTTTCATGCTTACGACCGTTTCAGCATCCCCATGGTCATGCGATCAAAATCCAGACGCTTGGCAACCAACTCATATTTATGATGGTTACAGTGTCCTGGGAGTCATGTGATCCCCTTTTGCAACCTTCTGACTAGCAAAGCCAATGGGGAAGCCAGATTCACTTAACAGCTGTGTCACTACCTTAAGAACTGCCGTGATTCACTTAGCAACTGTGGCAAGAAATGTCATAAAATGGGCAAAATTCACTTAACAAATGTTTCACATAGCAACACAAATTTGGACCTCAATTGTGGTCATAAATCAAGGACTACCTGTATATACAGTAGGCCTATTTACAGCAATTTTCTTAATCTTTCCTATGTAACAAACTTTCCTTACTTTCTTTGAATACTTCGATGAGGAAGCCACTAATAACTGTAAATGTGCATGCCAATAAAGATACTTTGCTTCAACTATCTCGAATTGTTTTGGTTTTTAAATTGAGTGGCCATTTTTTCCACCACTCAAGCATGGCAGACATTCTAGGAATGCTTGTGATTTTAGCAATACCAGAGACGTGCAGTCAGGGAAGGCAGGGGAGGCAGAGCTTCACCACTGTCATCATGAAAAGAAAAAAAAAATGTAAAAGGAAAAAGGCAAGAGCTGAGGTCAGGCTGAGCTAGTTGCTGCCATAGTCACCGTGGATGACTCTGCTTAGTGCTTAACTGTTTAAAAAAGCCTCTAAAAAAGTGCTCTCTACAGGAGGCGGCAGGAGAACGACATGCCTCATCTAGTCTGACTTTTTATGATCACTCGAACAGAGTTAAGGGTTAGAAGCCGAAAAATTCCTGACGTAGGTGAGGCACGTCGTTCTCCTGCCTCCTCCTGTAGAGGGTGCCTTTTTAGAGGCTTTTTTAAACAGTTAAGCACTAAGCAGAGTCATCCACGGTGCCTCTGGCAGCAACTAGCCCAGCCTGACCTCAGCTCTTGCCTTTTTCCTTTTACATTTTTTTTTCTTTTCATGATGGCAGGCAAGAGCAGAGTTGAAATCCTCTCTGAAACAGCTGGAAAAGGTATGTGTGGGTCGGAGGGAGGGGGAGGAATTCAAACTTCATCCTCCTGGTGCAACTTTGTTTGTTTGTGTGTGTGTGTGTGTGTGTGTGTGTGTTTGAGAGAGGGGGGAGGGAGGGAGGGAGGGAGGAAGGAGGGGAAGGGAGAAGAAAAAGAAAAAGAAAGAAGGAAACTTATTTAGCAAAGGAGAAAAACAAGTTCTTTATTTAAGGAAGCGGGCTATAGACAACAAGATGCAGTAGTCAGGTAAGCTTCCCTTTTGTTCACAGTAACTTATTTCATGATGTCTCTCCAACTGAGATCGTAAGAAAACTCCTATTCTTTTCTTGAGTTGAGTTTGAGTTGAGTTTATTATATTTCTATGCCGCCCTATTCCCCAGAGGGGACTCAGGGCAGCTCACAACCAAGTCAAGGGGGGGGGGTACAAATAAGAAAAAAAGAACACGAACAAAACAATACCACAATTTAAAACACTCAACAACCATACCGTTCGAGGGGGGGCAAAAACTCATTAGCCCCAGGCCTGCCGAAACAGCCAGCTTTTAAGGGCTTTGCGGAAGACCTGGAGGGTGGTGGGGGTCCGAATCTCCACGGGGAGCTCGTTCCAAAGGGCCGGAGCAGCCACAGAGAAGGCCCTCCTCCGGGTGGTC
This sequence comes from Thamnophis sirtalis, assembly GCF_051295495.1. Taxonomy (NCBI): domain Eukaryota; kingdom Metazoa; phylum Chordata; class Lepidosauria; order Squamata; family Natricidae; genus Thamnophis; species Thamnophis sirtalis. Next base: position 32,537,487 of record NW_028261385.1, on the reverse strand, counting down.
GCCAGTCGGCATTGGCCAGTAGATGGAATTCGGAGGAGGCCTAATCTGTGGGGTCTAATCGGTCTATTGGAGGTAATTGGCAGTAGGCGGTCTCTCAAGTACCCAGGTCCAATACCATGAAGGGCTTTATAAGTGATGACTAGTGCCTTGAAGCGTATCCGAAGACCAATAGGCAGCCAGTGCAGCTCGTGGAGGATAGGTGTAACGTGAGTGTACCGAGGTACACCCACATCGCTCGCACAGCTGCATTCTGGACAAACTGAAGTCTCCGAATGCTCTTCAAGGGCTGCCCCATGTAGAGCACGTTGCAGTAGTCCAGTCTTGAGGTCACAAGGGCACTAGTGACTGTTGTGAGGGCCTCCCGGTTCAAGTAGGGACGCAATTGGTGCACCAGGCGAACCTGGGCAAATGCCCCCCTGGTCACAGCCGACAAATGATGTTCAAAAGTCAGCTGTGGGTCCAGGAGGACTCCCAAATTGCGAACCCTGTCTGAGGGGCGTACTGTTTGACCCCCCAGCCTGAGAGATGGAATACTTGGCCAATTAGTGGGAGGGAAACACACCAGCCACTTGGCCTTATCCGAATTGAGTGCAAGCTTGTTAACCCCCATCCAGACCCTAACAGCCTCGAGGAACTGACACATCATGTCAACCGCTTCACTGAGTTGGCACAGGGCAGACAGATACAATTGCGTATCGTCCGCATACTGATGATATTTTGTCCCGTGCCCTCGAATGATCTCACCGCCATTCCCAGCATTGGTGCATTTCTCAGTTACATTTTTGATTTGATTTGATTTGATTTGTTTATTTATAGGCCGCCCTTTTCCCTGAGGGGACTCAGGGTGGCTTACAATCAAAAAAAGGAAGGGGAGTGTGGGACAATACGAAAAAAGAAATGTGCACAAAATAAATTAGACAATAAAACTCAACATTCACTCAGCATTCGGGAGGGGCGAAATAAAATTATCCCCAGGCCTGACGGGTTAGCCAGTTCTTGAGGGCTGTGCGGAAGGCCTGGACGGTGGTGAGGGTACGAATCTCCACGGGGAGATTGTTCCATAGTGTCGGAGCCGCAACAGAGAAGGCTCTCCTCCGAGTAGTCGCCAGTCGGCACTGACTGGCGGATGGAATACGGAGGAGGCCAACTCTATGCGATCTGATGGGACGCAGGGAGGTAATTGGCAGAAGGCGGTCTCTCAAATAACCAGATCCACTACCATGGAGCGCTTTATAGGTGGTGAGTAGGACCTTGAAGTGCACCCGGAGACCAACAGGTAGCCAGTGCAGCTCACGGAGGATCGGTGTTATGTGGGCGAACCGTGGTGCGCCCACGATCACTCGCGCGGCCGCATTCTGGACTAGCTGTAGTCTTCGGATGCTCTTCAAGGGCAGCCCCATGTAGAGCACATTACAGTATTCCAGCCTAGAGATCACAAGGGCTCGAGTGACTGTTGTGAGGGCCTCCCGATTCAGGTAGGGCCGCAACTGGCGCACCAGGCGAACCTGGGCAAATGCCCCCCTGGTCACAGCTGAGATATGGTGGTCAAAAGTTAGCTGTGAATCCAGGAGGACTCCCAAGTTGCGGGCCCTTTCTGAGGGGTTTAAATTTTGTCCCCCCAGCCTGAGTGATGGTATGGTGGTCAAATTTTTGGGAGGGAAACACAACAGCCACTCGGTCTTGTCTGGGTTGAGTATCAGCTTGTTTGCTCTCATCCAGTCTTTAACGGCTTCCAGTCCCCGGTTCATCACGTCCACCGCTTCATTGAGTTGGCACGGGGCGGACAGATACAACTGTGTATCGTCCGCATATTGGTGATATTTTATCCCGTGCCTTCGGATGATCTCGCCCAGCGGTTTCATGTAAATGTTAAATAGTAGGGGGGATAGGACCGACCCCTGCGGCACCCCATAAGTTAGGGGCCTCAGGGACGATCTCTGCCCCCCCACTAACACCGACTGCGACCTGTCCGAGAGATAGGAGGAGAACCACTGCAAGACAGTGCCGCCCACCCCTATCTCCCGCAGTCGTCGCAGAAGGATACCATGGTCGATGGTATCGAAAGCCGCTGAGAGGTCCAGGAGAACTAGGATGGAAGCATGGCCTCCATCCCTAGCTCTCCAGAGATCATCAGTCAATGCGACCAAAGCGGTTTCTGTGCTGTAACCGGGTCTGAAGCCAGACTGGAAGGGGTCAAGATAGTTAGCTTCCTCCAAGGTACGCTGAAGCTGGAGAGCCACCACCTTCTCAACAACCTTCCCTACAAAGGGGAGGTTGGAGACTGGACGATAGTTATTAAGAACAGCTGGATCCAGAGACGGCTTCTTCAGGAGGGGTCTTACCACCGCTGTCTTAAGCGCGGTGGGAAAGTACCCCTCCCGAAGAGATGCGGTAACAACCGCCTGGATCCAGCCTCGTGTCACCTCACTGCTGTTGGCAACCAGCCAGGAGGGACACGGGTCCAGTATGCAGGTGGAGGCACTCATAGCTCGCATAGCCTTGTCCACATCCCCAGAGGCAACTTCCTGAAACTCAACCCAGAGATGGTTTGCCAAGTTTTCTCCTTGTGTCTCGGCTGGATCTACTGGGGTGGAGTCTAGGTCCGCTCGAAACCGGGCAACTTTGTCCGCCAAGAACTGGACATACTCCTCAGCCTTACCCTGTAAGGAGTCCCCCGTCTCCCTCCTATTTAGGAGGGAGCGGGTTATCCTAAACAGGGCGGCTGGGCGGGACTCGGCGGACGCTACCAAGGAGGCAATGTATGTTCTTTTTGTTGTTCTTAAGGTACGAATATACTCCTTGGTGCATGCTGTCAAAAGTGCCCGTTTCGACTCGGACCTATCGGACCTCCACGAGTGCTCTAGGCGTCTCCTCCGGCGCTTTACCTCCCGGAGCTCCTCAGTGAACCAAGGAGGCCTCCGGGGGCCGCTGACCCGGAGGGGCCGTAGCGGCGCAATCCGGTCTAGAGACTCCGAAGCTGCCGAGTGCCAGGCAGCGACGAGGGTCTCCGCCGAACTGTGGGCGAGGGTATCAGGAATAACCCCAAGCTCCGTCTGGAACCTAACAGGATCCATCAGTCGCTTGGGGCGGAACCAGCTGGTCGGTTCCTCCTCCCTACGGTGGGGGTTTGGCCTCCGGAAGTCTAGCCTCAGTAGGTAGTGGTCTGACCACGACAGGGGTATGATCTCATTACCCCTCAGACCAAGATCGTAACTCCACTGCTCCGAGAGGAATACGAGGTCAAGCGTGTGACCCGCTGAGTGAGTTGGGCCTCGAATTACTTGAGTCAAGCCCATGGCTGTCATGGAAGCCATGAACTCCTGCGCTCCATCAGAGTGTTCACCGAGCGAAGGCAAGTTAAAGTCCCCCAGAACTATAAGTCTAGGGAACTCAACCGCTAGCTCGGCTACTGACTCGAGGAGCGAGGGGAGGGCTGCTGCAACGTAGTTGGGAGGCAGGTACGTAAGCAGCAAACCCACTTGACCCTTGAGGTCCAGCTTCACTAGCAGGGACTCACACCCGACAAGCTCCGGAGCAGGGATCCTACGAGGTACTAAAGACTCCCGGACTACAATAGCCACACCGCCACCCCTTCCCTGGGCTCTCGGCTGGTGTAGCACCTGAAATCCGGCTGGGCACATCTCGACGAGGGGGACTCCTCCCTCAGGGCCCAGCCATGTTTCAGTAATACATGCCAGGTCTGCGCCCTCATCAGTTATCAAGTCCCGGATGAGGGGGGCCTTATGAACAACAGACCTGGCATTTAGCGACAGCAGCCTGAGACCAGGGTCCTGAACACCCGCGCCATCTGACCTTGGAGTGGGACTCCTAGGGCCGGAAGGAGGGATCTCTATGACACAGCGAGCCCTCCTTCCCCGATGATGGCCTGCCCTAAAGTCCCCGCCATATCTGCCTCTCCCTGTCATGACCGCAATGCTCCGACCCTCTCCCGTGGGCGTAGTCCCCCCAACCACCCCAATGGCCCCCACTTTCCCCGGCAGGTCCTCCGAATCAGACATACTCATTCACTCACCCAAGCAGTCCCCACATAAAAGTTAAAACATATAAAGTACAATGGTAACAAATAGTAAAAGTGGGACATTCACTCAATCACATACAATCTCATGCACTCATCATACCGATTTAAAAATTGCGCAAGAGAGGGGAAACTTAATATTTTGAACTTCTCCTCTGTAGAGTCCAGCAACAGGGGGCAGAGCCCCAGAGTTAAAAAGTTTGAAATAGTTCGAGGATTAATGTCAGTTGGGAGAAGGTGCCAAGCAGGCCCCCTGCCCATGTCCTATTCGTCCCCTGCCTTCTTCTTTCTGCAAAGTTCAAGTGCAGGATGGTATACAGGAAAATGGCTGGGAGTCTCAGCAAGGCTGGAGGTGGATTCAAATATCCCAGCTTGTTCCAGAATGTTGGTCTTAAGGGTAAAGGTGGGGGTAAAGCCGATCGAAAGGCAAGGACAGTCAAGCGTCTAAAATGGGGGCTCCTAAAGCAGTCACGGATAGCAGCGGCAACAGCAACATGAGCCGAAAAACAGGCCATGATAGTCAGAAGTTCAAGAGATGAGATGGAAGAGGGGGTGCGTTTGGTCGGCAACAGTAACAGCAGCGAGCCTAACCTTTCGGCCCACGGCGTCTCAGGAACAAACTCAACCAACTCACCAACCACCCTGAGGACAGCTCACCCAGCGTCTCAGCAAGATGAATAAAATAGGACCATAACACTCTGGGTCCAAAGCTGAGCGCTGCATCCACGATGGAGGGTGGAAAGGGGGGGGGCGTCCAGTTCAAAGGCCCAGCGACGCCACGCAGAACAAAGGCAGGACCGCGGCAATCTACCACAAGCTAATACAGCGCTGGAACTGCCATCCGCTAGAAACCGCCGTCCACAAGAGGAGGGAGGGGAGGCTTCACGTTCCAGCGGCTCCGTTGTTTCGCTCCGTTGTTTCGCACAGAAAGGCAAGCTGCGGCGGTCCGTCAGCTGGAAGCCGCCGCCCACGCCGTCTGTAGGGGGGGGGAGTCCGCCTGCCGGCTTCTCAGCACCGCCCAATACCGCGTCGCCCAAAGCCGTCCGGACAGCGTTTTTCCAGGTGCTCGTTTTTCCAGCACCCTCTCAGGATCCTCATACCCAGGCTTTGCCCTTCAGTAGTCTGGCTACAGAAGAGGGTCGATTTTTTCAAGGTTTCCTTTCTCCTCAAACCCCGAGCGAAAAGCTCAGGAAGCCATCTTCCTCGCACATGCGCATGATCTATCATCTTGCTATCTCTAGTAGTCGCCCTAAGAAGAATAATTTGAGCCTTCCATTTGTGTCTTGAGAACTCTGAGCTGATTTGGACTAATTAATTTTGTTGATTTTCTATGATATTTCCCAGAAAATTCTCCAATACCAAAATTTCAAAGCGTTAATATTCTTGATTTCATTTTTTTTCAAAGTCTAACTTTAATTTCCTTACTGTTGCAGGGAAAACCACTGCCTGCCCAATTCTTCTTTGTGGGCATAAAAATGTCACAATAAATATCTTTACCAACTTAACTCTACAGGTTATTTTTATTTTACTGCTATTCTATCAAGTACACCAGTAGTCTGCAGGGTATTTCTTGACTATTAGTTACTTTACTGTTGATACCATGTAAAGGTTTAATTCATGTAGATGATCCTAAACATTATTTTACTGGAATGTAAAATTAAAGATATTACACAATTTTTCACTAGTTCTTTTAGGTCTCCTTTTTTCAGTATTAGTATATTTGTTTTCAGTATTGGTAGTTCTCATTTAGCAATCACAACTGGGACTGGCGACTAGGTCATTAAGCAAAATTGCTAAGTGAAACTATAACTATACAAATTACTTCAGGGTTTTTTTGCTTTACAGACCTGCAAGTCATTAATGTGAGGATAGGTCAAAAAAGTTACTTTTTCATCATTGTAAGGAAAATAACCTACATATTGAACAGCTATGGTGAAACAGTTAACAAATGTTTTGCTTAACAACATAAATGGGCTCCATTATACTCATAAGACGAGGACTACCTGTATTCATTCATATATTATTTGAAACCACACCTGAAGCTAACTATTAACTTTCATTTCTTGTACCTGATCATCAGTTTCAGATGTTTACAACTTCTTTAAAAGTATGACCTATTATAGGGGTGTCACACTCAAGGCCCAGGGGCCAGATCTAAACAACCCATGTGCCAGATCTGGTCCCCGGGCCTTGAGTGTGACACCCCTATGATAGGTCATTCTTTTAAAGAAGTTGTCAACATCTGAAACTGTTTGATGATGAGCAATGTTCCCTCTAAGCTACGCTGGTGCGCAGCCACACAGGTGGCAAGAAAACACATCACAGCAGTTTCCAACTGCTGCACAGTGATCTTTAGCATGATAGACTTTAGTCTGCAGGCGGCTAGGAGGCTTCTGTCAGCTGGGCCGGGATATTATAGCGGCTGGACACACCCAAAGGAGGGCGGGCCAACAGAAACATGGCCACGTAGGGTTATGATTGGGCTCCCTCTGCCAGCGCATGGCTGATTGACAGGGAGGCCGCTCCCTCCTGGATCAAAGTTACTGAGGGGGGTAACGGCGGCAGCAGCAGTAGTGGCAACAGCCAACCCTCCATGGGACGTGCAGAGAATGCTTCTGTCACGGTTTGTCGGCTAAGCCCCCTTGGCTGGGCTCCCCGCCGTTGGCTCCGCTTCCGAGATGCGGGTGTGCAGGAGGTTCTTGGCAATGTAAAGCAAGTGGAAACCCATGCCGGGTGTGCACATGTTGTCTGAATCCAGCCTCTGCGTTCGGAGCATTGGTGCTAGAAGGGGTTTTTTTTGCAGGAAGGAGGAGTCGAGCTGGTGCTCCACGGATTTTATTTGATTTTATTGCTCAAAAAGAAAAAGAAAATAAAGGCTTCTTTGTCCACCCAGAGCGGAAAGTCAAAATCCAGAAAATTAACCTTGTTTAGAAAAGTTTTGCGATGATAGAAAAAAAAATTGTTTTCCAGTGAAAGTGTTTTCCCTACTTTTCTTTGTTTGCTTTTTTTAACCTCTATTCCTTCTCTTCTCTTCTCTCTTCTCTTTCTTCCTTTTTTCTTTCTTCCTTTTTCTTTCCTTCCTTCCTTCCTTATTTCTTTCTTTCTTTCCTTTCTTTTTTCTGCCGCTTTTTCTTATCCTCCCTCCCCTCCCCTTTTTTTCTCCTTCTTTCTCCTCTTTAATTTTTTTGTCTCTCTGTCTCTGTCTCTCTCCCTCTCTCTCCCAGTCCCTTCCTTCCTCACCTTCCCTCCTCTCCCCTCTTTGTTTGTTTCTTTATGTGCCCCAATTGCTAATCTACATCAATTGGTAATTTATTCATAACTTGCTAATATCACTGCAGACTATTGGATAGTAAGGGGGGGAAGTACAAAGCATATAAAGTAATTCATAGTATTATGAATTACTTTATATTAGATATTATGAATTGCATAATATCACTGCAGACTATTGGATAGTAAGGGGGGAAAGTACAAAGCATATAAAGTAATTCATAGTATGGAAAATGTGGATAGAGGGAAGTTTTGATCCTTTTCCCATAGAGAGTCATCCATTGAACTTGAATACAAGTAGTCCTCAACTCACAACAGTTCACTTAATGACTGAAGTTACATCAGCACTGAAAAAAGTGACTTACGGCTGTTCTTCACACTTATGATCATTACAGCATTCCCACGGCCACATGATCAAAATTTGGATCTTTGGCAACTGCCTCATATTTATGATGGTTGCAGTGTCCTGGGGTCACCTTTTGCAACCTTCTGCCAAGCAGTGTCAGTAGGAACGTCAGATTGACTTAACAACCAGGTTAGTGATTTAACCGCAGTGATTCACTTAACTGTATGTAGCAAGAAAGGTTGTAAAATGGGGAAAAACTCACTTAACAAATGTCTCACTTAGCAATAGAAACTTTGGGCTCAGTTATGGTCGTAGATTGAGGACTACCTGTATAGGGAGATTTCTTTACTTAATGGATATTTACATGGTAGAATTGAGTTTCAAATAACACTGATTTCATTGTTGTCTTGGGTGACATCTGTGAAAAAATTTCAGGTGCTCAGGCATGAAAATGTGCTGCTCAACACTATACTTTTCCGCCCACGCTGAAAAAAAATAGGGGGAACATTGATGATCAGGTACAAGAAATGAAAGTTAATAGTTTGCTTCAGGTGTGGTTTCAAATAATATATGAATGAATACAGGTAGTCCCTGACTTATATGAGTATATTTGAGCCCATTTATGTTGCTAAGCAAAACATTTGTTAACTGTGTCACCGTAGCTGTTCAATATGTAGGTTATTTTCCTTACAAATTTTCATTGACAATGGGCATAATATTTACATGTAGTCCTCAACTTAGGACCACAATTGAGCCCAAAATTTAAGTTGCTAAGCGAGACAGTTGTAAAGTACGTTTTGCCCCATTTTACTACCTTTCTTGCCATCATTGTTAAGTGAATCACTGCAGCTGTTAAGTTAGGAACATGGTTGCTAAGTGAACCTGGCTTCCCCATTGACTTTGCTTGTAAGAAAGTCATAAAAGGTGATCACATGACTCTGGGACACTGTAATTCTCATAAATATGAGTCACTTGCCAAGTATCCAAATTTTGATCACATGACCATGCGAATGTTACAACAGTCGAAAGTGTGAAAAATGGTCATACGTCCCTTTTGTCAGTGACGTTGTAACTTTGAACAATCACTAACAGTTGTAAATCGAGGATTACCTGTACTCTCTATGTTTAAGGATACATTTACTTCCTAAGGCAAGTATTATTACATAAAAATACAAGATCACTGTATCAACTGATTTTGAAAATCAACTGATTTTGAAAATTATGCTAAGCCTAATTTTTATTTCGCTACAGTTCACTGATAGTTTGCAAACCACATTTTAATACTCACTACTATATTTTTGAAACTTGTATTAGCAAGGAAAAAAATGTACTTGGACAATACTGGTTTATTAACCAAACATAATTCAGAAATTGATTATATGAGTACCAAACATGTACATTAGATCTTAATTCCACGTAGATCCTGCATTTATTAGTATACAGAGTAGAAACAAAGACTTATTCTTTTCTCCAAATTGCAAGCTCCTTACATTTCCTAGTATTTATCTTCTTACACCAAGATGCTTTCAAAATGAGGGGTTGGATTATTGCTTAGAAGAGAAAAAATCTAATACTCAAATATTATAAGTACCAGTTTTTATCCCCATTTTAACAGCATGTCTAACTATGCTTTATACATACTTGTACATTTATTTTTTCGTATAAAAATTACGCTAAAACAAATGACCAAGTATCAACCAAGACAAATGTTTTGTACTTGTATTACGACTATATATATATTCGTAATACAAATGTGTATGTGTGTGTGTGTGTGTATATATATATATATATATATATATATATATATATATATATATATATATATATATATATATATATATATATATATATATATATATATATATATATATATATATATAGTAAAAAACTTATATATATATATATATATATATATATATATATATATATATATATATATATATATATATATATATATATATATGTTTTTTACAACCCCTGGTAAGCCCCAATTATGGGAGGAAGCTAACTGCTTCCATCATCTGTCCTTCGGCTCGTCACAAGAGTCCATCACGACAGAAACCCAATATTTTTACTGTTGCCTTTGTTATATTTGTGTTTTGTTCTTTTTTATTTATCAGCACAAATAAAAAAACACACATATATATATGTGTGTGTGTGTGTGTGTGTTTGTGTGTGTGTATGTATGTATGTATGTGTATATATATATATTCAAAGGCAAAAAAATGTTTAGAAAGTAAGGATGTAAAAACATAGCACATGATTGCAATTTCTTACAGCAATACAATTGCTACACAATCACAGGGAAAAACATATATAGTATACCGTAGTTTAGGGAGCTATAGACAAGTTCTATATTCACGCCCAATACATACAAAGCATTTGCCTTTAAATTTGGTACAACCCAACCTAGTTGTTAATCTCAGATACTCCAAAATAACACCATCTTCAAGAAATCATGTTGCTAATATTATATACTAGTTTTTGTACATATACAATTATAGCTGTAATGAACAAATATTATACCTCTTTCAGCTCTCACAGCTGAATTAATCATTTATAAATCCATTTCACCAAGGACTTACGGTGGTCTTCTATCTAATGTTGAGAAAATGTAAGTCTTCTCCTCAATACTTTCAACTACTTTCCTAGTGCTAAAACTATTCATATGATACACTACATTACTTTATAAGCAAGCATGAAGCAATTATTCACCTACTTTATTCTAATTCAAAAGTTTTCACTCTTTAGATTATGATCATGTTTTAAATCAAATATGCAATAGGAGTTGCATTTAAAATTTTACTACAAATATTTATAGTAACAGTGTAGCAGTAGAATCCCCTTTAGAGTGAATTACAGCATACCAGATAAAGATGCATTGTAGAATTCCTTCCATATACATAGGTTACTAGACATTAATAGATTAGCACAAAATAAGATCATAGAAATACTTGAACATACATTCCTGAAATCCATATTTATAAGAACTCTAGTCAGATTTGAATTAATGAAGTTATGAACAAATAGCTTCTCTGTTATAAGTTCTTCTATTCCAGATAGTAATGTTTAGTATTAGAATGTAATGCTTTACATTTAATACACTTTTGTTAACACTGGTAGGCAAATATTTTTTCCTTGACAGAAGAAATGCTCTTTCAGATTGTTTTTGAGTAGGCAAAGTTTGATAATTCTATTTAAACCGAGAAAACATTTTGTTCTGTGTACATACTGGTTTGTTTATATCTGATATCTCAGAATGCCCTCAGAAGGAACATTTATAGCTCAGTTTCAGCTAAAACAAATGTGCTGACTTAAAAGTACACAATTGTAACTGCACGTTACCAAACTGCAAAGTGACCTCAAATAATTAATGCAGACAGAATAAAATTCTATACCCAGAAAAAGAAATTACTAATTTATGAAGCAAGACACTAAAGTTATCACATCAGCATGAACTTCCTCCAATGTGACACCAGATTCCATTGATCTGTTATCCATTTTAAGCTGGATAAAAATGTGGGAAGGACTAAAGTAATGGAAAACAAAACAAATATGCTTTTCATTTGAAATACTAAACATTCATTTTTTTCACTGAGAAATCTAATGAAGTTGCAGCTCTTAAAGAAAATTCAAACATATTGTAGGTTTAGTGGTCAAACTTCTGAAAATATTAACAGCCATAAAACCAAACAAGCTGACTTAAATAATCATTTTGATATCCATTACAACAAAATACATAAGAACGGGATTCCTTTAGGTCCAATTGTGACTCTACCTCAAACACCGATATACAATCTAGCAGAAACCCTTCAAAGGAAACTCAGACAGTTGGTCAATGACTCAACCACTCAATAAACTCCCCAGAACAATTTCTCCAATGTATCAAACATACCAAGATCAACAAAGAAGAAATCATGGTCTCATTCGATATCACCACTCTCTTCACCATGATTGCCTAGCTAAATAAACCATACACCACCTACTCACTCATATATGATGGCACTACAGAACACTCCATGTTCACAGAAATCATCATGAAACTCCTGTATCTATGCCCCAACACATGTTCAATGAGAAAATCTGCAAGGATGTAAAGGTACCCTAATGGGATCACCCATATCAGACCTAATAACAAAAGTGGTCATGGAAAGACCCAAATCCATATTTCTACCAACCATCCAACCAAAATTCTGGACATGCTATTTTGATGACACCTTCATCATCATCAAATGCTCCCAAATTGAAGAAACACATCACCTACTCAATAAGATTCCCTGGGATCAAATTCACACATGAAGAAGAAACAGACCACAGACTTCCATTTGTTGACATCAACATAAGGAGGCTAGACCACGGAAAATTGGAAACCTGCATTTACCACAAACCCATGTATATGGACCAGATCCTCAGCTTTGCAAGCAATCACTCCACCGCACACAAAAGAAGCTATGTCCCGACACTATTCAGAAGGGCCAGAACATAATGCACCACCACAACACTAAGAAAAGCAGAAAAAAAATGGCTGGCTGCTGGACATCTTTCTCTGTAATGACTATCTCAAAAACTTCATATTCTGACACACAGCACCTAAACCACAACACACCAACAGCCAACCACCACCCAAAAATCCTACTGTACCCAAAAGGAGTATCGGAAATGACAGCCAGAATCCCCCAACCCCTAAGAATAGCAATAGTCTAGAAACCCTCAGCCACACTCTGCCAGGAATTATCCAGAACCAAAGATACAGAAGTATGAAAGAAACAATATAATCTACAAAATCAACTGTAACCAGTGCAACCAATTCTACTGTACGTTGGACAAACATGTCAATTAAAAACCAGGATCTACAAATACCGGCTGGCAATCAAATGGCAAATCCTTAATCTCTTCCCACACTGACACCAAACAGCACCAGTTTGACTGGAGCAACCCAAAAAACATCAGCCACACTACCACCTGTCACACTTGTGAGTTGATCTAAACCTGGCATTCCACAAGCAATTCCATCAACAGTCATATTAACCTACAACTATGAACCCCTCAGATCCAAAGTAACCACACAGCCAACCAGAGATAGCACTGACCCTCAAACAACCCATGCAATCCTCTCACCAGCAATTCACCTCCCAATGACCCCAACCTAATATAACCTCCCTATCATAAGATCCTCACTTGACACACACCTATATCTGAACAGAAGAACACTGCCATCCCCTAAACTCCACTGAAGATGTTACCTAGCCTGGTAATGAAACGTTTGGAAATCAACCCACAAGCTCGGAGAACAAACTTTCACTCCTATCCTACACCCGAGGTACAGATATTCACCACTATTGCAAATATCCATTACTGCACTCAGGATATTTGCTGTAAAAATATATAGCCCTGGTATTTGTTTACACATCATATTTATTAGTCCACATTAGAAAAAGACAATATCTAGCTCAAAGGAACAATTCAGCCCATCCAACCTCTCATCCCTAAATTGGGGAAAAACCTCCATTGTGGGCCTAGCCTTTGTTCTCCCCTTAAGAAGACTCTACGTTGTTTTATAGGCATTTAGAGAAGTAGCAAGTTCAAATGTACAAAGAGCATGTCCAGGCATATTACATTCAACAGATCTGTCAATTACAAAGTCAGTCATTAATCCACATCACTCAAATCTTCCAAGATTACTGCAGCATGAGTATGTAGTATGTTTTTGACACTGTCTTGATTCAGTGAACACACCAAGCTATAAACGATTGGCTTGGTTTTGGTGAAACTAGCCTTTTTTGGTTGTAACCTATGTCTAATGCAGGCATGTCAAACTGGCAGCCAGTAGGCCAGATGTGTCATATGCAAGTCGCACCCACCCCAGCTTCACAAAGGCAAAAAGTCATGATACATCATGTAATGAGATTGAATTTGACACCCATGGTCTAATGCAGTGAGGGAGAACCATTTTCTAAGGGTGTGCCAAAATTGTGTGTGTGCATGCTATTGCGTGCATGTGCGTGCCCACACCCACAATTCAATGTGCTCCACCCACCTGTGCAGGTGCGCACGATCCCCCCATTCATGTGCGCATGACTCCCTGGAGGGGGGGGGGGTTCGCCCTTCCCAGGTTCTGGAAGCTTTCCTGAAGCCTGGGGAGGGCAAAAACGGCCTTCCCCAGCCCCCCAGGGGGCCTATGGAAGCCAGAAACATATGGTTTCTGAACTTCCAATTGGCCCGTTAGGTCTGTTTTTTTGCCCTCCCCAGGTTCTGGAGGCAATCCTGAAGCCTGGAGAGGGCTAAAACGGATTCTCCTGGCGCTCCAGAAAGCTGAAAATCAGCTGGCCAGCACACACACACACACACGCCAGAGCAGACAGTGTGTGTGCTGGCAAATATGGCTCTGCATGCCACCTGTGGCACGCATGCCCTAGGTTCGCCATCACGGGACTAATGTGTCATGCAAACCAAGGTTATGGTTTATCCAATAGCTATGGCGAAACACAATGTATAAACAGGTATAAATTCTAAAAAGCAAGGTTAATTTTTGTTCAAATTCTAGGGAAAGCTGTTTGTAAGTTGATCAATAAACACAATTCAATCTGAAGTGTCTAAATTGAAGACACTGTACTAGAAGATTCCCATTTTCTGCTGTTTAAGAAATAGGCATTAATGTTTAGTGTTTAGTGTGGAATCAGGTCCTAGCATTTGATAAGAGGTTTCATGAGTCACACGTAGTTTTATATTGGGAAAATTTGGCCAACGTTAACGGATTTCAAAAAGCTAAGTGATGAGAGCTCTGACTGGTAACTCCATAGGAGGTGATAAAGAAATTCCAGGCTACAAATGGGAAATCTGTAATCAGGAGAAAGAAATGGCAAAGTAGACACACACTGTGGGGAAAATTGAAACCCACTATCCTCAGGACACTTAAAATAAAAACCACAGTTTTTCATAGCAAATATGTCAGTTGTGCCAACAACCAAAAGACACAGTTTTCAGTTATGCAAAAAAAAGAAAAGAAAACCAACTAATTGTTTTTCTACAGCCATAACAAGGCATTTAAGGCTTGACACTTCCTGTTTATAGCCATCAGAATATATCCTATGAAAAACCATAACTCTGAAGCATCTGATAAATGAATCCTCTCTAAATCAATTCACAGACCTAATTCCACAGGGGGAGAAGGTAATTTCAATCAGAATGAAAATATACATAACTGCATGTTGATGATTTACATTGTAATCAGCCCATCTTCACAACAGTGGACCACCTTAAGTCTAGTAGGTTGCATGCTCCCCATGTGATCATGATTTTTATTTTTTATCAGGATTGAGCCTTAAATTCTCTCGCCCTACCTTCTCAGTCTTTCTCTACAATGGGGAGGCAGAAAACACCTCAAAGTGTATTTTAAGCCTGCAAGCATTACGGCAGTTCATCTTCTAAGCAGTGCTTGTTTGTTTGCATTTAAAAGATGTCCACACCTCAATTTCAGGTCCGTTGGCCAATATCATCCACCTCTCAGGACTCTCTGGAGCCTCACTCCACAGAAAGTATCTAAACCTTCACTGGAGTCTTGTATTTATGCCTTACGCTGACTTTATGTGGAATTTACCACTTCCTCCCTGGAAGGTAGCCCTGGAAATGCCTGAGACAAGCCCGCTTTTCCTTGCAAAAAGCCTTCTAGGAAGCATTATCCCGTTTCCCGAGGAGCCTGGGCGCCCAAGAAACGCCTCCGAAGCGCCGACCCCAAAGCGCCTCCAAGCGTGGAAGGAAAGGACTCGCCCCTCCGGCCGTCGCGGGGACCACCGTCCGCACCCCGATATCTAAGCGGAGCGGCCGCGACCGCGACCGCCGCCTTCCCCCCTCTCCCTATTCAACAAGCTCCACCTGAGGTGGAAGATGACAACCGCTCTCCGCGGACTCCGAGCCAGCCCGGAGAGGCGGAGAAGCGATTCCCAGAGCCCCATTTGTGGTCGGTTTCAAGGGTAATTAAGGAGAAACGCCCCGTACAAACACACAGCCCACTCAGGCAATTAGGAAGAGGCTCACCCGACCGTCAACACGCGGCAGGGATCCCGCCCTTGGCAGCTTCTTCCCGGCGCCCCGAAGGAGCCAGGCAGGGCAGCCGCGGCCGGCGGTGGCTTTCTCTTGCCCTCCCTCCCTCCCTCAGTCAAGCCAGGTCATTCTCTCCCCCCCCCCCTCGGCCGGTCGCCACGACGCCCGTCATCGCTGGCCTCGGGTAGCCACCGCCAGGCGGAAGAAGCCAGCCTGGATCCTCCCGTTCTTTTCGGGGTGTCGGGGGGACACAGCCGCCCCGCAGCCCTTTCCCTGCGCCGCCCCTCCAAACCCTGATTTCTCCCACCTCCTCGTCCTGCTCCTCCAGCGAGGCATCCGTCTCGGGACGCGGGCGGGCGCCCCCGCAGCCATCTAGACCTCCCGGACTACCCGAGTCGTCCTCCTCTTCCTCGCTCTCCCGCCGGCCGTCCACGCACCCTTCCTTTTCCACCTCGCCTCCTTCCTTCCCGGCGCGAGGGGCCACGGAGGGCAACGTCGCGGGGCCGCCCGGCGCTTCCCCTCCTGGCCGCTGCGGCTCGGAGGTACCGTCGCGTCTGTGGGGATCCGCCCGCTGGAAAGCGCCCCGGCTGGCTGGAGGGGTGGCCGAGCTGGCTTCGCCTTCTTCGGAAAGAGTTTGGGAGTCAGACGACGAGGGGGACGAGCCGGAGCTGGAGGAAGAAGAAGAAGAAGAAGAGGGCGAGAGTCGTTGGCCTCCCTCATCTCTCCGCTCAACCTCCTCCTTTGCCGCCGCTGCCGCCGCGGAAACTTTCTTGCCCATCGCCGCCCCTCTAAGTGCGGAGGGAAGACCGCCGCCACCGCCTTGGGTGGGTCGGAGGAGAAAGTCAGCCGGCCGCCTCCGCCGGCGGCATCAACACCGGAGGCATCCTCCGCCGGAAAGGGAAAAACGCCAGCCGAACCGCTGCCGCCGTGGCCCGCTAGACCGGCACCTCGCCCGGTGGCAGCAACATCCCACCTCGGCTGCCTTCGCCGACGCCAGCGGCTGGGAAACTCTGCGCGGGCTGCAGGGGAGCTCTCGGCGCGCAAGCCGCTCCTCAGGCAGCCCGGGAGGCGTCTCTTGCCTTCCGCGGACCCGCCTCCTGGCAATAAGCGAGGTGGATGGGCTGTCCAGGCAGCCAATGGCGAGGGCGGCGGCAATGATGGGCGGACCTGCTAAAGGGGAGGGGGGAGTAATCCTGAGCCGGGTGAGCGGGAAGCAGCAGGTAACACGGGAGCACGAAAGCGGTAGTAGGCGCAGCAGTCGCCGGCAAAGGGAGAACGGGCGCCCTGAAGTCGGAGAACGCCCCTGTTGGACGTGTAAATAGGGCTGACTTCTGAAGCTGGGTCGCCTTTAAAAACGGGCTGCCCGCCCGGATAGTTTATGCTTAGGGAGGGTCTCCCAGAATCCGAAGCCTTCAAAACGACACCTGGAAATCCCAGGTAGGAGGCTTAGACTGAGAAGCCGTCCATAACAGACCGTTTTAATGCTCTTATTAAGAAAGCTGCAGAGAGCATCGGCGATACTGCATTTATTCAGGTATCCCATTTCCTTTGAATTTAACTAAATGCATTCCGGAGTGGAACAACTGGAGCAGCTTCATCAATTTGTTTGTTTGTTTGTTTGTAAACCTGTCAAGGCACTGGAATTGGGAGGTCATTCCCAGCCTTCCCAAATAGAATAGCCACTCATTCTGGACAAGGTTTCAATGAAATTATAAGTATGGACGTCTATCACTCTTTGGCCACAATGTAAGCCTAAACCAGAGGTCTTCAAACCTGGCAACTCCAGCTATGCTAGCTGGAGAATTCTTTGAGTTGAAGTCCACAAGTCTTAAAGTTGCCAAGTTTGGGGACCCATGGTCTAAACCTTGTACCTGTTTCTAAGCAAACTCGCTCTTCATTTTCTGCCAAACACCAGTATTTGTCAGGCTTGGCTGCATTAAGATGTGTGGACTTCAACTCCCAGAATTCCCCAGCCAGTATGGAAAAACAAAAGGTTTCCAGGGAACAATGGCATCCAGCATCCTTATTATCACTTGAGCTCAATGCAACTTATGGCAGAATTGCCCATCATATTACTGGACAAATCCCAAGCATCTGTCGGAAACCAAGTGGATCATGTTCCTGTCTCAAGGAGTCTTTGATATTGGCATATTAGGGACACTTTGACAAATGGCTTTGTTGGAAATTTACCCATTTACATAATTAATGATGAAGCACAGTTGACCAAAATGCTATTTCCTTGATCCTATCTTTAAAATCTGCTCTCCGCTATCTCCCATTCTGTTCTTTTCCTAGGTACATGGACACATTTCCAAACTAACAGGGCTGAATTGAACAGTTTCTCTATCTTTTAAGAAAATTAAAACCACTACGGCATCTCCAACAAAGTGGTTATCCAGTCCCTTTGAAATCTTCCTGTGAAAGAGAGATCTAGCCAAGTGTTCTTCTTAATAGCTCTGATCATGAGGAAATCTCTTCTAATATTCAGCTTGGATCTCTGGTCTTGTCACTTCAAGCCATAGGTTTTTAACCTCTCAATTTCACACAACATTTTAGGTATTTATACACTGATAGCATGTCTCCTTTTAGTTTTCTTTTTTCAGGGATATTTGCAGGGATATTTTTACTGATCTTTCTTGGGCTTTCTAGACTTCTTATTATTCTAATAGTTGTCTGAATCTGGTCGTGCTGAAGTTTTTATTAGGCCAAAGAAAATTATAATAGTTTTTAGAATGAGAATGTAAGTTAGCTTAATTTTTTCCCCCAGGAATTAGAATGTAGCATGTAGATTTCATCCAGAGTTCTCTAAGTCATATATCACAATTGAGATCTTCCAGAAATCAATTTTGGGTTAATTTACAAGACATTCAATAGGTGTTTTTTTTTTAAAAAAAACAGAAAACAGAAAACATATAAAAGTAAGTAAGATGAGCCAAAATGTGGCTGACTTATTAATTTTTGGAATATAAACAGATACAATCTAGTGATATGTTTCAGATATTATAGAGAGAATCAGAAAAACTGAAAATGATAAATTAGCACAATGGTGATAATTCATCATGTTAATTTGAAACTTTCCCTTCAAGTTCCAAAATTACAGTCAATAGCTATGGTTACATATTTTTACCAAATAAGTTAAAGACCTAGTTTTACAATTCTCAAACATAAAAACCTGGTTAGTGCTTAGCCATGGTTAATGCTCTTGTGACTTAATTTGTTGTGTAAATCCATCTCTTTTGATTAATTTATAGTTCAAAATATTCCATAAATCCAGAAAATAGTAACTAATTTAAATATGTTAATATACCTATGAGAATGAAGACTTTGTGTCCTTTCCAAGTTATCATTTTGAAGGTAATATATCAAAAGGTTTAGGCAGGCTCCCTTGACATTATTCATCAAAGAAGCACTAACATTTCAAAGGTACTATACTTAGCTTGGTTTTAAGAAAATGTTTGCCTTATTCCTTTATAATGATTATAATGCTCAAAATGACATTTTTCACTATATTTATTTGTGGTAGTTTTATTTTGCTTTTTTATTCAGCAAAAACCAGTACTAAAAAGAGAAGCTAGAATCAACATAGGACATATTTCTCAGTGAGAAAGCACATGTAATTGTAATTTCTATTTAAACGGTTTTGATAGGTTGAGTAACTGAGACTTCTGTCACTGCCAGCCAGAATAAACACACTGATCTAGATGGACACAATATCTAAATTGACCTAAGGATGCTTCTTATGTTTCCAAAATTGGAATTAAAATTGTTATTCTGTTAAAAATAACTTTGTTTTATTAGATAAATGTCAAGTATTTTGTGAAGTTTACTGCAATAATTTAATTAACTGGCCCAAGGAAAGATTATTATTGTGTAAAAAATTTTGATGCCTATCTTATCCTTTTAGCTTGTTCATTTCATTCTTCAGCACTGAAATACTGTACAGCTCTCCATTAGCAGATCTGAATTTAGAAGTAATGAACAAAATACACTTTTGAATCAAGATTGTGTTTTACCATCTGGATCACTAAGTACTTGGGAGTTTGGAACCAAACTAATTGTACAGTACTGTGATCAAAAATAAATCCTACCAAATGCACTCAGGTGGGTACAACATCTTAAAGTTGCAACATCCATTAACCTTGTGGCTCAACCATAAAGAGATGGTGGAAAGGATAAAAGTACTATATGAATAGCCAAATCATTTTAAAATGCTTCAGTTGTAAATTCTAAAATGATGTTTGGATGGCCACGTTGCATCGAAACATATCTTAAACCTAGTTTATTGAATAAACAACAATAGGCTATTTTGAACAATATATTCATCCATAAACTATTATATAAACCACACATAAGCACACATTAGCTGTAAACACACACTAATATAAACCAAACAATAAATCATGTAATTCCAATCCAGGAATTCCAACCCAATTTTACAACATTTTTTGGTCACAATTATTAAGCGAACTCCACAGTTGTTAAGCAAATCAATGGTTCGCTATGGGCCAGTTTCGCAGCACGACATTAATTCCAGTTTTCAGCAAAAACCATAACATGCAACCTCAGGATACTGCAAGTGGCCATAAAGTGAGCTTGTTGTTGAGTACCTGAAATATGGTAATGTGACCCGGGAATGGAATTTGGACTTTGGTAGCCCTGGGAAAGTCCATTGTAACTTCAAATAGTTGCTAAGCAATCAGGTGTAAGATGAGGATTACGTCTAGGTCTACTTATTGTTAACAATAGGGAACCTCTTCAAGTAACGAGACCAGTTATACTCTTAACCAACCTGCCCAACAGAATTATTCTGCTAGAAGCGCCTGCACACACACAAACACACACAAAAACAAACCCTCCTATAAAATGCTAAAGTTACCCACTGATAGTTTATTTTTAAATTTATTTTTAAATGCACAGGTTGACCTCATCAGATAGATTATGTTATAAATATTGGTATAAACACCCCAGTTGTGATTCCAACAGACGTTTAATGGGAACTGCTGTTTCATTGCAATTTGTGCTGCAGAGACATACAAAATATGGTTGCTGCTGTACTGACTTTACAGTTTTTGAGAGCAATATTGATGAGCATTTGAGAAATAGAAGCAAAAATTAAAATAGTATCTTGGTGTTGAATTATTATTGCTAAAGAACGAACCTAAAGTAGAGATCAAATATGAACAATGAAGGTTCTAACAATAGTACCTAATTTGTCAAGGTTGTCTTCTACAATTTAAAAAAAATATTTATATTAAATCTTTTTTTCTCTTTTGCTTCATTTCTAGGCAAATTATCCCATCCACGGTTTGTTGAATGCTTTTATTATCTTGGGACATTATACTAATATTTTCTGCAAACAAAACTGAAATTAGTTGACACCTGGTAAAAGCCAAGTTGTAAAGCGCATTTGATATATAATTTCTATATCAGCAATTTTTGAATTGCTCTCAGGTGAGGTACAATAAAAATAAAAAATAAGGAATAGAACAGTATAAATGTAAATGATTAAAATTATAATACTAAGAGAAATTGTACAGTTAACATAAAATGCTAGTTGGGGATACTTTTGTAAAACCAAAAATACGAGGCCAAATGAAACCCTAAAGCACTGAAAATTGAAAACAACATGGGAAAGGGGTATTTCCTTACTCTACTTCCCTAGAGTATTAGACCTTCCATCTTGCTTCACACTCTGTGATCTACTTGTATCATGGCATTACATGTATGTTATGTGGCAATTGCCTTGCAATGGCCAATGCTGCTTTTGTCATCTTGACAGAAGTGCTAGGTCCTCCTGTGAACATATCTGCTCTCATCTCCCTCTGAAAACAGCATCTGCTTAAATTGACAGTATTTTTATCTTCATCTGCATTTCCACTAGAAATTCAAAGCTGTCAACTTGGATTTGTTAGATACAATATATTTTACTCTGTGCTGTAAGAGAACACTGGAATGGTTATAAATTAGTCCTGGCTGAATAGAGAGATTCCAGATTTCAGTTCAATTTCAAAATCCAGCAGTAACTTTAAAAACACCCAGGAGTAGCCTGAAGATTATATTCCCTAAGTCAGAATGAGTTTTTAGCTTTTTTCATCTTCTGTTGTCTTTTCTGATGACCATGGTGTATTATTTTCTCTCCCCTGCCCCCAAAGCTGGTTGTTTGTGACTTCTATAGTTGACCCCAAGGCCCAGGGGGATTTACAAAGAATTGTTTACAAGGGATTTCATGACAAAATTTTACAATGCCAATCAAACCACATTTAATGTTTCAGGACTGTTAAAATTAATAATGAAAAATTATTATGGTGTATTGCAGTAATATGATTGTAATATGATTTTTGTATGGGATTGAAAAGAAAGGCAGTAAATTATGGTCAGTTATATGTCAATGATAATTAGAGTAATTACACTTAAGTATAATTTAGTTGTATAATTAATCAGAGAAAAATTACTTTGAGGCATATATGAAAATAAAATCATTTTATAAGTTTACTAATCATTAACTGAAAGGACATATACATAAAATTGCTTAAGCAGTATTAAAATAGCTATCTATGTTGCCCTAACTCAGTGGTTCCCAAAGTGGGCGGTACTGCCCCCTGGGGGATGGTGGGATAACTTAAGGGGGTGCTCAGAGGCAAGGGAGGCAACAGGGAGGCGCTAAGAGGCAAGGAAGGTGGCAGAGGAGTGCTGGAGGTGGCCCCCTCCACTTGGAATGACAGGACCATAGAAGGGGATATAGTGTGTTGTGTGTAAATAACAAGCCCCAGAAAGGCCATCCAGCCTCCAGCGAGAGCCTTATACCAGCAATAGGGAAGAAAACGGAGAAACGCACACCTATGGGTACATTTAAAAGCAAAGCAGAGAAGCCAACTTGTTTCTTTCCCAAGGCTCCTTCTCCCCGCTTGGGAGCTCCTCTCAAAATCCTTATCCACAAAGCAAGGGCTTTGCCTGGCTACTCCATTTTGTGCTCTTCCTCCCTGTTTTATTTATTTTTAAAAAACCTGGATTGAAAAAAGCGATCCAGGGTCGACGTAGAAGCCAAGCTTCCTTCGATGAGTTGAGGCACCAAAGCCCGAGCGTATCGGCCTCCCGTCTGCTTTGAAGCTGGACGTGGGAGAGTAGAGAGGCGGGTTCCTCAGCCCAGAAAAGAGGGGGGGAGGGTCCTGGAGGGCTGCTGAGTCTCTTTGCAAGAGGAGGCAGAGGACGGGCTGCCGCTCTTTCTCTGCCAGTCTGCTCTGGAGCAGCAGCCCTTGCCAGCCGGCAGCATGGAAGGAGGGTGCCACCCATCCCGCCATTATAGCCTCTATTTCTCTCCCACCTACCCACCACATGTCGAGCCTGCAGCGCCCTCCGGCTGCTTCGGCCCAGGCCCCGCCAGTTTCATTAAGCGCGGAGCAGGCCAAAGGTGAGACGGAGCAGGTTTTGAGGGAAGGTGAACATGCAAAGGGGGCTGCAGGGAGACCTAGTGATGCAACGGCAGAGGCCTTCCTGCATGGTGACAGAGCTTTATTCTCGTCCAAAACCACGTCTTCCCTCCCTCCGCCCCGCCTCCCCCAAAACCTCTGGCCCAGATTTCTCTGCCGGTGCCCTTCCTGCTGCTGGTGCTCAGGCTGCTTCCTGGCCCCAGAGAGAAGAGCGCCCTGCCAATCATAAATACAGCAGGGAAGCTGAGGAGGAGGGTGGGAAATACATGGGGGGGTGGAGGAATCCATCGTATCCGCAAGGGAGGTTTGCATGACAGTAAATGGAATGGTTTCATTGGAAGTCTGGAAGAAATGGGCCATTTCAATATTTAAGGTTTAAATCTAGAAATCAGGGGTTCTAGTTTTGGGTACCACAATTCCCCGTCGCTTGTGCAGACAAAGAGAGGATCAGAGTCTTGAGCTCTTCCTCTGCCTGTAACCAGGTTTTTAAAAACAGGGATCGTCCGGGTCCCACATCCTGGAGTTCTGCCTACAGTTTGGGAAATAGCTGATTGCCACTTCCTTTGAAAAGACATTTTTTCTGGTATCACTTCATCAAGCCCATCCATCACATTAAGAATTTACTGAACAGTGAAATAGTTACTAAATTTTACTGAGTTTACTAAGTTACTAGTTACTAAGGTTCTTGATAAATGACTATCAGACTTTGAAAACCTGGTATCACTGGATCATGTTCAACAATTTTGTTGAATTAGCATTAATTAAAAAGGTTTTTAAATTGGATTTTGAATAAATGTGCAATTAATTATTACAGTTTTGAATTTTACTGTTACTATCTTCCTTCCATCATGCAAACCACCCAGTCACATGACCCCCCTTCAGCCACGCCCACAAAGCCACGCCCACAGAATCAGTAGTAAAAAAAAATGAATTCCACCACTGGGTGGGGGGCACTGAGGATCAGTTTGTAGCACCAAGGTGGACTGAAAAAGTTTGGGAACCACTGCTCTAACTTTTAAATTAGGCTACTCATTTCTAGACTATAACTTTAAGAAGGTTTCAGAAAATGGAATGGTTGCCCATTCTTGTTTTAATACGCATTCTAAGTAACAAACCTAACAAAATGCCACAGCCTGAGAGCATTGAAACTTTTAGAAAAACATCGGAGGCACTTCATGTAAAGCATGGAGCTCTCAGACCTCTGAAGTCATAAATGATTATCATTCCCAGCAGGTGTGAAATGCTCTGAAGTCTGCTACTGGTTCGGTTCACTACTGGTTTGCTTTGCGCGCACATGTGCCCCGCAGATGCTACCACGCAGTGCTGAAAAAGGATTAATAAGCCTTTTCTGAGTCTGCAAAGGTAAGTAGGACAGCGATGGGGGAAACAGCTGTGCTCCCTGCTTTCTAGACAATATAAATCACGTGGCGCAGCTGATCGTCGCAAGCTGATCGTCAGAACTACCGGTACGCCCGAACAGGTAGTAAAAAAATGCTTTTAAAAGTAAAAAAAAAGTTCCGACAATCAGCTGTGCCGCACAATTTCTAGAATTTTTTTACTACCGGTTCGGGTAAACTGGTCCAAACTGGTAGCATTTCACTCCTGATCCCCAGCCATAATTAATATGTATGCTTCCAAGTGCCACTATAGAACCAGGAAAGGCATTCTTGAAGAACATCATGTGTTCTTCAAGTAACAAGGTAATCTGGACTGCCACAATTGACATGCTAAATCAGATATATAATTCAACTAAAACCACACTTGGCTGGTATATATTGTTCATTTGATTTGTAAGCCTGGATTGTTTGCTGTATATATTTGGCACGATAGCTTCATCTTTTCTCCTAGGTGTCAGTGTTCTGAGATAAGTCAGGTCAAAGACAGTCTAGGAGTATCTATCTATCTATTGTTATAGTGTATCGCAACGGTTTCTTACATTTTCTTCATGCCGGGACTGAACGTTGTTTACTTATACAAGAAACCCATGCTTATCAACAGTAACTGGACCTGAGAACGACATTGCTGTGATGCAGTCATAAAGCACAATGTCACATGACTGCACTGATTTACAGTGGCAATTCAGACAATCCCATTTGCCGCTAGGTGAATCCTACAGAGACACAATGTCCTCTGGTCATGGGATCACCATTGGTGACCTCCTGCCAGCTTCCCTCTTCACTTTGCTTGTGGGAAGCCGTCAATGGTCATTGTGTGACTATGGGGATGCTGCAATGAGGTAATTGCAACTCAGTTGTTAAGCCCAAAAAATATGATTACATGACTTCAGGAAGGCTGTGACAGCCACACCTAAAATGATTCTTTGTAAGTACCCCTTGTTCAGCACCTCATAAATTGGAATAGTCGTGAGCAAGTGGCTGTTTGGTGAGGATTCCCTGTATTTCTTTCATTCCTTTCTTAGTTACTCCACGCTCCTCCGTACCAAATGAAAACGGAGTATGAAATTAACTGAGTCATTAATTTGTGGTTACTCTGAATGGCAGTTCCGATCGTATTAACATGGTATAAGAAACCAGGCTTATACATAGGGAGATATTTTAAGAGCTCTCAGGTTTTAATTTGCACAACTGTGATCTACCTCTATCCCTATAATTTGTGTTGTCTTAATACGTCTTTATTAGAATAACACTTAATTTCCAACATCCGCACATGGAAGTGGAAAGGCTGAGTAATATCGTGTTTTTAGAAACAGTGAGAAGGTGAGAGACAAACAGTGAGATAACATGTGTGCAGTCTAAGGAGAAACCAGAATTAGAAATAAAACGCTGCAGGACTACACAATAGGCCCAGGAACAGTTTTAAGATTACAATTTACATAATTAGCAGTGAAACATATTTGCCCCCTTAAAACATAGCCAAATTCAGGTGTTTCCTTTGCCCATTTTTGATGCCATACCTGACCTGGAGTTCAAGGCTGAAAAGGCTTTGGAAAAAATTTCTAAAGCTTTTCCCTCTGGCTTCATCGTTGAAGGAATCACCATAGTGTCAATCAGTTCCAAACACTTTTTAAAAAGCAATAATAATAATACGTGGCATTCTTCCATTTTAATTTTTCAATATTTGCACTCTTGATATATAAACATTTCATTAGGAAACTCAGTAGGAAAGGGTTCATTAAAATAATTTTGATTTTCAGTATAGCTCAGCAAGATAAGAGGAAAGCAGGAAGCAATGTGTTTGGTATGTGAAATGCTACACATCTTCCACACAAATTGCTATTAGGTTTTTTTTAATCAGATTTATTTTCACTTTTACTCAAATAACCCTGTCTTATTTGCAGGAAAATACGGTATATAACATAAGTTTTCTGTAATTAGGCATTTGGATCACACATGTAAAACCGAGAAACATATTTAAAATTAACCATGTATCAAATTAATCCTCTATTTAAAATCTGATAAAAGCAGAAAGGAAGGGAAAGAAGTTTGTATTAGAAAGTATAAGGAAAGTTCAAGGAAAGCAAAGTTGTCTACTACGTAGCAAGGAGAAGCAAATAGCAAAACATATGTTGTAATGTCACAACACAAACTACATGACTAACATACATCATATGTTGGGGTATAAATTGTCAGTGTTTACATCATAACATTGTTATGCATGCTTTGCATTTTCATGTCATTACAGATTGCACTGGATGTCTACGAAGGAAAGCAGTGGAAAAATGGGAACTAAATTGCTAACGCGAAAGAATATATATTTTGTTAAAGCTCTACATTATCTATATAAATATTCTGTCACTTTCTTATAAGTCACAAGCATTTGTATTGGCCATCATTAGATACTTACAGATCCAGGAAACATAGTAACAGCTTGGTTTTAAATAATGATAAAAAATAATATAATTGCTTTTAGCTTAGAGTGACATGTGAATTGATCTCCGATGGCTCAGCATGATTTATGAACTAGGCTACAAAACAATGAAATGTGTTTTTAAAAATCCAAACAATGTATAAATACTATGGTTTACTGACCATATACTTTCTGGATAGATCAATGTTGGGTTCCTACCAGTTTGGACGGTTAGGATGAACCGGTAGTAATTTGGCAGCCTGGTCACTGGAAGCGGCAGCAACCTAGGACTGCCATGCCCCCAAACTGGTTCTCCAGGTGGTGCCATAGGCACCGCCATCTTGTTTTTTCTTCTGCGCATGCCTGTGGTGCTGCCATCTTGCCTTTTGCTTCTGTGCATGTGCAGAACAATTTTTATTGCACTGCACATGCACATGGGGTGCACACACACGAGTGAACCAGCAGTAGTGCCTGCTGGAACCCACCCCTGATCTAGATACATATATGTTTTCTTAGATCTAATATGAAATTAATATTCTCCTTGGTACTACATTTCCCAATATGAAATTAATATTCCACAATTGCCTAATATGAAATTAATATTCTCCTTGGTACTACATTGCCCAATAAAAATATATGGAACTGATAGAGGAGCTTCATACACTAAACAATTAAAGATAGGAGGTTTAGCCAAATATGGCTTCCTAGGCTCGTGACTTTCCAATGAAATGCATACTTTCCAATGAAACAAACCAAGATAGGAAGATCATTTTATTACGAACATTCTGACTAAAAAAGATTCCTCTCAAAGAGCGAACCTCGGGACCCAACTTTCAGTCCCTTTTAATACATCAAGGAAATTACAAGAGAAAAGTTAATTGGACAGGACAAAAGTAACCCCTCCATTTCATTGAAAACCAGTTACATGAAGCTAAAACATATTACATGTGACAATACACATGTCCATTTAAATGAAGTCTGACGAAAGCAGAGATGTAAAATTTAAGATGTTAATGAAGGGGGGAAAGTCATAAGGTTATTTGGAGTTTGAAGATAGATGAAGCTGATATGAATTAGCACTAACAAGCTTTTTCTTATCAGAAGACAAACTCCAGTCATCCCATCCTACCCTGATATGGGGAACAAAAATGTTTTATATCGTGAAGTTTAGGAATGTTAGAAGTTATCAATAAAACCATTAAAAAGGTAAATGTTCCCCTCGCACATATGTGCTAGTTGTTCCCAATTCTAGGGAGTGGTGCTCATCTCTGTTTCAAAGCCGAAGAGCCAGCGCTGTCCAAAAACGTCTCCATGGTCATGTGGCTGGCATGACTAACGCCAAAGGTGCATGGAAGGCTGTTACCTTCCCACCAAAGGTGGTTCCTATTTTTCTACTTGCATTTTTACATGCTTTCGAACTGCTATGTTGGCAGAAGCTGGGACAATTAACGGGAGTTCACTCCATTGCAGGGCGCTAGGGATTCAAACTGTCGAACTGCCGACTTTTCTGATCAACAAGGTCAGCAAATTAAAATACAAAATAACTATGTTAGTTAACAAGTACAATAATACTATAAAGTCCATGTTGTTGGTATTACAAAGTCCATCCTGTGTGGCCCTCAGAGGGAAATATTTTTACAGCAGACTTACTCTCTTTACCTATTATAACACCCAAAGCACCATGCTACAGTTTAATACAAATGAAAATGAGAACTTACGGATATTTAAAAATAACCCAGGAATAGTGACAAATAAGATCCCATCCATGGCAATCCCATCCATAAGACTTTTAACAAATTGCTGGGGAAGCTAAAAGTTTCCTTCAGGTAACACTTTGCCAAAAAGCACAGTGATGCATTTTAAGCCAAGTTACTACTTCTGTTAATAATAATAGTAATAACAATAAGCAGAAAGGAGAATATATTTTTCTTTCACAAATATAATATTTTATTCCTTCTGAGAATATTAAACATTATATCCATCAAAGCTGTATGTATTCATTAAGGTATTAAA
Source organism: Thamnophis sirtalis (assembly GCF_051295495.1). Classification (NCBI taxonomy): domain Eukaryota; kingdom Metazoa; phylum Chordata; class Lepidosauria; order Squamata; family Natricidae; genus Thamnophis; species Thamnophis sirtalis. The sequence goes on along the minus strand of NW_028261385.1, from coordinate 32,508,551 downwards.
TATATTACAGCAGATTGTTGAAAATGATGCATTAAATCTGCGCATGAAAGTATTTAAATAGGCATGCTGTCTTATTCAATCTTTAATGTGCTTTTTTCACACAAAATTCTATTAAGGACATAGATTGAATATATTTATAGATAACAGTTCTATTACTTTGATTCTTTCAGTAACCAGATTTTTCAAAATAAATGTCTTCAACTTTCAAAAGCAATTTTGCAATAAAAGCCTGTCATTCTTGAGAAGTTCATATGAATATTGAAGTTTTAAATGAAAGTAGTGAGAGATTTTGAATGCTCCTGGTTCTAACTTGATAAATTTAAGTTACAGCTCTACAAGACATGCTTAAATTAGAGCGATCTCTAGAAACAGGTGAATAGAACTAACTTGCTGTAGTTTGATAGGTATTTTATTTATAAATGATTACAATCTTTGGGGAAATTTTCAGTTTAATTTCATAAAGCATACCATGAAATAATATATTCAACTAACTAAAGTTAAAGAGCATCTGGCAAAACAATAAAGATACACAATATTTTTGCAGAATGGTGTTATTTTAGAAAATCAGACACAATTATTGTGATGGGGAATGGTGTTATTTGTTAAGCTATCTCATGTGCCTGCTGGAGTTCCTATCTCACTCTAGGCCCATGATGGTGAACCTATGGCACGTGTGTCCTCTCTGCAGGCACGCAACTGTCACCCCAGCTCAGTCCATCACTCATGCATGCCTGCCACCCGCCGGCCAGCTGATTTTTGGGTCACGTGGGGGGCAGGGATGGTCACGTGCGCATGCATGGGGGCAGGAGAGAGTAGGGGTGGCAGGAAGCCTACTATGCCAAAAACAAAGCACAGGGGAGGGTCACGCATGCATGTGCAGGGGGAGCACAGGGGTCGTGTGTTCATGCGGAGGACGTGGGAGGGTCATGTGGACATTGGATTATACTCTGCAAAAAAAAATGTAACCACTAAATATCATTTTAGCTGAAGATCTTCAACACAGCGATGCTATTAGTGCAATGCTATTATTTAAGCTATTAGTGTCATCTTCCACAAGTATTTCTACATGAAAACATGAGCAGTATTTCAGTGATCATGTTAATCACTCTGAAAATTCCATAACACTCAATTTTCAATTGTGAGATTAACAGCAAAGCCCTCAGTGAGTATAATAATCTTGAAACATAAAGCAATAGTGCAAGCAGCCCAAGAAACAAAGCCAGCCTTGCACTGGATAAAAAATGTGATTATCCCAACCCAGGTTTATGACTGAAATCACAAAGGGTTAGTGCGATACAAGATTTGTTCAGAATTGCTGAGTACATAATAAACAGAATTTATTTTAAGCTAAAAGATGAAGAGATAATTACAGATAAATTAATCTACACAGATCTACATACGGCGAAAGTGAATTGAAAACAAAGTTGCCAGAATTCACTCACCTAATGATTGAGAAACCATTAGTCTTTCTATAGGTTGTAATAAGAAAGCCTTCAAATAAATTTACTTTAACCCAAGCTTCAAACTCACAGCTAATGTATAATTATCGACACTTCATTCTGGCCATTCCGCAGTTACTCTTTATAGTACATAATAATCAAGCAACGAATTAGCAAACACCTAGAAGCAAACAAAGTAATAGCCAAAAGCCAACATGGGTTTGTCAAAAACAGATCATGCCAGACGAATCTTATTGCATTCTTTGATGCTGTGACAAAATTAGTGGACCAATATAGTTTACTTGGACTTCAGTAAGGCATTTGATAAGGTAGACCATAACCTACTACTAGATAAAGTGGAAGGATGTGGGTTAGACAGCATCACCACCAGATGGATTCGTAACTGGTTGACCAACTGCACTCAACGTGTAGTCCTCAATGGAACTGCATGGAGGGAAGTATGCAGTAGAGTACCCCAAGGCTCTGTTTTAGGCCCAGTACTATTCAACATCTTCATCAATGATTTGGATGAGGGAATAAATGGGGAACTCATCAAATTTGCAGATGACACTAGGAATAGCCAACACTCCAGAAGATAGGCTCAAGATACAGAAGGATCTTGACAAACTTGAACATTGGGCACTATCTAATAAAATGAAATTCAATGGTGAAAGAGTACGGTTCTACATTTAGGCAACAAAAATGAAATGCACGGGTGCAGTATAGGTGGTACCGTGCTCAAAAGTAGTAACTGTGAGAGGGATCTTGGAGTCCTAGTGGACAACCATTTAAATATGAGCCAGCAGTGTGCAGTAGCTGCCAAAAAAGCCAACACAGTTGTAGACTACATAAACAGAGGGATAGAATCAAGATCACGTGAAGTGTTAATACCACTTTACGATGCCTTGGTAAGGCCACACTTGGAATACTGCATTCAGTTCTGGTCACTACGATGTAGAAAAGATGTGGAGACTCTGGAAAGAGTGCAGAGAAGAGCAACAAAGATGATTAGGGGAATGGAGACTAAAACATATGAAGAATGGTTGCAAGGACTGGGTATGTCTAGTTTAAGAAAAAGAAGGACTAGGGAGACATAATAGCAGTGTTCCAATATCTCAGGGGTTGCCACAAAGAAGAGGGAGTCAAACTATTCTCCAAGGCACCCGAGGGTAGAACAAGAAGCAATGGGTGGAAACTAATCAAGGAGAGAAGCAACTTAGAACTCAGGAGAAATTTCCTGACAGAATAATTAATCAGTGGAACAGCTTGCCTCCAGAAGTTGTGAATGCCCCAACACTGCAAGTCTTTAAGAAGATGTTGGATAGCCATCTGTCTGAAATGGTATAGGATTTCCTGCCTAGGCAGGGGGTTGGACTAGAAGACAGATGGTCCCTTCCAACTTTGCTATTGTATTGTATTTTATTGTACTGTATTGTATTGTATTGTATTGTATTGTATTGTATTGTATTGTATTGTATTGTATTGTATTGTATTGTACATAGTAATGTCTTTGTGGAAATTTCTTACTTTGCCTGCTTCCTGGTTATTTCCTTAGAAACTTTCTTGTAGATTTTGAATGCAAAGAAGCATGTTTATCTATGCAGTCCTATGAGTTTTTAAAATGTTGTATAATAAGCCAGCTTTATGACACCCATTAACTAGTCAATTAAATACGTTTAGCTATATAGTCAGCCTATTACTGATCATACCTAAATACATAATAGTTAGCGAAGAGCACCCTGGTCTATTTACATTTTAATTTTCCCATACTATCACGTAAGATAGGAGTACCCGTTTTATATTGTTTGGTATGATTTTTTCATACCAAGTAATGAAAAGTAAAGGGATATTTCTTGCTATTAATTTTTAGCTTAACAGCATTTTAATGTATGGGAATTAGGAAGCTGTAATAACTGCCTATAGAGATTTGACATCAAGGTTACTGAGTAAGAACATGCTAGTGTCAGATATGCCTTTCACTTGAAAATTTTTGAGGTTCAAATCCAGCATCTTCACATACTTTATCTGAATTCTCTCAGATAATTTTTTAGCCTTCTCAAAGCTTGGATTAATTCTGAATGAGGATTATTAGAAAACTATTGTAAAAAAAAGAAGCAATTTGTTACACAGTAATATAATTAGTAAATGACTGAATTATCCTTATAGACACAGTCTAGACCAAGGGGGTTCAACTTGCAGTGTCATGTTGTGGTCACATAACATATCACAACTTCCCCCCCTTCACTAAACTGGGGTGGGCGTGGCCAGCGTGTGACACACCAAGCCTGCCGGCTGCAAGTTTGACACCTCTGGTCTAGACCATGTTTTTCAGGCAAATTTAAGTTGTATGAACTTCAATTCCCAGAATTGTCTAGCCAGCTGTTGAGCTTCTTCAGTGCTTTAAAAGTTGCCAAGATTGAGAAACATTGATCTAGACCAGGACTGTCAAACTCCTGGGCCGGGTCACATGCTGGCCATACCAATGTCTGGTTTAGCAAGGGTGGGGGGAAAGTCCCAATACGTCATGTGCAGGGATGGGATTCTGCTGGTTCGGGCAAACCGGTAGCTCTGACAATCAGCTGGGAGCGAACCAATTTGCCCTGATGATCAGATGGACCTACCTGCCTGCCCATGCTATTTTTATCTTATCAGATGATTCCCGTAGCAGAGCAAATTGCCGCACGAATCAGCTGTGCTACTCCTCCGAAGGAATCCAGAAGTGAAAATTTCTTCAAACTGTGTACATGCATGCAGCGCGCATCAGGCCCACAGCGTGCATCAGGTGCTGGTGCGGGCAATGCGCATGTGTGCACGCAAATTGTGCAATCACTAAACCGGTTGTTAAACCAGGAGGATCCCACCACTGGTCACATGATGACGCTGTGGCAATGTGATTTTGACAGCCCTGATCTAGACACTCATAATTCTTGTTTGCCTTTAAAGCTGTGTAACGGTGTAAGAAAAAGCATACCATAAAACAGGTGTAGGCAATCTGGTAGTCACAGAAAGCACCTGGAAACCACTCTACTTTTTACAGTTACCATATTTTTCAGAGTATAAGATGCACCTTTTTCCCTCAAAAAAAAAGGCTGAAAATCTGGGTGCGTCTTATACACTGAATACAGCATTTTTTACCTTCCAAAACCCTGCCTCCTTCAACAAAATGGCTGTGCAGAGCCTGTAGAAGGTTTTCAGAGAGCTCCTGGAGGCTGGGGAGGACGAAAATGAGTGAAAAACAGGCCAGTTTTTGCTCAATCCCTACCCCAGCCTCCAGGATCACTCTATAAGACTCTTACAGGCTTTGCATGCAAATGTTTTGACAAAAAACGGTCCTGTTTTTGTGAAAAACTGGCTTTTTTTTTGCTCATTTTTGTGGGGGGGGGCACCCCCCAGGACTCTGCAAGCCCCTTAAAGGCTATTCATGCCTTTGTGGTGGGGGGGGGGAGATTGGGCCCCTTTTTCTCAAAAAAACCAGGCCTTTTTTGGGAGGTCTGCAGAGTGCAAAGACTTTTTTTTAATATGCCTTTTCAAAATCTTGGTTTGTCTTATCCTCCTGTGCATCTTATATTCCCAAAAATATGGTATTTCAATTTAAAAAATTAAGTGGCTGGTAAAATGCCAGTCTGTTGAACTAACATTATTTATAAGAATGGTACAGAGCCTACGTAGAACCCCACAGGCATTCCTCCAAATAAGGATGGCAAGCCGCAACACAGAGCTTTGTTGAGAAATGTGTCCCAATACTTAATCTACTCATGACAATAGAAAGCTAAGTTAGAAATAAACAAGTTTACTAATTAGCTTTCTGACGTATGAGTGTTTTGTGACTGCTGTATTCACCGTGGCAGATGTTTTGTGAAAACATTCCTGTCATCTCCCTGTATATTCAACATATATACAAAAAGAACATTTTAAAAAGCAGCATTTTCCCACTGCTATTCAGAGCTTAGTTTATAAAGTCTTAAAAATTCTGATTTTGGTTTTATGAAGATGGTGGTATGAACTAGATTTGATAATTTTTCATTGTGAAGTGTAAGTACAATATGAGGCCTGGTAACACAGGTAGTACCAAATAATATAATAAATAAAACTTTTAAATGTTTTAAAAAACAGGACGCTTTAGAATTTATCTACATCAAATATTGGATTTCACAAAATGGTTTTGAAGAAAAGGCATTGTATTATACTGAATCTTGAAATAAATTTCAATGATGCTTGGAGATCTGAATCCCCAACCCTGGAATCTAGAAAAAACTATTAGAGACAGTTGTATGCACCTCAGTGATAAGTTGGCTAACTATAAACTGTGGGTTTCCCCTATTTAGTCCCACCCAGGGGTGGGCTGCTGAGAGTTCGCAGAGGTTCAGGAGAACCTCTAGCTAAGCTTCTATGCAGTTTGGAGAACCTCCAAATCCCACTCCTGACTGGCCCCACCCACCCACCCTCCTCTCCCCTCCCCTCCCAGGAGTCCCCATGTGGCCCATTTTGGATACATGTAAGTGCAGGGCATACACGGAGGCTGGACAAAGGCAGGACAAAGTTTAAAGTTTAAAGTTTAATAACATTTATATGCCGCCCAATCCCGTAAGACTCGGGGCGGCTAACAATACAAATAAATCAAAAAGAAGAGAAGGGGAAAAAAAGATAGATTTAAAAACGCATCATGCACTCCATTCCAAGTGGGGCTGGACCATATTTTGGGGTCAGCAGCCCCAGGCCTGCCGGCTTTACGGAAGGCCGAGAGAGTGGGAAGAGTCCGGATCTCTGCGGGGAGATGATTCCACAGGGCTAGGGCAGCTACAGAAAAAGACCTCCCCCAAGTAGTCGCCAACCGGCATTGCCCGGTCGACGGTACCCGAAGGAGGCCCAATCTGTGAGATCTTATAGGTCGTTGGGAGGTATGTGGCAGGAGGAGGTCCCATAGGTATCCAGGTCCTAAGCCATGTAGGGCTTTAAAGGTAACGACCAGCATCTTGAAGCGCGTTCGGAGACCAATGGGAAGCCAGTGAAGCTCGCGGAGGATAGGTGTAAGATGGGTGTACCTAGGTACACCCGATATCGCTTGTGCGGCTGCATTCTGGACCAATTGTAGTCTCCAAACACTCTTCAGGGGCAGCCCCAAGTAAAGTGCATTACAGTAATCAAGCCTAGAGGTGACGAGAGCATGAGTGACCATTTGAAGTGCCTCCCGGTCCAGGTAGGGCCGCAACTGGTGCACCAGGTGAACTTGGGAAGAGGCCCCCTGGTCACAGCCGACAGATGGTATTCTAATGTCAGCTGAGGATCCAGGAGGACACCCAAGTTGCGGACCCTCTCTGAGGGGCGAAGGGTTTCGCCCCCCAGTCTAAGAGATGGAATATTTGGTCTGTTCTTGGGGGGCAACATCAATAGCCACTCGGTCTTGTCTGGATTGAGTGCCAGCTTGTTTACTCCCATCCAGACCCTAACAGCCTCCAGGCACTGGCACATCACTTCTACCGCTTCGCTGAGTTGGCACGGGGCGGACAGATACAACTGGGTATCGTCTGCATATTGGTGATATTTGATCCCGTGCTGACGAATGATCTCACCCAGTGGCTTCATGTAGCTGTTAAATAGGATGGGGGACAGGACCGAGCCCTGAGGCATCCCATATTTTAGGGGCCTAGGGATCGACCTCTGTCCTCCAACCAACACCGACTGCGACCTATCTGAGAGGTAAGAGGAGAACCACCGTAACACAGTGCCTCCCACTCCCACCTCTCTCAGTCGTCACAGAAGGATACCATGGTCGATGGTATCGAAGGCTGCTGAGAGGTCAAGAAGCACCAGGATAGAGGAATGTCCTCTATCCCTGGCCCGCCAGAGATCATCGGTCAGCGCGACCAAAGCAGTTTCGGTGGAGTAACCAGGCCTGAAACCCGACAGAAAGGGATCTAGATAATCAGCTTCATCCAAGGTCCATCGGAGCTGAAAGGCCAGCACCTTCTCAACAACCTTTCCTACAAAAGGGAAGTTGGAGACTGGACGGTAGTTGTTAAGACAAAAAACAGACGTATCGGAAGTTTGGGAAAGCTGGAAATGAGCCCATTTCTGGCCTCCAGGAGACCTCCAGAGCCTGGGGAGGCTGTTTTCACCTTCCCAGAGGCTCAAGGAAAGCCTCCAGAGCCAAAGGAGGGCAAAAAAAAAACCTGCCGTGTTGCAGGAGGCCAACTAGGCCATGCCTACCATGGTCATGCCTACCCAGCAACCAGGTAGATAACCCCTTGCTCTCTTTCTTCTTTCTTTCTTTCTCCCTCCCCCCGCTCTCTCCCTCTCTCGCTTTCTGTCTGTCTCTCTCTCTTCCACTGTCTCTCTTTGTCTATCTCTCTCTCTTTATCTATCTTCTGGAGGCGGGGTTGGTGAAAAGCGGGCCATTTTTGCCCAGGTTTTTTTGCCTCCTGGGGCATCTATGTGCCCATTTTTACCCCCCACCTTCAGAAGCGTTCTGCAAGCCAAAAACGGGCCATTTTCGCCCATTTTTTGGCCTCTTGGGTTGTCTGTGCACCCCGTTGCCTCCCCCTCCAGAAATAATCTGCAGACCCAAAACAGGCAAAAACAGCTCCTTTTTGGTCTGCATCCCATTTTTCACTCCCCCACCTCCAGAATGTCTCTGCAGGCCAAAATTGTTGACCTTCCCTCTCAGTTCCAGCCCACCGGGCTTGCAAAGGCTGAAGGGTGGGCAAGTTGATGTGGGCAGAGCAGCCTTGTTATCCTGCGTGAGCCAGATTAATGGCTTCAGCAGGCGGCATGCACTAGAGAGTCTTGGCATAAGTAACCATTGTCTACTTGCCTTACTTCTAAGAATTTTAGAAGTCATTAAGAACTATTCCAATAACAGTATATAAATTGGATCTGAATTAGAAAATCAGAGTTAATGTTCTTAGGGCAAGCAAGATTATCAGTTCACAGCATCTCTGTTATCAGATGTTTTGACTCTTTCAAAATCTTTCAGAGCTGAATATTTGAATAGAAAATTCAGATGAATTTACGTAGATATTTTAATGTACCTAAAACAACATATCTAATTTCAATTCAATGATATATTAAAATTAAATGTGTCCTACTTTAGCAACTAATACTGCTGCTTCTTATTTCAGCAAAATCAAATATGGCCAGGATAATCATTCTTTGAGAATCACCTCTTCAAAGTATACTGTACTGTATCTCCCTTTACTTACTATATGGAATGCCATACATAATTTTCAAAATGGCCAGATGAGTATAAAGAGAAAGCTCTAAATAAAGAAAATAATGGAAGTGCATTCTGAAACTATCTATACTAAAGTAGGCCATTTATTTTAATTGGGCTCTTCAGAATAACTCAACTAAAGCACAAATTATAGCCAACATACTACTTAGAAGTTAAAACTCAGATGATAATACATTTTCAGCTCTATTAATGCATCTTGTTGAAATGAAGACAATGACAGTCAGGTTCAGTGGCCTTCTTTTTATATTGTGTTTTTTAAAAATAGATTATATTAGAAACAATAGTTGCTGCAGGTTATTAAATATGGTTTTTAAAAAATGGTTCTGCATTTATAGAATTTGAATTCTGGTTATGTGTTCATTTCCATAATAGCTGTAATTCTACTTTAGAGATGAAGAGTACAAATAGTTCTGTACAGACTGATCGCCTTTTGACATTTAAATTTTAGGGCTATGCACTGCACAGAGATCAGACTAATAACATAGGTACCATATTAGTCTCCAAAGTGTCTTCGCTCAGTTGAAAAATTAATCTGAATGAAAGGACATGGGACTAATTTATTATGTAAAGGCCTTTAAATTTTAATGGCTCTTTTGATTACTGTGCTACAATAAAAGTACATAATCCCTTTTATATGCCAAGATTGCCAAATGCGAGACAAATCTTGCTAGGAAGCTTTCAGTGTTGCTAGGGGAAGTGCAAGTTTTTTTGCAGAAACCTTTATGTCATGCTTTTCAGGCATCCCACTCATAAGCAGCTCATAAGAGATACAAGATTAAATTCACCCATTTATCATATTTGTAACCTGAACATTTTATGTCATTTATTCATTGTTCAGTAAAGGTGCACAAAGTAGCATAAAATATTTTCCCTACATAACAGTGTCATTCAACATAGTCAACATGAATCAAGATGGGCTGCAATTCAAAAAAATTTACTACTGGTTCTGTCGGCGTGGCTTGGTGGGCGTGCCGTGGTCGGCATGGAAGGGGAAGGACACTATAATATCTCTATTCCCACCCCACTCCAGTGGAAGGATACTTTAAAATCTCCATTCCCTCCCGATCAGCTGGGACTCGGAAGGCAGAGATAGATGGGGGCGGGGCCAGTCAGAGGTGGTGTTTACCGGTTCTCCGAACTACTCAAAATTTCTGCTACTGGTTCTCCAGAATTGGTCAGAACCTGCTGAATACCACCTCTGCTGCGAACTAATCAAATGAATGAATAAATAAATATTACAGTTAGAGAGCCAGTTCGGTCTAGGGTCGTGATGGCAAACCTATGCCAAGCGTGCCAGAAGTGCAGTCATCTCTCCAGATACTCGAGCTATTGCCCGTTGCTCTTCTGTGTTCCAGCACACCAACCAACTGGTCTTCACATGCGCAGGAGCACCAGAAGCTAGAAAACCAGGTGGCCAGTGCACATGCACACACTGGAAACCGGAAGATCATCTTCCCAGCAGGCGCATGCATTCTGCTGTTCTGGTTTCCGGCACGCACGCGCTCACACACTCATGTTTCAGCACTCCGTGCCAAAAAGTTTCCCCAACACTGGTCTAGAAGTTAAGGCACCAGGATATAAACCAAGAGACTGTGAATTTTAATCCTGCCTAAGGCATAAAATCCAGCTGGGTGACTTTGGCAAGTCACCCTTCCTCAGCCCAACCCACCTCACAGAGATGTTATTGTGATGAAAATAAGAAAAGGAAGTAGTATTGGTCTGTTCACCATCTTGAATTATTTGTTAAAATATTAAAGGCAGGATATAAATTAAATGAATAAAATTAAATGTATGGTTAGGTTGAGCTGTCTGTGAGTAATCAACCCAACATCACCAAGGAAAATTCTATGGCCAAGCCAAGGTTCCCCTTAGACCTAAACTAGGAGTTTAGCCATCATATCACGTTATAGCATGCAATTACTTTCTGGTACTCAGATTTGTCACATTAGTTGGCAGCAGTGTTAATGCAAAAATAAAATCTATAAATTTTGACTGAGGGAACTTTCACTGAATCTTACTGCTGGTTAAAATTCTCTTTTTGTCCCAGGATGTCTGAAATTCCTGCTTTTTCTGTCATGCCACCTCTACAATTTATGTTATCTTTTTCACATAACATTGATACCAACCAATATATCAAATAATAATTTATCCCTGGTAATACTGAGGCTCATTGCTATTATCAAGGATAATATTTTTTTTCCTATTGCAAGTTTCAGCACGAGCTCATCAAGACAGACAATAATTCTTCTACAGCCCCAGGTAAAACAGGCAATATTTCTTACACCTTAATTATTCTAAAAGTTTGCAATGCCATTAAAGTCTGTAAACCATCATGCCATGATGGTATTGTGTTCCCAGTTTAACTTGGAACCTATATTTATAACAAAGGCTCTTGTTTAACCTCTGTACCACACTATTGCTACCAATCATGCCACCCGCATCATATTTTTTTGAATAACAACAATACAAAATATCTTATTCTAAAAATCTAAATCATGCCAGTTATTGTATCACTGCATTTTCCTATGAAAACTTTGATTATTAATCTTTCCTGTTTATGCCTGGCTACTGTGAACACTTGATATCCACCAGCCCTTGTTCAGATTATGAGCTATTTCCTATGTAGTAAATTGCACAGCTAGCCAGCAGTGCAAATATTGAGAGTAATTAAAAGTCAATTTTGGACTGTGACTCTGTTCAGCAACACACTGAGTCAAGATTGACTTGGTCACATACTGCAGATCATAATTTTCAGGGTTCACATAACATATTAAACTATGCATCATGACTGGATTAACTCGATAGACAAATAGATATGTTTGAATCAATCCAGTTCATTTATTTATTATTTCCCACCTTTATTATTTTTATAAATAATGTGGCAAACATACCTAATAATGCAGCAAGGTAATTTGTATGCAGAGGGAATAGTTTTAATGAGCAGAATACAATAGCTGCATTGCAGGTTTGTTTTTTCTTTCTTTCTTTCTTTCTTTCTTTCTTTCTTTCTTCTTTTCATTTCTTTTTTTTTACTTTTCTTTTTTGGTTAGGGCCTAAGAATTTAAAGATATTGTAGAACAGCGTTAAATATATAGCTTTAAAGAACTAGGACAACTTTTCATACATTATTCTTCCACAACCTGCCACCTTTCAAACGTGTTAGGTTCTCTTCACATCAATTCTGCCAGAAAGCTGTAGCTTATGAGAGTTTTAACCTTGTTAAAACAAGTTGAGATTATGGAAGTTCAAAAGAATCAATCTTTCCAAAGTGATTTTTCTTTTCGGATATTAAGAGTGTGTTACAGATTGTGTTAACTTTGTTCATGCTGACTCACAGAAAGGATATTGACTAGAATATAATAGACATTACATGTCTGCATTTCTATATTCAAAATTCCTTCACAGGCAGAGTTGAATCCCCAGTTAGTTCTTGATCTCGCTGCTGTTTAGAATGTTTGTTTGCTTGTTTGCATTGGTATAAAATATATATGTTTTGTTAATAAAAGTGATTGGCAATAAGTCAAAACTTAATAAAACAAAATTATTAAAGGGGCAGTAAGAATAGAAAATAGTTTTAAAAACCACAAAACAGAAATGTGCAGCTTTTTTATTGGGACATGCTTGACCTTTGAATGGTTTATAATATGACCTCACCCTAAGAGGTGAGAATAGCCTTTATGTGAGAAATTTGGACAAAAATAATTTTTAACTAACATTGAAATTAAATTAATTGAAGACTCTTAACTATTTCCATCAATTTCATGCTGTCCTTTCACAATAAAAATTACAGTTGGGAAACAAATTTTCAAGAAATGCTGGATGCTACACTTAAGGCTTGATTAAAACTTTGTATTAAAGTAGCTGGACAATAAAAGGAATTCTATAGAAAAAAATATTTGCATACATTATAGAGGCTTTACAGAGCAAGATATATATTAATGAATCCTTGGATGTCAGAGGAACTTACTTCTAGTAAATGGGCAGTTTGGATGACACTAATTAAATTATTTTTTGCATCTGTATTTACTGAATAATCTATCCTATAAATAATTTGATTCTAATTTTTTAATTGTAATGCCAAATAATTCCAACCCACACAGATGTTAACGGCACATTCTTGCTGTGTTTTTACATTCACCAAAAGGAAATAAGGGATTTGGAGGCCTCCCAAATATGAACTTTAACATTCATTAAATTATTCTCATCCTATTTTTTTATTGAAGCCATTTTTATAGAATCTGTTCTTTCCAATTATGTAAGCGAATATACATATGAGTGAATATAAAAACATAATTTTTTTCCAGAAGCTTTAGACTAGTGATGGCAAATCTTTTAGACACCAAGTGCCCAAACTGCATGCACTCATGTCCAAACTGAAAGATGTATGGACGTGTGTAAATGTGGACATGCATGGACATGCGCAAACATGTTCATGCATGGATATGCACGTATGCGCAGCAGAGACTGGAAGACTTGCTGGCTGGTGGGAGGCGGGGCATCCCAACACCGGCAGCATGGCAAGAGGTAAGTTCTTTTTCTTTCATGAGCTTCTCTTTCGTTGTTTGCAGGAAAACAGAAGCTCATTAAAGAAACGACATGGAGATCTGACCTGGGGCAATGGCGCATGTGCCAGCAGAGAGGGCTCTAGGTTCGCCATCACAGCTTTAGGCAGATTTTCGAGCAAAGTTACATACTGCATTTATTCTTAAGGCTAATTTGCTGACTTCCCTTGGGATACATTGATCTTTGACTCTCATCTTTTCCACAAGGCTAGTTGGAGTTGAAATTCCATCCTGAAAACTGTAGGATGTCCATGCATCCAAACATTACACACACACACACACAAACACATATTTTTTTAAACCTCCCCTTCATTAATAGCCTTCTTCCTTGTGTTCTTATTTCAAAAGCTTTTTGTCTATGTTTTAAAGGGCAACCTGTTCTCAGGGCATGTAAGAAATGGGATCCTGTTATTTTAAAGTGTTTCTTTTTAATCCACTGTGCAAGGATATCTGAACAAGGGCTTGTGACAAAGATCCAATATTTGGGAAATATTGAAAGAAACTATCCACAAAAAAAAAAAAAAACTTGCCGTCCTCCCACTAAAAAATCAAAAGCTTCCTAATTTAATGCCAACCCTTTGAGTTGAGCTCAAAAACATGCTAGAAGTCAGTACAGTTGAATTCGACCATAAAGTGACTTAGACCAGTGGTCTCCAACCTTGGCAACTTTAAGACTTGTGGACTTCAACTCCCAGAGTTCCTCAGCCAAAGCTGGCTGAGGAACTCTGGGAGTTGAAGTCCACAGGTCTTAAAGTTGCCAAGGTTGGAGACCACTGACTTAGACTATGCCAGTGGTTTAAGTTACTCCCTTATAAACTGTCATCTCATTTCCTCTTCTTTGTCCGTAATCTGACCCCCATTTGGCTAAATCATATATAAAGTAATTTTTTTTTAAAAAAAAACAAAGGATGTCCTTTCCGAGCAGACATGACCTAAGATTGTTCAAACATCCTAGTCTAAGCCTTCCTTATTTGTATAGCTGATTGACGAACGTTAACAAGTCAGTGGCAGATTTAGCATAAAGATATTTGCAGTAAATATTCAAGCAGCTTCTCTGACCAAAAGTAAAATATCAACCCTGATGACTTCATGGACACACCCATGCAGTTTTATTAACAATAATACCAAAATATTTTGTTATTGCTTTTCCTCTAAGATGGACTTCAACTTTCCCATTTACTCAATCCCTGATATTTCCTGGAGGTTTTTGATTCAAAAGAATAGAGAGAGAGAATAAAACATGCAAGGAAAAAGAAAGTTAAAAAAAAGAAAAAGAGAAGAAAGAGAAAAGTAAGATTATAACAAAGAGAAAATAAATACAGAAGTGACCTCCAACCTTAATCACAAGAAATATAAACAAATTTAGAAACTCTTCACCTTCTCTAATACTACATTTATATCTTCATCCCATATCACACTCTTATCTACAAATAAGTAAATCAATCAATCAATAAAAGATTATTGTTTCAGTCCTGGTGCCAGCAGAAAGTTCATAAAGCTTAACCAGAAGTAATATATCTTATTTTACCTTGATCTAATAAACCAACTTTATATTCCTTCATTTTAGTCCTAATAACCTTTAGTTCATTCAAATATTGTTATAGTATCTTATTCCTTTTATTTTTGTTCCATTGCAAAATTGTTCAAGGCTTTAGCAAGCCTCTTTTGTAAATCCAGTAAGAAAAAATTATCCAGACTCTTGGTTTGTAATTTGTTTTTTCATTTTAAATGTTAAAACCTCAGCCAGTTTCTTGTCTAGATCCAGTGAAATATCCTTTTTAAAATTATTATCTTAGCCTGTCAGTTGTAAATCTACTTTTGAACTATTTCTACCTGGCCAGATTAAATTTATTCTACACCTGACATTACTTCAACAAAATATTTGGGTAATCTATCCAAAGAAGCAGAAATTATTACTGAGATTGTTAATATTATGACTAATATGACTAGCATTTTCTGATTCCTTTGTGCAAAAGTCTTTTTGTTATTGAATGTTTCGTACCATCTTCCAGGCCTTTATATCTTTCCACTATCTAAAATCTTTCAACTGCTTTATTGTCCAGTTTTTGAAATTATTAAATATTTTATCTAATGCTTCTTTATTTTTATTTCTGATTCTTTACATTCTTAAGTTTATGATTAACTTTTTCTTTTGTTCAGGTTTTATTGTGTCTTTCACATGGCTCAGTTTAATTATTTGTTGTTCTATACATTCTGTCTTTTGAAACCGATGCTCACCTTCTCTACCTCCAAAAATTTATATTCAGGAATCTTTGCAACTCAAGCTACTGTGTATAGGCTATCATAGTTAAAGCTACAGTTGATTACATCATAAAAACAGCATGTTCTATTGAATACATATCTCTTCAGCTCTTAAAATTTCCCTGAAGCATTTATTCTCATCAGCTATTGTTTCCCAATTCTGCATATTTACTTTTGCTTTTCCTTAGCTATGTATTCTTATGTTTTAATGTGGAGTTTTATGGATAGATTACAAAAAAAACAATAATTTGAAGATAAAATCAGTTTCCATACTTCTTCAATATACATACACACACATGTATATATGCACATATACACTAACACAGAGACATAAAGTATTTTCCTTAGATTGCTGACTTTGGCTATACATATTTCTTGTTTTTTCCTTCCATGTTCAAACATTTCAACCTTACCCCAGTAAGTCTCGTTTCCCAGTAAGTACTACAATGGAGTACACACACTATTCAAGCAAAGTCATTTCCCATGACAACTCTATTTTCCTTGTTATTCAAAGCTCACTTACCAGCATACAACTCTTAGTTACTTATTTGCCTGAGCATAATGTAAAGAAGAGCCAAGCTGTCATTTTTCTGATACATCGGTTGCAACTCTTGCAGACCTTCCCCATGATTTGAAAGAGAGTGTTATCCAGGAGCTTACTAACTTAACAACTGCAGTGATTCACTTAACAACTATGGCAAGAAATGCCATAAAATGGGGCAAAATTAACTTTACAACTGTCTCTCTTAGCAACAGAAATTTTGGGCTGAGTTGTCATATGTTGAGGACTACATGTAGTATTCTACCTATTGTCAATGACAATTTCCAAGGAAAATAACCTACATATTGAACAGCTAGGACAGGGGTGTCAAACTCACGTCGTCATGACGGCATCACGTGACGTATCAGGACATTTTTCCCCTTCGCTAAATCGGGAGTGGGTATGGACAGCCTGTGACACATCTGGGAACTTGACAGTCCTGAGCTAGGGTGACACAGTGACTAAGATTTAGGCTATGACCAGAGAGACCCATTTCATTTCCCTACAGAACTGTAATGTGTTTACTGGTTATGTTATGTTCTTGGCGAAGAATGGAGGTGAGGCCAGAGTGACTTCTAACAGCTCTTTATTCCGTACTGCCTGTGAAGCAACTGAACTCCCTGGCTGACATAGCTCCTTTTATAGGAAACTGATCAGCCAACCAACCAACCATCCAACCAGGAGAAAGTATTTTCCCGCTCCCACAGAGGACCAGAATGAGAACTTTAACTGACAACTATACACTATATACAATAACAGGTTACTTTAAGCCAGACCCCGGCTAGAGTTGCACACCATAATGTGACATAAATGGGTCAATTGTATTTCCCCTTAGTGTATTGTTTAAACCCTGCCTATGTGATTAGTTTATGATTATGATGTTGTCCCAACCCAGAAAACTGGTTAAATATATTATACACAAAGAATCATGTAGGCATATGCTGCACAGTCATTATGAGCCAAACATACCTTGTAAAGTTGTAATTATAAGAATAAAATTAGGCAAAATGCCCTCATTTAAACTAATTAGAACACCCAAGAATCAGGATGAAAAGATACAGGTACTGTATAGCTAGAACAAACATCCAAACACTCTTTGCCCATTCATTCATACAACATTTGAATGCAGTTATTATTGATTGTAAGCATGCTGAGGCAGGCAAGTAAATGGCATTCTTCAATTCCCACGAGACTTAATACATATTTTCTGTTACAAACCTTACAAGGAAAAAATAGACTAAGGAAGGATGTATTTTTCCCTAGTACATTGTTAGGGGATGTCAAAGAATTCCCATGAGCAGAAGTTATAGCTAAAGATTCTAAAGATAAAGGGGCAAAACCGTTATACATGTGACTGCAGGTTGCATTTCTGGAATGTAAAATGACTTCACTGCTTTTCCTCTCTTTAATGGAAAGCAAAAGCAAAAGAGTATATAAATGGTTCTTGAATTTCTAGACTACTGTGGAAAGTTTAGCCTTCTTCATAAGATGCCTAATCCACATTCCCTAAGCCGCACATGGTGTCTAATTATCTCAGGCCCCTCTTCGCTGGGCCAGAGAAATACACTGCTCATTTTAAAACTAGGGAAGAATTCCAGAAGATATAAACAAAGAATGGAAAAAGCATAAGATGAAGATAGTTCCTTCTAATCTCTGAGTAAAGTTTAGGATTTCTACAAATCTTAGAAGCTCAACTAAGTGAACAGAGAACATATCAAAAAAATTGTTTCTTCATAAGAAATGAAGGAATTTACATTAGACGTTCATATTTCTGGGCAGGACTAAGCTCATGTTTCTGAATTTCTTCATATTCATACTTTGCACTGGGTTCCTGACTTTTTTCTTTTTAGAATCAACTTCCAATTAATAAAATTAATTTGAAACTGTCCATTAGAGAAAAGTGCCATCATCTACCCAGAGCATTTTCTTTTTGGATTGTCTCTTTTAAGTTTGAGGGATGTGGTGGCTCAGTGGCTAAGATGCCGAGCTTGTCAGTCAGAAAGGTTGGCAGTTCGGCAGTTCGAATCCCTAGCACCACGAAATGGAGTGAGCTCCCATTACTTGTCCCAGCTTCTGCCAACCTAGCAGTTCGAAAGCATGAAAAATGCAAGTAGAAAAATAGGAATCACCTTGGTGGGAAGGTAACAGAGTTACATGAGCCTTCAGCGTTTAGTCATGCTGGCCACATCACCACGGAGACGTCTTCAGACAGTACTGGCTCTTTGGCTTTGAAACAGAGATGAAAACTGCCCCCTAGAGTCAGGAATGACTAGCACATATGTGTGAAGGGAACCTTTACCTTTACCTTTTAAGTCTAATTATTTTACTGAATGGGCACCCCATTAGAATGGAAAATACAAAGTCCTCATCCGAAAACAAGATAAAGATCCTTGTAGAGAAGAATCAAGACTTCCTGGAGGTTCAGCCATAAACTACAGTCACAATTAAGTTCTCATTGCAGTATAACAATGTTAGCTATGAAAGAACCTATCAATCTAGAAACAATTAATTTAATTCAGATTCTGTTATAATACACTAAAAAAAGTGGTTATTACTTCCAAAAGCATCAGAACAATAAAACCGGCTGCAGGATAAACAAAGAGATAAGCCTTGCGCTTTTTAAAAAAAATCTTGCATTACAACTGAACAGTTGATTTCCAAATACAAGGCAGGTTTTTTTAAAAAAAAAATCAAGATTTACTTTTTCTACACTTGCTGTCACTAAGCATTAGAGCACAAGATTCACAACCATTGATTAAGTCAGTGGTCTGAATGACACATCAAGGAGAGCCAGTAGGGAGTCTCCAAATCTTGCAGGTTAAAAGACAAAACCCGTTCAACAAAGAACATTTCTATGTTAATATATCATTAAGCTAATCAGTAAGTGATTGAACATTTAAGCCCTGTGTATTCCTTTGAAAGAAACCGATTTTCAATCATCATATCATGCTTCATCTCTAGGCATCAGGTCACCTTTTTACTCTGTAAGTCAGATTTCTGTGTTCAGCCTTCTCCACATATACCGGAGAAAGATGTGTATTGATTGTTTGTTAATGACTGAATAGAAAAGGTAACCAGTAATCAAAATGCAGGACCCAGGCTGAATTACAGCCTCTTTAAAGATGTTTGCATTTTTCAGCTGAAGCAGAGTCAACCTCCTGACCTTTCCTTTCATTCTTCTGTCTAAATTAGCCTATATCTATTTCATTCAAATACATGTTCTTCTTAACCTCTATTTTTGTCCCTGCATAAGTCACCCACAGAGGGCATGCAGATGATTTTAACAGCATCTTAGGTTGAGGGCATATGAAGGACAATAACAAAGTAAGAAAAACTGCACTGAAACAGGCCAAAGGACAGCCTCCTGTTGCATTCAATAGCCAACCGTATGCCTCAGGGAAGCCCACACAAAGGAGAGCAATGATACATACACACAGTTGTTCTCCAACAATTGATATTCTCCTTGTGGAATATTATCTCTGAACCTGCAGGCTATGTATGCCCATCTAATTAGGGACCATTAGTAAGATTCCTGGCCATTAATTTATCTAATCCTCTTTTTTAAAGTTCTGTATGCTAATGGTCTTGTTGTATCATATAAAGAGAATTCAGCTGCATTGATTAGTACTAATGTTGTAGGAGAAGACAAATATTTTTAAAAGCCAAAAGCTGTAGCCTTTCTTCAGAGTAGAATTGTTCTAATCCTCCAATAGTTTTGATTGTCCTTTTCTGTATCTTTTCCAGCTCAACAATAACCTATTTGAAATGTGGGTCCTGCACTCAATCTTTTAAATGTACTCTGTCATGAACCTAGATAAAATTATTATTTTTAATTTCTTTTGTTCTTCAGCACTTTCTTAAAATTATGTTAGCTTTTATTCATGTGAATATTGTGTGTCTGTGTGTATATTTCAGACAAGAACTGAATTCTGATCGACTGTCTTGTTGGAAGGATAGAGTTACACATCTACTAATGAAAGGCAATATATGCCAGAACAATGTTTAATGTGTATGCCTGTATTATTTCTGTTTGAAGGTGAAACAATTTCACTAAAAATAAGCTAGTCCTCTCCACCTAGGATATCAGCATTGATCATAGCAGCAAAACCTTTCTGATTATAGATAACAGATGAGGCTTAATTAGTACAGGCATCTGGCTCTATCACTGAAATAACATGATTGGAGAAGCCTGCAATCTTAATTAGAAATAGCTGTTAACCCCTCTTTCATCAGTCTGAATTAATTGAAGGAGATTCAGAATCTATTACTTATTTTTGCAACACTATGAATACATCATCAGCACAACACAGTTAACCATGAAAGATAAAAGCTGGCAACCTACTGCAGTCTGTTAGTTTTAAACCATAGTTCTTGAGTGATGTTTAAGCAGTTTCAGTAAAGCCTTTGCTACAGGCATTGCAGTAGATTTCAGGAAAAATAAAAAAAGAGAGAAAGAGAGAGAGAGAGAGATTCCAAACATCATGAATGAGATCTAAAAGTCTGCTTTAGGCATGCCCATGGATTGGAGTAAGCCAGTGATGTGTTTGACACATTTTTTCTGTGAGCGACATACAAATAGTATGTTGCGCAGTGGGAGGGATGCTATTCACAGGGCTTAATCAATACTTTCCTTGGATAAGCAGAGTCAGAGCATATCAGACACACATTTTATGGCAAGTTTGAATTTCAAGTACACAGGCCTGTTACAGTTGTTCAAAAGGACTGAAATGAACATAGGCCAGCTTGGCCTGCAATTTCCAAATGGAAAACCTTCTATTTTCCTTTAGCATGGAAAACTTTCCAAGTGTCCAGAAGAGCTACCCTTATGTTCTTATGTCTGTCATATTGCTGAATTTCACTGTCCAAATAAGAGTTCAATTTCTGTCTAACAATAGGCAACAATAATGTTCAGGATCCCCAGGGATATTCCTGCTACTACCTGCAAAATTTCTGCCTCTTTCTAGCAGAGGTGGGTTCCTACCAGTTCGCACCAGTTCGGTAGAACCGGTTCATCAAATCTACCGAACCAGTTAGAAGAGGTTCCACCAGTGGACCCAGAAAGCAGGCCACACCTACAGAAGAGGTTCCAAAAAAATTTGAAACCCACACACACACACACACACACACACACACAGACTCACAGAGAGAGAGAAAGAGAAAGAAAGGAAGGAAGGAAGGAAGGAAGAAAGAAAGAAAGAAAGAAAGAAAGAAAGAAAGAAAGAAAGAAAGAAAGAAAGAAAGAAAGAAAGAAAGAAAGAAAGAAAAAAGAAAGAAAAAAGAAAGAAAAAGTGAGAGATGAAAGAAAAAAAGGAAAAAGGGACAGAGAGACAAAAGGAAGGAAGGAGAGAGAGAGAGAGAAAGCAAGAAAGAAAACACATGGTCAACAAGCCACTCCCACAAAGGAGGCCACACCCACAGAGTAGGTTCGAAAATTTTTTGAAACCCACCACTGCTTTCTAGATACATTTTATTGAAAACAATTGCATAGGAAAATGTCTCTGGAGATTTTCAATCATCCAGGTCATGGTTGTTCAAAATATGCTTTTTCCAAAAGAAAACTGGACTTGTTTTGTTTTGTTTTGTTTGGAAAACATTTCTCATGTTTTTCACTTCTCATCCAAGAAGCTGAAACTGGAACTGAAGGTATTGAAAAAGTTTCTTGAATGAGAAGTGAAATGTTTTCAAATAAAAGAAAACAAGAAAGTCTGGTTGCCTTGTGGAAACAGCATCTTTGGGACAATTACCGTGTTTCTCCGAAAATAAGGCAGGCACTTATTTTCTTTTGAACCCCCAAAATAAGCGCTTGGCCTTACTTTTGGGGAGGTCTTATTATTTTTGAGGTGCAGGAGACAGCGAACGTGGTCACTTCATGGCTGCTGCTGTGTTGCAATATTTTTGGGGAGGGCTTATTTTTGGGGGGAGGGATTATTTTAGCGCATGCGCTCAAAAGCCCGATTCAGCTATTTATCCAGGGAGGTCTTATTTTCAGGGAAACAGTACAAGGGAAGAAAGTTAGACTACTACAATGTACTACAGAATACAGTTTGTATTCTGGCAGAGTGATTTTCTGTGACTGGGTCATTTCTACAATAGCACCCATGTTGTAGATAAATAAGCAACACTGATATTGTTCACAACATACTTTTAAACTTCTAAAGGTGCTCACCAGCAAAAAAACAACAACAACAAGGTTGCTTGAATGTGATTTACTTCCCATGAATGTGTGAAAAGAGGAAAATATTTTTCCTCTCTTAAATAATGTGATAAGAAACAAAATATACATGACATGTACTATAGTGATTATAGGATACATGACATATTATATCTCATTTATACTTCTTTAAAACTATGATGTAGTGACTGATTCAGGTGCTGAAATCTAAATGGAAAAGAACATCTTTTCTGAACGTCCTCCTTCCACAAATCTCTTTTATCCTTAAATCCATATTCTGATGAAGGAGATATTTTCAGTGAAGTGTAATCTGCTTGTTAGTGCTGAGGCAGCTGTTTCAAAGCAGCAGAAAGTCACATCCAAATCTCTCTGTCTTAGGTGTATAAAACTGAATATGTCAAAGGTCTTCCTCACTATAAAAGAGAATAGTGCATTGAATGAAAGAGACAGATTTTCTTTCTGTTTGCTATTACTTATGTGTGTAGCAAAAAAAACATGCTGTACTCTGAAGTACAATTAGGTCCATCCTCACTTCAATTTCAAAAGATGCAATGAGAAAAAATGTACCTTCTTTCTTCTTCAAACATTTATTTAATGTGACATTTTAGAATTTAAAGAGTCACAGTTGCAGGGTGATTTTATTGTCATATATTTATATAGCATAGTTTTTTTTTAAACTAGCTAATCTTAGGGAAGCGTATGGACAAAGACTCCTTACATTGTCAGATTTTCCTAGCACTTCTGTGACCTTGCTGTCTAGAGTGTTAAAATATTAACCAAAAGCGGAAAGCAAAATTCTTTGAAACCTGATACGTAGTCTATGGCCAGTAATAAATATATCAAAAGTGGCCTTCTAGGAAAAAAAAAAAGACTAAAATGCTTTTTAGTAAAGCCAGAAGGGTATTCTAACAATTATTATTAAAGGACAAGGAGTCAGGAATAAAAAAAAGGCATCGCTTGAAAAGAAACCAAAGCCTCTTGTGACTCCACAGCACAGCTGTCTTTGATGTTAGCAAGAGCCATATCAAAACTTTTCAATAGTCAGGCCAGAAGGTCAAATTTTGTCCTAGAAAAGATATGAAAGCTCAGTCCTACTTTATAAACATACCATTTGGCCTGTCACATCCACATACAGTATGACTAATGAAGAGGAGAGAAAAATGTTAGTCTTCCTGCCAGGTTAGTGGTACTAAGAGACATCCTTAATCAGGATCTAATTGGCAAACCCAGGTCCTTTACCAAGCACATTAAAACAATTGTTATCCAGAAACCTCAGGAAACATCTTCAGTAATGAAATCCTTGAAACAGGAAAGAGTATAAATTCCATGTTTAGAAGGAAGGCAGTTCAGATAAAGATTTAATGAGTATCTTTCCAGAAGGAGCAGCCAATTTCAATAAACAAAGCATAAATGCTCCAAGTAATTTTGAGTTTTGAAATAATAATATTTTCCCCCCCAAAAAAGAGAGGGAACCAACAATTATTGACTTAGTTTTGCTTTACAGCAAGTTTTGGAAAAAGATTACTACAATTGTACCTGATGATGATTTAATTGCCACGGCTGGAAGCCATTCAAGCCAAGTTTTGATATGATTTGACCCCTTTCAGATTTTTAACCATTTTACCTGATGAACAGATACTTAAAAACTATTATTTGGGCCTAATTAAGTTATTGTCTTAATATGGATGAGGGCTACTTCTAATTTAATTTATCACATTCACATTCAACATGAACAAATATTATAAGATGATTATTAATAGTCATTTTAGATGCTTAAATCTGAAATGTTATTGGGGAAAGTAGAAGCAGAAAGCAGCAAAGGGGAAGTATATGTAGGAACCAATCTGGATCAGTCACCAGGACCAGAGGTTTAGTCTTTGGAACTTTCCGACTCATGCTGGAGCCCATCCTCAAGGAACGTCTGTCTCACACATTCTGCTCAGGAGAGAAAACCTCTGGTTCCAGTGACTGGCCAAGATTGCATCCTGCAACATTATCCTGGGAAATGTATATTTACCTTCATTCTTCGGGAAGTGTATGCTTTCCTTATTCACCCAACAGCAGCAAGCAGAAATTACTGCCATGGATTTCTTTTTAATGTGTGGTAGTGTTGCAGCCCGCCACTGGCCAGCAGAGCTGGTGGCAGATTCGGACAGTGAGGAGGTTGGGGAGGAACATGGGCCAATCCTGGAGCCAAGGGAAAGCCTGTTGAGTGCTCTGAATCAGAGGCAGAGATTGAGCCAGGGCCTTTTGACAGTTATCAGCTACCTTCGGAGTCGGAGATAAGTGGGTCAGAAGAACAGCTGGAGCTTGTTCCTGATTTACACATGCACAGGAGAAGGGAACAATTAAGGAACAGGGGTCTACTCTGGAGTAAAGGTACAAGTGGATGCTGAATGGCCCCTCCCACAGGGAATAAATAGGAGCAAAGGCGGAGTGATGTTTATAGAAGACAATTAGTTCATTTATTAGTGTGAACGTTTGCTTATCTGAGTTTGTGCTTCACAAAGACTCCTTGCCAAGTATTTCATTGTACAGCGTTGCACCTGGAAGCTATTGACCTGGCAACTATCCAAGGACTGATAAGGTGTGTTGTTGCAATTCATCTTGAAAGGCTGTTTGCCAGGTCTGCACTGGATGTGAATGCTAGGAATTCACATTAGCCAAATAAAAAGGGTTTTTTGGGGGGGACACAAAGAATCTGTTTCATGATTTTATGAAGGCTAGGTCAGAACAGGTAACAGCCATTTTCTGTTTTCCTCCCAATTTAAGTAAAAAAGCAAAACACATCACCACGGCTGTAGAGAAGAATCCTCCGTCTGAGTGAAATGGTGTAAATGTCTGAAAAAATGAAAATACAAAATAAATGAATAAACAAACTCAACAGGTTCCTCTGGTGAGGATAGCATGAATGGAACCCCTCATGCCTTGACCTCTTAGAGAAAAAGTAGGATATAAAACTTAGCAAATAAATAAAACTGTTCTAATGGGGGTATATATCACCTCACTCTTCCTTAAATATTTTAAATCAGGATTATACAACTTTGGCAACTTTAAGACTTTTGAACTTAGTAGAGAATTTTCCAGCCAGCAATGCAATACAATTACAGTAACAATCAGTTTCTGGCATGCCAGATATTATTTTATATATTTGCAGCATCTCCAAATAAGGATTCAGATAATAAAACTGGCTTCTCCAGAACTTGTTCCCATTTCAATATTACTGCTAGTCACAAAACATATTAGGATATTGGCATTCTGTACAATCATCTTTTTTTTTTTTTTAAAGGGAAAGATGGATTTTAAAAAAAATCAGAGTAGATAAACATGCCTTCCCACCCCCACAGGCTGCCTAGTCAGAATTAATCAGAATTAATTTTTTAGTATCATTATCCAATCCTTTGCGACTCTTCTATAAAAGCTATTTCAGGTTTGATTGCCTTCCCAGTCACTGGTGAAGGACATAGCACTCAGTTTTCCTTATAAAAGCTAAGCTAAAAGGGAGGTCTATCGTCCACATTACTAGTGGCACTAATAGCAATACAAAGTAGACCACTCCATCTTCATCAGGGATCTGTACCAATTGAAACACCTTGTTGATGATAACCTGACTCAGCTCTAAGACAGATTCTTTATTATATAGGTCACCATCTGAGTTCACGGCTACCAGCCCCAACAAATCACATCTTGCCATAGGTGGGAGAGAATGGAAATTTCTAAATATCCAATCTCGTTTAAGAGAAATGCTGCATAAAGCCAGCCACAAAATAAGGTGTAATTGGAAGGATTTTATAGTACCCCCAAGAAACTCCTGGTGTTGATTATTTTGAATGCACACAAAAAAAATCAGCATTCAAATACCTTGTTACCAGGACTTGTCACTTGCTACTTATTGGAAGGCTAAAACATGTTCAGAATGACAGTGCGTCAGAACATGAGCTGAATAAATCTAGTGTAGTATATGCAAGCAGCTAGGACAATGTATCCTAAGTCCTTGTTCAGAGTGCAAAATGCAGATCTATTCAAAATAAATATTCCCATCTGCTTGGGGAAAGCAAGGCTGAAAGAAATAAAAAGATGAGAAATTCCATTATTCATCATCTTTAAAACCTAAAGCTTTTATTTCTCTCTCTCTTGACAATTAGTTTTCAGTTAGTTTTTTTTATTTTAAAAAAACTTAATGCTTCTATTTTTGTAAATATACTGTATCTTGCCATATGGCCAGAGTTGGCTCAGCTGTACAATTAATATAAGCGATGTTTTATAACAACAGCAACCTTCAAGGATATCAACAAAGGATGAATCAATTGTCTGTCAACGTCCTCAGAAACACTGCAATTAATTGTTGTATATATATTTTGGATCATACAAGGCATATTGCTTATTATTTATTATTGTATTAATATCTCAATTTTCTGTTTATTCCAACGATCTCCCTAAATCCTGGTAGAATGGGAGCCTAACCTGTATCTTTAGGAAGATCATTCCATAGCTGGTAGCCAGAAGGCCTTTTTTCATAGACATGATGGTCAAGTTTCTGATAGCTGGCATCTTCAGAAAGGTTTCTCCTAATTAAATAATTGGACAGATTTATGATAGGAAAGTTGGTCCCACAAATCTTTGTATTTTGCCCTAGTCAGCAACCAGCAACCAGCAAACAGCTGCTACATTGCCACGATGTAAAAAAAAAAAAAAGATGTTGAGACACTAGAAAGAATGCAGAGAAGAGCAACAAAGATGATTAGGGGACTGGAGGCTAAAACTTATGAAGAATGGTTGCAGGAACTGGGTATGTCTAGTTTGATTATATGAAGAACTAGAGGAGACATGATAGCAGTGTTCCAATATCTCTGGGGCTGCCACAAAGAAGAAGGAGTCAAACTATTCTCCAAAGCACCTGAGGGTAGAACAAGAAGCAATGGAGGGAAACTAATCAAGGAGAGAAGCAAATTAGAACTGAGGAGAAATTTCCTGACAGTTAGAACAATTAATCAGTGGAACAACTTGCCTCCAGAAGTTGTGAATGCTGCAACACTGTAAGTTTTTAAGAGGATGTTGGATAACCATTTGTCTAAAGTGGTGTAGGGTTTCTTGCCTAAGCAGGGAGTTGGACTAGAAGACCCCCAAGGTCCCTTTCAACTCTGTTATTCTATTCTATTTTGCACCAATTGCAATGTTGAGATGTTTTTCAATATTCACCTAAAGTAGAGCACACTGTGACAGTTTTGACAGGTAATTCCTTCCTCCTGCTCCTTTCTCTTGTCCTTCCTTTTTCCTTCCTTCCCTCATCCTTCATTCCTCTTTCTACTTTTCTCCCTTCCTCCCTCTTTTTCCTCTTCCTTCCTTTCTCCATTCTTTCCCCCATCCTTCCTTCCTTCCATCCTTCCTTCCTCTCCCTCTTCATCCCTCCCCCTTCATTCATTCCTCTCTAGTCCTCCTCCTTTCCCCTTCCTTCCTTGTCTCTTCCCTTCCCTTCCACTAGGCATGTGGCTGTTGCTGAGCTGAGCAAAGGAGGAAGCATGTTTATAGGAAGCAACTATAAGGTTTTTAATTGGAAAAAACCTGCCCTTTTGTCAGAAACTTCACACATAGTGTCAATGGCCAGGAAGCTTGATAATGAGGATCAGGGGACATAACAGGACAAAAATACACAAGCACACAATGGATACAAACTTAAGGTAAACAGCTCCAAACTCGACTGCAGAAAATATGACAAACAACAAAGTGGTCAATGCCTTTAATACACTATCTGACTCTGTGGTTTCATCCCCAAACCCCATAACTTTAACCTTAAACTGTCTGCCGTGGACCTAAGAGGTCTGTAAGGGGTCGTGCATAAGCGCACCAATGTGCCTACTGTCCCTGTCCTACTGTCCCCACTTATTCCTATCCATTTCCTGTATTCATAATGTTTATACGTAATTTTCCTTTTCTATTATTTTGTGTGCTGGTTTCATCCCAATGCAGAGTATGCAATGAAAGAGTTCATTTCTGTGTCTCTTCTTTGTGCAGCCCATTCATTGGAGTCAGTGATACTGAAGACTGGCAAGAACAGTCATCTTCCTTCTGTAAGTAGCTCTTTTATTGTTTTTGTACTTATTTTAATCTTATTGTAGTTCATCCATTGGGGCAAAGAATTCAGTGACATTGTCTTGGCCACTCCCATCCAGTCACATGGCTGGCAAGCCACTCCCACAAAGCAGGCCACACCCACAGAGTAGGTTCCAAAAAAATTTGAAACCCACCACTGATACGTACGCATATCTGTTATCTTATACATGCTTAACAAATGAATGAATGAATAAATAAATAAAAATAAATAAATAAATAGCAGTGCTAAAGCGGTAGCGGCAGTCCAACAACTCTGAAACAGCCACAGTTTTCCTAAATTTCAATCCCACCGAAGTCACGAGGCCCGGATTTTGCACACATTCTGTAGGTTAGCCCATTTGAGATATCCTGGATGAAAACGTTTTGCCCTCTGATGTACCAATTTGTTCAGTTAAAGATTACAGAGATACATGACACAAGAGTTTTAGTAGTGCTTTATATAAATAGTAACAAAAGCTGCTAAGAGTTCCATCCAGGGTCACATTCTTCCTATCTAAATGGTATAGGATTTCCTGCTTGAGCAGGGAGTTGGATCAGAAGACCTGCAAGGTCCCTTCCAACTCTATTATTCTTTTATCACTTTCTTAGTCATCTTACTGAAGAATACAATGTTTGAAAGCAGGCTATAATGGAAAGATGTTTCAGACAAAAGTACAGTTTTTTTTTCCAATAAACCTTGTAGCTGGTTCCATAAACATGCAGGAACACATCCTGCTCTAGAAGACATCACTTTCCATAACCATGGGAGCCTACCGAGTCCAATTAGCCAGCAAAAACCAAGGTTGAGCATGCAAGAGTTTGACCAATCTAAGACTGGAATTGAAGCAATGCATTGCCATTGGGATATAAAACTTATATTTCGGGCTTTAGTGAAATGGATAAATTTCAATCACCAATTCCAGCTAATGAGCCTTTTTCTTGCTTGAATCTTCTGACATAATTTTTAATATACAATTATGATTGGTTGTTTAGACTATTGTCATCAACAGAACTGTGTGCACAGGCATACTGATATAGTTGCAAATGTGTAGTGTTTGTAGAAAATCACCAACCAATCATCCGTCTCCATTCTTGGTCAATAAATTACTCACATTTTGTCTTCAGTCAAGCTGTCTCATCCAGACTTATCTTTGTGTGAAAATGTGCCACCTTTTCCTGTCTGTAGAGAATAAAGAGATCAAACTGATGCCATTACTGAGCTTGTCATCCATTTCAAGCAAAGTTCTTAAACTGACATGACTGCTGTGTGGTCCTCAGAGCTTTATATACAGAGATGATATGTAGCTACAATGTTGGGTTCCCAGGAGTTTGCCAGTGAGAAACTAAGCATCCCTAAAGGATACGGACTACTCTTTTAAATCCCTAAAAGTTTATTTATTTATTTATTCATTCAATCTATATGTCCATATATATTCCCATCTTGTGGAACTGACACTAGAGACTTGTTGCTATGGATAGCATCCAACTATAGCATCATCTAATCAATGTGGCTAATTTGATAGACTATCGTATGACACTCAACTCATGGAAGAAACCACTATCTTAAAGGCTAAGGTTTCCGTCCCACATATGTGCTAGTCGTTCCCGACTCTAGCAATAGCAATAGCAATAGCAGTTAGACTTATATACCACTTCATAGGGCTTTCAGCCCTCTCTAAGCGGTTTCCAGAGTCAGCATATTGCCCCCAACAATCCGGGTCCTCATTTTACCCACCTCGGAAGGATGGAAGGCTGAGTCAACCTTGAGCTGGTGAGATTTGAACCGCTGAACTGCAGCTAACAGTCAGCTGAAGTGGCCTGCAGTACTGCACTCTAATCACTGCGCCACCTCGGCTCTGGTGCTTAACAACTGGTCTAGGGGGCTATGGTGCTCATCTCCATTTCAAAGCCAAACAACCAGTGCTGTCTGAAGATGTCTCCGTGGTCATGTGGCCGCCATGACTAAACAATGAAGGCACACAGAACGCTGATACCTTCACACCAAAGTGGTCCCTATTTTTCTACTTGCATTTTTATATGCTTTCGAATTGCTAGGTTGGCAGAAACTGGGACAAATAATGGGAGCTCATTCCATTACACGGCACTAGGGATTCGAACCGCTGAACTGCCAACCTTTCTGATCAACAAGCTCAGCATCTTAGCAACTGAGCCACCACGTCCCTAAACCACTAGCTTACAGTTAGTCAAATCCACCTTGCAATTGGAGAAATATGCATATTAATCTATCTTCAAAGTGTTGGGTATACTGTAAATGCATTAGTATAAATAGGGGAAAACGCATTCACTTACTAATTAATTCATTGTATATCTGTCTTTCTTATGAGAGCCTTACGAGGCACTTTCTGCTCTAATTTTGTAGTGTCACATAGCCACATGGCTACCATTTACATTTTTTGCCCCAAACTGGACTTTACTTCAATTTTTCACAGAAATACCCATAGCAAGCACTGTGGATTCACATAGTATCCATGGTGTTTTGCTTAATGACTGCAAAACAAAGTTGTAAAATCAGATTGGTCACTTGATGACTCACTTTATGATCATCACAACTTATGACCACAATGAGCAAGTTCCATTACAGTTGTAAGTCAAGGACTATTTGTCTATCATCGATAGGGATGTAGATGCCAATCCGATCATTTATATACCAGAGCAATCCGGAAAGAGTGGTTGTGACTTAAACTGCATTTCCTACTTCTGAGTTTCCTCACTATATATTTGGACTTTCACTCCTCTTATTTTTCATAGTTTAATATGAAGAAAATAATTCCCCACGCTAGGCAATATTTTACAAATGAGCGGCTACAATTTGATTTAGCATCTTATTAGCGCTGCCCGTGATTCATGATTACATACTCTGATACATTCTGCTTCAGGTCAGAGTGGGCACCCCATGACTAATCTGTGACTGATTTGGCTACTGGCATAGCAGTAGCATTTGCATACTGCTTCGAACAGTGGGAAGGGGTGGAGGCATAGAGAAAGCATTCCCTAATAGCTAGGCAGGTTCAGGTGAAAGCTTCTGGATGCCGCAGAAGTAATCTGGCCTCTTTCAGAGTGAAAGTTGCAGCTGAAGGTCAGACAAAATTTCTTTCAAGAGGAGATGAAAAGCAACAAGGATTGAGGAAACAGAGGGAAGGAAAGAAGCTGAGGTAAGAGGGATGGTAGAAAAAGAAAGGAGAAAGGAAGGTGAGGTGAAGTGAGGTAATCTCATTGAAAAACAATCTTTCAGAGAAAGAAATGGCAGACTGGTTGCAATCTGATACATTTAAGTAACCAGATGCGTATAACTGTGTTAAATTTTTGAAAGAAATAGATCCCTTAAATGTTGAACTCACATATATTTCTCCAAACTTGGTAAAAGTACTGATTTTATGTAATAGCACTGTGATGGTTACTATTACACTAGCCCTAAGCATATTCATAAGAGGATGCAGTGGCTCAGTGGCTAAGACACTGAGCTTGTCAATCAGAAAGGTCAGCAGTGTGACAGTTCGAATCCCTAGCGGTGCGTAACGGAGTGAGTTCCTGTTACTTGTCCCAGCTTCTATCAACCTAGGAGTTTGAACGCATGCAAAAATGCAAGTAGAAAAAATAGGAACCACCTTTGGTGGGAAGGTAACAGTGTTCCATGCACCTTTGCTGTTTAGTCATGCCAGCCACATGGAGATGTCTTCGGACAATGCTGGCTCTTCAGGTTTGAAACAGAGATGAGCACCTCCCCCTAGAGTCGGGAACCATTAGTACATATGTGCGAGGGGAACCTTTACCTTTAGTATATTCATAAGAATTTGTGTATAAATATCAAAGTATCATCCAAACTTCCCCTTTAGCCATACCATGTACATTTTGGCTTTACACTCAACTTTTGTTTTGAAGTTCAATAACGCATTTAACTCAGGGCTTTTTTTCCCATGTCAAATTTGTAGGATTCAAGAAGATTTATTCCATGGTTTGTCAAATGGCATGATTGTAGCAGAGTAAGTTACTTGAGATGACATCCAATAATTTAAGCTTAGAATTACATACAAAACCAATTAAATATCATGTCTGGTGTAACAGTTCTTTCATTTCTAAATAGATCTAAATAAGCTTTATAGTCTACATAAATTCACTATAATTCCCCAGGCGCCCTCCTCCCATTTTCTTGACAGTATCTGGAACTTCTAAATTATGCATGAAATTTGGTATCAAATCAATGACTAAATCTATGTTACTTCTTAAAAAATAGAGAAAGGAGACTAAAATGTAGGGCATATCTACTCTAGCAATATCAGTACAGCTATAGTACAGCATTAACCTTAGGAAAAAAAACAATATAAAATAAATTCTCAACATTCCCAAGGGTAAATAAAATTGCCCACCCTGGGTTTGCACTTTAGCCTACTTTTCCCTAGTCTGGTATCATACAGAGGCACCGACTTTCAACTTCCAGAATTTGCATAAAAACACATAAAGAGAATCTGCCAGCGGGAGGAAACAAGACAAACTCTTCCCTCTGATTTGCTTGAAAAGGGTTGTTTAAAAAAACGGGCAAAAGTTTACTAGGTTGCAAGGAAGCATTTTTGGTACTGCTCATTTGTAATCTGAATGTGTGCAATCCGAAAAATGCTTTGCCATTTGATTTTTTAAATCTATAAACCATTTATTTTCCCATAAAGAATCAATTCAGAAATAAGCACATCTCTCTATATGTCGGTTTATACCTCAAGAAGGGTGGGGCACAGCCTTTGCAATAAGGAATTTGTTCAATATATTAACCATTCAGGCACATTCTTTAGCTCTTACAATGGTTCCACCACAAAACCGCGGTAGACTAAAGCACGCTCGACGAAAGCGCGTACGTGACGTCATCACAGCGCGACGAAAACAGCACGCTGTGAGCGGTAAACTTAAAATTAACACGTAAATCTAAACCTAACCCCCCCAAACCTAACCCTAAACCTAACCCTAAGCCTAACCCTTAACCTAACCCTAAACCTAACCCTTAACCTAACGCTAAACCTAACGCTAACCCTTAACCTAACCCTAAACCTAACCATAACGCTTAACGTAACCCTAAACCTAACCCTAACCCTTAACCTAACCCTAACCCTAACCCTAAACCTAAACCTAACCCTTACCTTTATGTGAATCTGCTTGCTTTAATTTTATTTTAATTTTAATTTAATTTATTTTTAATTTTATTTGTCACGCTGCTGCTGATGTCAGGTACGCGCTTTAATCGGGCGCGCTTTAGTGGACCGCGGTTTTGTCGTGCCATGCTTACAATAACTACCAACAAGCAATTTCAAGCAAAATATGACACCTCTTACCATGCATGTTGCCAGTGCTTCCTACCTCTGTAAGTGTAGAAGTAATGGAATCAAGTAAATATAAACAATGTTCAGACACTGTGCTCTATCACAACCTAATTCTTGTCTTTGGGGAACACATAACTTCT
This sequence comes from Thamnophis sirtalis, assembly GCF_051295495.1. Classification (NCBI taxonomy): domain Eukaryota; kingdom Metazoa; phylum Chordata; class Lepidosauria; order Squamata; family Natricidae; genus Thamnophis; species Thamnophis sirtalis. The sequence continues at coordinate 32,474,790 of NW_028261385.1, read as the reverse complement.
TTTTATTAGAACATGCAGTGATTTTATTCAATTCGCTTCTGGCTTTTAGTGGGTTTCAATTCTATTTCCTTCTCCATGGAAGCAGCCATTTATGTTATTCCAGGGACTACGAAGAGACATCTTAATAACATTAGAATGACCATGGTAGGAGACTCTGGCACCAACAAAGTAGCAGGAGAGGCTTTCCTGCAGCCTTGCCCTCTTTCTCAGATTAATAGAAGAAATTCTGAACCAATTTGCTTTCTCTCAGCTCCTTTAAATCACAGAATTGATGATAGTAGGTACTCACATTTCACTTCTTTCTTTCTAAGTATGCTTATGCATTTTTAAAAAACCCATCAGAGCCTCATCAGCTCTAGTGAAGCATTTGTTTGCAATTCAGGTGGGTTTTTTTTTAGGAAAACTGCGCGTGATAGTGTTGGAAGAAATATCCATCAGGTTCAGTTCCAGAAAGTTCCAGAGAAAGGTAGTGGAGACAAAATGGAGGCTGGAGTCTGATTGGAAAGAGGGTCCATTTATTGATGAAACAAAAGCACATGGGTGCTTCCTGGCAGCAATCACATGGAGTTGAGAGGGGGGGGTTGTACCTTCTCTGAGCTTTGCACTTGAGCTTCCTGTTCCTGTGCAAGAACATGTATTCTATTTGCTGTTTTAGGGGTTATGTAAGGGTCATAGCTGGCTCTATAGGTTGTCTGAGCTCCCAGGTTTGGTTGAAGTTTGCTACTGAGAGGATGCAATGAAGAGACTTGTGTTCTGAAAGTGTGTTGGGCAATTCATATTGTGGCTGACAGCTAATCCTACCTTTGTTGGATTTTGGGTGAGGGTATTTGCTTGTGAATAGAGCTATCTATCTCTTTATCTCTTAAGTGCTGACATCTGCTGAAGGCTATTAAGCAAGGTGGGGGGCACTTTCCAAGAGCATGTTTCTCAATTTCTCATCCAGGGAAATATAATATTCTGCCTTTTTAATATGTCTCAAAATATTTCATTCTTCTAGGAGCAGGCTGGGTGCTGACTTTCTACAATAGAAAGAATTAACTCTCCCATTTCCATCCACATTATTTGCACTGAACTGAAATGGATATGTATGAATTGCTTTGGGGATCACCATCCAAAATAAAAGAGAGAGAGAATTTTGATGAGTGGTTCTTCTCTTTAGAATGTTTAGCATATAATGCTGTCCAATTAGTGAAACCATCCCAATAAATAAAACATAATGTCTCATTAATATTTGCTTCAATTCAGCATTGAAAGGTACATCACGTATTTAAATGTTGGTCATGGTCAGGAAATGCATTTTCTATTTACCCTTGAACAAATAAAAATCCTGTTAGGTTAGGCTTAGTGTGACATGAGAACTTTGATCACAAATTAAATTGAGGTTAAGCCTGGTTTTAATAGGTTTATTTACTCCAATCATCTAAGCCTGGACAATGGGGTTTAATTTATGCTTGAGCATAATTCTCTGTCTTTGTGTCGAAGAGAGTGATTGGGAAATATTCTCCTATGTAACTAGTGAGAACTGGTAGGAAGGAAGGAAAATCAAGGAACACGGGAATTTCTTTTCTTAAGACACAAACATGAATAGCAAGAGAAAAATAGAGTAATGCTACCAGGAGGATGGAAGATGTATGATTCTCTTACTTTTCAAGCAGCTCAAAGGCTGGACGAGACTAGGTGTCTTCCAATTCATATGGATTTCTGAAGCTAGGAGATGTAGGAAGTTAGTACACACACCCCTTCCTAGAAGAATGAAATATTCTGGGAAATAAAAAGGGAGAATATTATATTTGCCTGGATGAGAAAAGGAGAAACATGTTTTTAAAAACAAAGCCGTTTCCTGCTACTCCCTGCCCCCCCCCTTCAGCTCCAGGGTGATGGGAATAAGACATGATAGAATTAGCTCTCTACCCATCTCAGCGCGTGGCACTTGGAAAGATTACATCACCAAACAAGGCTCAACCAAGCCTGGGACCCCCCACCCCCTGGGAGTCTGACAGCCAATGGGATACATTTCTTACACAGGAATAGGAAGTTGTAAGGTGGGGCCCAACAGAGGGTATAAATCTCTCATGTTCTATCTACTCATTTCATTTAATATATATATTAATAAATAGAGAAGAGAAAAAAATCAAATTCGGGAAAGGTTTCTCTCTCCCTCCCTCCCTCCCTCCCTCCCTCTCCATCTCTCTCTCTCTCTCATGTGCTTTTGGCCAAGGACCTCAAATCATGTGGTCCTGTCCACCATTAAAACCATCTTTCCAAGCAGCCACCATGTTTCCTGTGTCTTTCTCCACTTGGAACTGAACCCAGAAGGATATTTCTTCCAACAAAGATGTGGAACACTTCACAAGCAAGATTTGCTCTTTGTAAATTGTTGATTCCCAACCACAATAAACCTTGCAATTTGTTTACAGATAGTAAAAAGAACTGTGTTTCCTTGTGACCTTTTGATCTTAAATAACTGGGATATTAATTCAGGGTCAGAAATCAGCAGTTTTTTGTGTGGTAATGGAAAGGTCAAAACGAGATAGGGCAGAAAAGCAAAAAAACAACAAAATCCTGTTGTGGGAAACAAAGCCTAGGAGAAAACAATCTGAAATTTGATAAGAAGAACCAAACTCTGAATTTATTAAAAATGATTCAACTGAATATTTCTAACTAGATTTATAACATGTTACAAGGACTTGATTCTTAAAAGGCAGAACTTATTTTATTTTAATTCGGTATGCAAATGTATTATCCCACAGTACAGTCATACTGTTTTATTTTTTTCAAAAGAATAACTGCAATTTAAGCAATAAATTCTTACAGAATCCCCTTACTAAGTTGGCCTGCATTCCCCATTGTACATACAGATGCACACATCGAATTAGTTCTATATTGTTCATGCCTGTCATTATTATATTGAGCCAATATATATTATAGGATTGCTTTGTAAATGTCATAAATATTTCATAAAGAATTTTGTACTCCAACTGAAGTGTAAATAATTAATTCTATATTGTTAAAGCAGGAACACAATTCAGGTTGAATAGAAACATACATATTGCATATATTTCCCGAAATTGGTCCAAAACACATTTTTAAAAACACAGAGGAAAAACTTTTCTCTTAGCTTCTTCAATGTTTCAAGAAATGTTATTTCTCAAATACAATAATCCTAGTGTGTAACAGCAGTAGAAAAAAAAACCCAGTGATAGAAAGGTTTAAATAAAAGGCTTAAAATAGGAACACGGAAAAAATTATGTACATGGAACATATAGTATTAGATGCTTATGTCAAGCCACAAACACAGGTTTCATCTGCATAAAGATAACAGTTCATATATTTGGTGCAGACAAACTTACAACATACATTTTCATGGCATAGGTGTTTGGGTAAAAGTAATCATGGAGAAAACATAAGGCCCTGGCTGTGTTGTACACCAACCATAAGCAGAACAAAAGGGAAAAGTAAGTACTGGAAAGATGGGACAGGTGAGTCAGATACGTTACTCTTTTAAGCATGGTTCATGGTCTGCAGGTGCTGGGGGGAAATGTGGGAGAGAAGTAATGGGGTTAGTCCAGTGGTGGGTTTCAACATTTTTTAGAACCTCTTCTGTAGGTGTGGCCTGCTTTGTGGGAGCAGCTTGCGGCCATGTGACTGGGTGGGAGTGGCTTGCTGGCCATGTGACTGGGTGGGAGTGGCATGGGAGTCATGGAACTGGGTGGGCGTGGCCAACTTGTAAAATTGGTGAAGCTCACTTAACAACTCTCTTGCTTAGCAACCAAAATGTTGGCTCAGGAACTCTGGCATTGAAGTGTGCAAGTCTTAAAGCTGTCACGTTACAAGACCCTTGCACCGCTAACCCCTTAGAAAAAAAAACCAGGGGTATTCAAACTTGACAGCTTTAAAACTTGTGGACTTCAACTCCCAGAATTCCTCCTCTCGCTCTTCATCTTGATGATGTGCAGATGGGCGGGAGGAGGGAGCTGGAAGCGGTTCTAAATGGCACTGTAGATTTGTGGAACCTCTTCTATAGAAGAGGTTAGAACTGGCAGGAACCCACACCTGGGTTGGTCAGATATGAACCATTTGTATGTGAGCCCTGAAACAGAATGCTAGCTAATGGGGGGAAAGGCATTCGAGAGATTAAGAGGGGGGTATGAACCAGCTGTATAAAGACTTAGAATTAGACTTATAATAACTTTATTATCATTTTGAATGTACACTAATTGGAATTCATTAAAATGAAATTCCGTTGCATATGTCACACTTGCACTCAACTGCATTGAAATGCAGAGAAAACAGTGGGGAGGTTAGGTGGATGGACTAGGACACCAGCCATGAAGAGAGAAGGGAAGATGAGAAAGCCTTGTTCCATCTGTCCTTAAAACACCTCCAGATTTTTGTCAGATTAATCCCAGAACAACCAAACATGTTTTGACCCTAAAGTGCTTTTTCCAAAGGCAACTGGACTTTCTTGTTTGTTTGTTTTTCCTTTTAAAATGTTTCCCTTCTTATCCAGGAAACTTCTTTACAACTGAAAAAGCTTCTTGGATGAAAGACAAAATATTTTTTTTAAAAAAAGACTAATCCAAAAGTTGCCTTTTGGGACAACTATGACCTGTATAATTGAGAATCTCCATGGACAATATAGTATAGGTTTCCATTCAGCCAGATTGTGGCTTTCCTAGAATAGTCTGGCTGAAGGTCCTGATTGGTGCACATCTCTACTTCAACAGAAGAGTGAAGCTAGTCTGGTTTCAAGAGTGAAGCTGGAGTCATGATCAAGACCAACACTTTGACCTCCTCATCAACACTACATAACAATGGGGCACAAGCAGCAATTGTGCTAAGGAATATCTTGGAGAGGTTGGTTGTGGCTAAAATGTGGTACTCTAAATATCTAGATGGTGAGCCATAAGCCATTTTATAGGTTTTATTATTTAGGTGTTTTTTAATAGGTTTTTTAATGAGTTTTTATAATTATTAGTATGTGAATATCAATACAGGTAGTTCTTGACTTGCAATCACAAGCCGAAAATTTCCACTGCTTGAAGCAGTTATTAAATAGGTTTTGCCTCATTTTAAGACCCTTTTTTTGCCATAGTGGTTAAGCAATTCACTGCAGGTGTTGCGTGAATCATGCAGTTGTTAAGCGAATCTGGCTTCCCCCATTGACTTTGCTTATGAGACGCCAGCTGGGAAGATTACAAATAGTGATCACATGCAGCTGTCATAAGTACAAGCCATTGGCCAAGTGGCTGAATTCTGATCATGTGACTAGGCCAGTGTTTCTCAACCTTGGCAACTTGAAGATGTCCGGACTTCAACTCCCAGAATTCCCCAGCCAGCATTTGCTGGCTGGGGTATTCTGGGAGTTGAAGTCCGGACATCTTCAAATTGCCAAGGTTGAGAAACACTGGACTAGGCTCATGCTGCAATGGTTTTGTGTGTGAAAACTGGTCGTAAGCCTTTTTTTCTTCAGTGCTATTGTAACTTTTGTCAGTACATGAACGGTTGCAAGTCAAGAACTATCTGTAATATAATAATTTTATAATTCTATATGAAACAGCCCATTGTAGCTTATTCTAATCAGCTTCACATTCTATGTGAACCATGCCAGTGAGAAATGTTAGAAGGCAAGGATTCAATAAAGTTGGAATGGGGTTGGGTTACAAGATTTCAAAGCACTGCTAGGTGAATTCTATATTTTATTTATTTTATTTTATTTAGGAGAGTTCTATTGCTGCCTATTTGCACATGACAATTCAAGGCAGCTTACAAGAATATAAAAATATCATATGAAAAGCAATAAAACTAATAAAAAAAGATGTATAAAAAGCCGAGACTAAATTGAGGGAACCTTCTGCTAAAAACACAATAGAAAAACCATAAAATAAATGTTGATTAGTCCAAATGTTGGACTAGAATAGCTAAAGGGGATAAGAAGTATAAACATTTTCTCATTCCAGTCCTTTTCTGCACCAATAAACCCAAAATGTCACCACCAGGTGGCATTTGTCTTTTCAGGAGCTCTTGATGATGACGGAACCAGTTTATAATTAAACTGATTTCTGATTAAAAAGTGGGAAAAGATCCCTTCTTTTTCCCTAATATTTTCAGTTCGTGAAGGAGGTATGGTCAGTACTCTAAAATTCTGGTTTCAGACTGACTAGAGATCTGAAGAGGAACATGTTGTTGTATGCTGCCTAGAGTCACTTTCTGTGAAATGAGCAGCCAAATAAGTCTGAATAATAAATAAATTTTACAAGCAGCAGTCTTAAAAAGTTCTTCTATAAGAGCCATGGTGGCACAGTGGTTAAAATGCAGCATTGCAAGCTAATTCTGCCAACTGTCGGAAGTTCAGTTCTGACTAGCTCAAGGTTGACTCAGCCTCCCATCCTTCCCATATTAGTAAAATGAGGACCCAGCTTGTTGGGAGCGATATGCTGACTCTGTAAATCTCATAGAGAAGGCTGTAAAGCACTAAGAAGCAATATGTAGGTCTAAGTACTATTGCTATTCCATAGGAAAGTGTGGCGAGGCTAATTCTAGAACTACTAGATTAAAAGGGGGCAATTAGTGTAGGATTTATATTACAGTTATTACAGATACAGAAGTAGAAGGCTGTGAAAACTAAGTGACCCTTTCCTCATTTTAGCTATAATTAATTTGTTTAGCCAGAACAAAATGAATTATTTAGCCAGACGTTATTTCTATATTGGCCTATTTATTTCTGTATAGCACAAAAGTGATGAAATTGTTACCATTCAAGGATTCAGTTTGGCTTTGCAATCAACCCCATTCAAAACTGATCTGGCAACCCTTGAAACTAATTACATGTATCATATGGCAGATCTGTACAAATATTTAATGGTATTGCTGTAATGGTTAGTTTGCTCATGAGTCTCATGGCATTTCCTTATAACCTATTCTCCCAATTCCCTTATTGTTATGGCACGCCTTTCAGGTAATCATAACTCTCCTATATTGTCAACTACAATACAGAGTTGAAGTAATATTAGTTCTATTTCTGAAGCAGGAGATCAAGTTAGGAAATCAGGCCCAGAAGCTTTCTGTCAACATTGTGAGGCTGACTAGAAGAGACTAGGAAATTGGCTAGAAAATGAGCTTTCTCAGGAAAGCTTAATGAAAAATACAACAAGCCTAGTATATGGTTAAGTGAAAATAGGGCATAGCCTCTTTCCCTGCCATTGGGCTTGGTCATTGTGTGAGCACCCAACTAATGTTAAGAGTTCTTTGATGCATACATCCTCACTACTAATTAATGTTAAAAAGAAAAACGTAAGAGGAATTACAGCAATTACAGCTCCCCACCCTTTTCTTGCATTGACCATGTGTTAGTGTATGCTGTGCTAATTTGTTTACTGCACAGAAATTGAGTTAATGATTCTCATCCAGAAGGTGCTGCACTGTAGACTTTGTATAGGCAACAACAGCTGTTTTACCTGAACTACAGAGAATCAGAAACTAAGGAAGAATATAAGGAATTACTCTGAATTACTCTAAGCTCTTTTATCCTTAGAGTAGGAAAAGCTTCTACTGAAATATTTCAGGACAACTCCTTTTTCCAATTTTAGGAAGATTTGGTCATATGTGTTGGAAGTGCAAGAAAGAGGTTGGAACATACAAACCAGAGGTGGGTTGCTCCCAGTTCGGCCCGGATTGGGCGAACTGGTAGTAGCAGTAGCGGGAGGCTCCGCCCACTCTCCTGGATGCATGTACAGAAGTGTCGTGTGAGCGCACAAGCGTGCGCATGTCCACGAGCAAACCTGTATTTAAAAAAATTGGCAACCCACCTTTGACATACGTGGTGGGATTATGACAGTGCATAAAAAATATGGGACATGGTGTTTAGAGAAATTAGAGCACTCTTGAATGTAAATTTAGGCATGTCACCAAAAATTGCTTTACTGCTGCTGGTGGGAAAATGGGATACAATTAAACATAAAAGGAATTGTAAATTTGATAATGGCAGCTAGATTAGTGATGGCTAAATATTGGAGACTAAATTGGGATATTCAAAGAAATGAGTGGTAACAGAAATTTGGAGCATGGCAACAAATGATAAATTAACAACGGAAATTTAATTTTAAAAAGTGATGATCAAAGCAAACAATTATAATAAAATATAGGGGGATTTTATAAAATCAGTCTTGGTGGAAGACAAAGGGAATAAACCTACTTGAGAATATATGTTGGTTTGGAAGGGATAAGGACGCAATTTGAATATATTGTATATCTCTTAGTTGCTATAGATGAAGAAATATAAGGGAGGAAAAGTAGGATCTCCGGGAGTTTGGGGTGCACTGTAATATTAGTTTTTTTCCTCTTTCTTTCTTTCTTTTGTATTTAGATGTATATGTACTATGTTTGTATTATTTGCATATATATATTAAAAATAGCAAGATCTAAGGGTAGAAGTATAAGGATAGCAAGATTATCTAAAAACAGCAAGTTAATCTAAGAGTGTCTTTAATTTTATGCCATATGTTCATGTGTTAGAGTCCTTGAGTGACCTCAGAAACTAAATAGAGTTAGTTCTGTTTACAACTTGAAGGATGAACACCAGGGAATTCAAGGGTTATACGCTACAAAGGAAGGGTTTTTTTAAAAAAAGAAGGCCGGGAAGAAGTTAATGGAAAATCTCTTTGTATAATCACCAGGGTTCAGCTCAATTCAGTGTTGGCTGATCTTGGAAGAGATAGATTGGGAAGTCAAATAATGCTTCAGAAAGAGACAGTGGGAAAACCACCTCCATTAGGCTGCCAAGAAAAATTACATGATTCAATAAGGTGTTGCTACTGCATCTGATTCAGTTCAATTCAGAAGGGACACTTCAGAAAATGTGGAAGTATTAATGTAACCCTGTCTGTGAGGCATTAAAACCGGAACCATCTGTTTCTAGGATTGCATAGTTATTCTTAATTCCAACAATTCTTATGAGTCATATTCAGAGCATTATTTATTTTATTTACATAGTTTCCTGTCTTGCTAAACCTGGGCAATGATGTACAACCCATAGTGAAAACAATGTCACAACTATGAAAACACTTTTTAAAAGAAATAAAAGAATAAAACAATATAAATAAGATAATTAAAAATAAGGTTGTGGGAGAACACCTATCTAAATCATTGCACAACTCAAACATCCTAGAAGTTAATGCAGACCTCTTGACTTCTAAAATAGGAAACAGTTACTCCTTTTGCCACTTAATGGTCATCCAGATCAGTGGTGGGATTCAAATTTTTTTACTATCAGTTCTGTGGGTGTGGCTTGGTGGGCATGGCTTGGTGGGCATGACAGGGGAAGGATACCGTAAAATCTCCACTCCCACCCCACTCCAGGGGAAGGATATTGTAAAATATCCATTCCCTCCCCACTCCAGGGGAAGGTTATTGCAAAATCCCCATTCCCTCCCGATCAGCTGGGACTTGGGAGTCAGTGAATAGATGGGGGCAAGGCCAGTTAGAGGTGGTATTTATCGGTTCTCCAAATTACTCAAAATTTTCACTACTGGTTGATGCAACCTGGATTTGGGCACTGTAATTTAAAATTTTGATGTACAGTATATTAAAGAATGTCACTTAAAGGTTTTTTAAAAATTGAATTAGCAGCAGATCTATGTATGAATGTACAAGTGGGATGAATGAGAGTTGTTTATTTTTTTGTCACAATATTTATTTGAGTACAATCACTGTTTAAAATCATTTCTTGTATGTCAGTTAAGGGAACCGCCTTTCCATTCCTCAGCCGTAGCATCATAGACAGCTACAGCTGGCCAGAATGACGCCAAAATGATTAAATGTGCATTGTGACACAACAATGTTAAGCTGCACCCTTTTCTACTTCTGCTGTAATGTTGAATGCAGATGTGTAAGGAGCAGAATTTGCATCATAACATGGAAATATTCATTATTTGACTGCCATCCCCCTTGCACAAAAGGAAGGTGGACATAAGCTAAACTAATGAAACTAAAAATTATACTCTTCTACAGAGGCAAATGATAGTGTTAGCATGAAACAAAATAAGGGCCTAGCTGCTAGGCCCTAGGACAGCTGGAAGTCTTTAAACTGGCCAAATAAACAAGGACATTGCAAGGCCACTCAGCTATGTTAGTTCAATCTGAAGGCTGTATATTTTTGGTCTCATAAACAGAGGCCAATACGAACAGAACAAGCAAACCTAGTCATATTCATCAGAAAGTGAATTCCAACTCAGATGTTCCCAGCCAGACATTTCCAAATTAATCCATAAGGGGGCCCTCCAGAGCAGTTACTACTAAAACAGTTTTGGTGACAAGTGAACGTATTAAGTGAACCTTCCGCCACTGGGCTTCTTCATAGATTCTTCTATGTAACAATAGACTACCATATTTGCATAAAAATGTGTGCAAGGCTCCTTATATGCTCACCAATAATATTTAAAACGGTTGAGGAACTTTGCTCTAACCAAAAAAGCATTTGCTGATTCAAGGTTAAGAGAATATTTTTAAAATTTAATGCCATGCAAAATTGGAAAAAGAGTCACTTAATACAAATTCAAACCAAATTCCACTGATCATTTGCTAAAACAAAAGACTGATATGCCCAAAATTTGACTACCATTAATATGAAGGCCCCCAGTTCTTTAACGTCATTTTTCACTGTTCTGACAAAACATTTGGAAAAAAACCATTAAAAATTACTTCTCAGCCTATTATTAAATTAAATGTATGGTTAGGAGGTATGATGGCTCATCAATTCTGCGACGGTTGCGAGAGGTGGGAGTGGGAGGCACCGTCCTTCGGTGGTTCTCCTCCTACCTCTCGGACAGGTCGCAGTCGGTGTTGGTTGGAGGACAGAGGTCGACCCCAAGGCCCCTCAATTACGGGGTACCCCAGGGTTCGGTCCTGTCCCCCCTCCTATTTAACATCTACATGAAGCCGCTGGGTGAGATCATACGCTGGCACGGGATTAAGTACCACCAACATGCGGACGATACGCAGCTGTACCTGTCCACCCCGTGCCAAGTCAGCGAAGCAGTAGAAGTGATGTGCCAGTACCTGGAGGCTGTTAGGGTCTGGATGGGAGTAGACAAATTGGCACTCAATCCAGACAAGACCGAGTGGCTACTGATGTTCCCTCCCAAAGATTGGCCAAGTATTCCATCTCTCAGGCTGGGGGGTGAAATTATACGCCCCTCAGAGAGGGTTCGCAATTTGGGAGTCCTCCTGGATCCCCAGCTGACTTTAGAACACCATTTGTCGGCTGTGACCAGGGGGACCTTTGCCCAGGTTCGCCTGGTGCACCAATTGCGACCCTACCTGGATCGGGAGCCCTTCAGACAGTCACTCACACCCTTGTGACCTCAAGACTGGATTACTGTAACGCGCTCTACATGGGGCTGCCCTTGAAGAGTGTTCGAAGACTTCAGCTGGTCCAGAACGCAACCGCGCGAGCGATTGTGGGTGCACCCAGGTACACCCACGTCACACCTATCCTCTGCGAGCTGCACTGGCTACCCATTAGTCTCCGGACCTGCTTCAAGGTGCTGGTCGTTACCTATAAAGCCCTACATGGCATCGGACCTGGGTACCTGAGAGACCGCCTGCTGCTGATCACCTCCCATAGACCGATTAGATCTCACAGGTTAGGTCTTCTCTGGATTCCATCTGCCAGCCAATGTTGGCTGGTGACTCCCCGGGGGAGAGCCTTCTCTGTCGCAGCTCCAGCCCTTTGGAACAACCTCCCCATGGAGATCCGGACCCTTACTACCCTCCCGGCCTTCCGCAAAGCCGTTAAGTCCTGGCTGCTCCAGCAGGCCGGGGGGCTCTCGAAATATACAGCCCCACAGAAACTGTGACTGTTGTGTATTTTAAAGTGTTGTTTTGTGTATTTACCCCCTTCTCTTGTTTATTGTAAGCCGCCCGGAGTCCTTCAGGAGTGGGCGGCATACAAGACCAATAAACAAACAAACAAACAAACAATTAAGACACTGAACTTGTCAGCTACAAAGCCGACAACTCGGGTTCAAGACCCAAGTGCTATGTGACGCAGTGAGTGCCCATTATTTGCCCGCACGTTATCAGTTCAAAAGCATACAGATGCAAATAGATAAATAGGTACCACTTTGGAAAGATTACTGCATTCCATACTTTCATGCTGGCCACATGATAACAGAAACGTCTTTCAGACAATGCAGACTGCCTCTGCTGAGAAAGTGTCAGTCCCCTTGAATCAGTAAGTTTTTTTAAGGACTTGATGATAACATTGCTATTGCCTGGAAGGCGCCCAATTGGGGGCTCCTTTCATGAAGTTGACCACTGAAGTGGTACCCATCAATCTATTTGCAGTCACCTGCTTTCGAACTGCTTGGTTGGTAGGAACTGGAATGACGGAAGCTCACCCCCAAATCACAACAGTAATGGGTCTCAAACATGAGCCTGCTGATTGTCAGCCCAGCATTCACACCTGGTGAATCACCACTCTCCTTGTTATATAAATAAATTATATATATATATATATATATATATATGTGTGTGTGTGTGTGTGTGTGTGTGTGTGTGTGTGTGTGTGTGTGTGTATATATATATACATATACATATATATATATATATATATATATATATATATATATATATATATATATATATATATATGGATATGGATATGGATATGGATATGGATATGGATATGGATATGGATATGGATATGGATATGGATATGGATATGGATATGGATATGGATATGGATATGGATATGGATATGGATATAGATAGATTGGGGGGGGGGTATTTGTGCTGATAAATAATATATAAGCTATAGAGCCACAGAGTTCTTCTCCTTATCAGCTGAGCCAGGGAGAAAGGTATATATTTAAAGTCACAACCCCTGGTATGCCCAAATATGGGAGGAAGTTCACTGCTTCCATTCTTATGACGAGCCGATGGACAGAGAATGGAAGCAGTGAACTTCCTCCCATATTTGGGCATACCAGCGGTTGTGACTTTAAATATATACCTTTCTCCCTGGCTCAGCTGATAAGGAGAAGAACTCTGTGGCTTAATGGTTAACACATCTGCCTAAGATGCAATACAGCACAGGTATGGCTAGCTGATGAGACCTAAATAGCTTGAAATAGATCTATACTAGTCTCCCTTTATTTATTTATCAGCACAAATACAACACATATATATATATATATGTGTGTGTGTGTGTGTGTGTGTGTGTGTGTGTGTGTGTGTGTTTTATTTGTGCTGATAAATAAATAATGCACTCCCCTTCCTATGAATTGTAAGCCGCCCTGAGTCCCCTCAGGGAAAAGGGCGGCCTATAAATAATAAACAAAAAAAATAAAAATAAAAAAATAAAAATAAAGGGAGACTAGTATAGATCTATTTCAAGCTATTTAGCTCTCATCAGCTAGCCATACCCTTACTGGGATTTGAACCTGGGCTATATTACATACTAGGCAGACATCTTAGCCATTAGGCCACTGGCTCTTATCTGTTATCAGCGAAGCCAGGGTGAAAGGTATCTATTAGATATTTTTTTTTACAACCCCCAGTATGCCCAAATATGGGAGGAAGATCACTACTTCCGTTCTCTGTCCTTCGGCTCGTCACAAGAGACCATCCAGGCAGAAACCCAATATTTTTACTGTTGCCTTTTTATAGAGTATAGAGTATAGAGTATAGAAGTTTATATGTATGCCGCCCTTTTCCCTGGGGGGACTCAGGGCCGCTCACAACCCAAAAGGGAGGGGGAGACAAACTTTTAACATAAAGACAATACATAATTAAAAACACAACATTCATACCATTCGGGCGGGTTACAATCTTAGCCCCAGGCAAGACGGGATAGCCAGATTCTGAGGGCTGTGCGGAAGGTCTGGAGGGTGGTGAGGGTACGGATCTCCATGGGGAGATCATTCCATAGGGTCGGAGCTACCACCGAGAAGGCTCTCTTCCGCGTAGTTGCCAGTCGGCATTGACTGGCAGATGGAACTCGGAGGAGGCCTAATTGATGAGATCTAATAGGTCGCGTGGAGGTAATTGGCAGTAGGCGGTCTCTCAAGTACCCAGATCCACTACCATGTAGGGCTTTATGGGTGACAAGTAGCACCTTGAAGCGTACCCGGAGATCGACAGGTAGCCAGTGCAGCTCGCGGAGGATAGGTGTTATGTGGGTGAAGCGAGGTGCACCCACAATCGCTCATGTGGCCGCATTCTGGACTAGCTGAAGTCGCCGAATACTCTTCAAGGGCAGCCCCATGTAGAGCACATTGCAGTACTCCAGCCTAGAGGTCACAAGGGCACGAGTGACTGTTGTGAGAGCCTCCCGGTTCAGGTAGGGGCGCAACTGGTGCACCAGGCGAACCTGGGCAAATGCCCCCCTGGTCACAGCTGACAAATGGTGTTCGAAAGTCAGCTGTGGATCCAGGAGGACTCCCAAGTTGCGGACCCTGTCTGAGGGGTATAATGTTTGACCCCCCAGCCTGAGAGATGGAATGCTTGCCGAATTGGTGGGAGGGAAACACAACAGCCACTCGGTCTTATCTGGGTTGAGCACGAGCCCTCATCCAGTCCCTAACAGCTTCAAGTCCCTGGTTCATCACGTCCACCGCTTCATTGAGTTGGCACGGGGCGGACAGATACAACTGCGTATTGTCCGCATACTGGTGGTATTTTATCCCGTGCCACCAAATGATCTCACCCAGCGGTTTCATGTAGATGTTAAAAAGTAGGGGGGACAAGACCGAACCCTGCGGCACCCCATATCTTAGGGGCCTAGGGGTCGATCTCTGCCCTCCAACTAACACCGACTGTGACCTGTCCGAGAGGTAAGAGGAGAACCACCGCAAAACAGTGCCTCCCACCCCCACCTCCCGCAGTCGTCGCAGAAGGATACCATGGTCGATGGTATCGAAAGCCGCTGAGAGGTCAAGGAGAACCAGGATGGAGGCAAAGCCTCCGTCCCTGGCTCTCCAGAGGTCATCGGTCAATGCGACCAAAGCAGTTTCTGTGCTGTAGCCAGGCCTGAAGCCGGACTGGAATGGGTCAAGATAGCTAGCTTCCTCCAAGGACCGCTGGAGCTGAAAGGCCACCACCTTCTCAACAACCTTCCCCACAAAGGGGAGGTTGGAGACTGGACGGTAATTGTTAAGAATGGCTGGATCCAAGGATGGTTTCTTCAGGAGGGGTCTCACCACCGCCTCTTTAAGTGCGGGGGAGAAAGACCCCCTCCCGAAGGGAGGCGGTAACAACCGCCTGGATCCAGCCCCATGTCACCTCCCTGCTGTTAGCAACCAGCCAGGAGGGGCACGGGTCCAGTACACATGTGGAGGCACTCACAGCTCTCATGGCCTTGTCCACGTCCCCAGGGGCAACATCCTGAAACTCAACCCAGGGGTGGTCTACCAGATTATCCCCTTGTGCCTTGGCTGGAGCTGCAGAATCGGAGTCCAACTCCGACCGAAACCGAGCAACTTTGTCCGCTAAGAACTGGACGTAGTCCTCAGCCCTACCCTGCAGGGGATCCCCCGTGTCCCTCCTGTTTAGGAGGGAACGGGTTATCCTAAACAGGGCGGCTGGGCGCGACTCAGCGGAGGCAATCAAGGTGGCAATATAAGCTCTTTTCGCCGTCCTAATTGCCCTGATGTATTCCTTGATGCACGATGTTAAAAGTGCTCGGCTCGATTCGGATTTGTTGGACCTCCATAGGTGCTCTAGGCATCTCTTCCAGCGCTTCCTCTCCCGGAGTTCCTCGGTAAACCAAGGAGGCCTCCGGGATCCACTGCCTCGGAGCGGCCGTAGTGGCGCAATCCGGTCAAGAGACTCCGACGCTGCCGAGTTCCAGGCAGTAACCAGAGTCTCCACCGGACTGTGGGCAAGAGTATCAGAAATAACCCCAAGCTCCGTCTGGAACCTCAAGGGGTCCATAAGTCGCCTGGGGCGGAACCACCTGGTCGGTTCCTCCTCCCTACAGTGGAGGTTTGGTCTCTGAAAGTCAAGCCTCAGTAGGCAGTGGTCTGACCACGACAGGGGTATGATCTCACTACCCCTCAGACCAAGATCACAAGTTCACTGCTCCGAGAGAAATACGAGGTCGAGAGTGTGACCCGCTGAGTGGGTTGGGCCCCGAATTACCTGGGTCAAGCCCATGGCTGTCATGGAAGCCATGAACTCCTGCGCTCCATCAGAGTGTTCACCGAGCGAAGGCAAATTGAAATCCCCCAGAACCATAAGCCTGGGGAACTCAATTGCCAGCTCAGCTACCAACTCGAGGAGCGAGGGGAGGGCTGCTGCAACGCTGTTGGGAGGCAGGTACATTAACAGCAAACCCACTTGACCCTTGAGGTCCAACTTCACCAGCAGGGACTCACACCCGACAAGCTCCGGAGCAGGGATCCTACAAGGTACTAGAGACTCTCGGATAACAATAGCCACACCTCCACCCCTTCCTTGGGCTCTCGGCTGATGGAGCACCTGAAAACCTTCTGGGCACATCTCTACGAGGGGGACTCCTCCCTCCGGGCCCAGCCAGGTTTCAGTAATACATGCCAGGTCTGCCCTCTCGTCTAAAATTAAGTCCCAGACGAGGGGAGCCTTGTGAACTACAGACCTGGCATTTAGCGACAACAGCCTGAGACCAGGGTCCTGATTATTCGCGCCATCTGGCCTTGGAGTGGGACTCATAGGGCCGGAAGGAGGGATCTCTGTGACGTAGCGAGCCCTCCTTCCCCGGTAATGGCCAGCCCTAAAGTCCCCGCCATATCTGCCCCTCCCTGTTACGACCGTAATGCTCCGGCCCACTCCCGTGTCCGTGGTTCCCTCAACCACCCCTATGGCTCCCGCATTCCTCGACAGGCCCTCCGAATCAAACACACTCATTTGTTCACTCAGGCAGTCCCCACGTAATAATTAAAACACATAAAATACAACAATATTGGGATAATAAAAGTGGGCTCATTCATTCAATCACAAGCAAATCCCATACACTCACCATACCAGTTAAAAAATTGCGCAGTCGTGCGAGTTCGTAAAGGCTTATGTAGAGGTCTTAAAGATCTTGGCCTTCTCCTCTACAAAGTCCAGTGAGGAGTCCAGTAAGAAATATAGGTCCAAAGGTGGTCTGGAGGGGGAGTTCACCAGGATGAAAAGTCCAGGCAAAAGTCCAGGCAAAAGTCCAGGCAAAAAGTCCAGCCGAGCAAGATGTAACAAATGAATGAATGAAGCCACGCTGAGGGAAAGGCCAAACCAAACGGAGAGGGGGGGGCATCCGGAAGCGGCATGGCGCCTGCAACACAGCCAGCCGCACACTTCACGCAGCCCCAACAGTCACCCAGATCATCACCCAGATCATTTTTGTTACATTTTTGTTGTATTTGTGCTGATAAATAAATAAAAAAAATCTAATAGGTACCTTTCACCCTGGCTTCGCTGATAACGGATAAGAGCCTGTGGCCTAATGGCTAAGATGTCTGCCTACTATGTAATATAGCCCAGGTTCAAATCCCAGTAAGGGTATGGCTAGCTGATGAGAGCTAAATAGCTTGAAATAGATCTATACTAGTCTCCCTTTATTTATTTTTCTCTATCTAATATTTTTAATTGTCTGTAAGTGCCCAACCTCAATTGGCAAGTACATGGCTATAGAAATTGAACAAACACATTTATTTACTTCCTTCGCAAACAGGGATGGAAATATTCTAGAACAGGGTTTTCAAACTAAGCAACCCCAACCTGGCTGGGGAATTCTGGGAGTTGAAGTCCACCTATATTAAAATTGTTGAGGTTGAGGATCCCTGTTCTAGATGATGAAACTGTTATGTGCAAAAGTAGGCCTGTCCTATTGTTTCCCAAATAACTGTCTATTTTTATGTTAAACAGTGGGAAATGTAGATTTATGTACCAAGCCTTTTCATCTACACAAGCCAATGCATGCTCTTAAGATTATCCACTGCTTTGATTCCTAGGCTTCCTCTTGAATGCAGAGTACCCTTTCTCTTTTTCAAGTGTGGACTCCATACAACAATGATCGTACAAGATATATCTTAATCATTGCGTAGCTTATAATAGGTTCATATAATTAGATTCACTAAAACAACATTATTATTTTTTTTACATTGCTTCAATAGATAGGTATAGATGGAAAGCTTATTCTTACTTCTTTTTCTGCTAATGAGCTGAGAAGATGGGTGATTAATCTGAATTATGTTCCATTTAATGTGGATTAAAAATGATATGATCTTCAGTAGGGGGGGTTGGGAAATTTCAGTGGGTAATTCTCAGTTTACTAAGCACTCAGCATCCTGGCAGTCACTCCCCATTCTCAGATCTGAGCAAGCAGACATGCCACTCAGTTCAGCTAGCAAACATATAGCTTGATATTTATTTATTAAAAATCAGCAAACATCAAAAGAAATAATTGCACCAAATGGGACAAAAACAGGCAAAAGCAGGGAGAGAGAGAATAGTAAGCAATAATTGAATACGTGTGTGTGTGTGTGTGTGTGTGTGTGTGTGTGTGTGTGTGTGTACGTACATACGTACGTATGTATTTTGTGTCATGTAAATAAATAAATATAACATACTGTGGTAATTAACATGGACAGCCCCAGCTTTAATCTTTTTATGTACATAACAGCAGTAGGATGAAGATGGAAATAATATCCCAGGTGATCCTTCCTCTAATCTAGTGAACAGACAAGATGTATCTAACAGCAGGCACACACATACCTTCCACTTTTCATTTATTTTTCATTCTCCTTTGCAACCCCTCCCCCTCCATTTTAGATTTCTTTTGGGTTGCAATTTGATTCTTTGTTAACCAGCTTGGCCCATTTTAGCAATTTATTCATTATTTATTGTTTTATTTTATTGTTTGTTTGTGTTCCAGCTTTATTACTCTTACAAATGACTCAAGTCAGTGAACATACCGTGTTTCTTATTTTCTTATTTTCTTTTGACTCCCGAAATAAGTGCCTGGCCTTATTTTTAGGAAGGTCTTTTATTATTATTTTTAAAAAAATATTTATTTATTTATCTCCAAAACAAACATATTGTAAAAAGTATATCAGCTGGTTACAAAAAACTTTTGTGCATCTCTTCCACCGTCATCAAATATAATTCATATTCATTCAAATATCTTAACTCAAATATTTACTATATTAACATCATCATACCTCCACTTTTATTTGACTACAGTTATTTAAACATCCTTCATCCTTAAATATAACAAAATTCAATCCATAACCACATGCTGGCATTTCATTTACTTATTTATAAAATCCTCAATTAACATTAAATCCTCATATCCTATTTTAGCTAAACATCCATAATATTTAATACCAAAGTTTTCTAATCCTCCATGTATATAATTTATTATCATTATCCTTTCTTTATTTAACTATATCCTATAGCATAGCATTTCCCCCCTATTAGTTAAAATTTAACTGTATATAGTTTTGTTTTTTTATGATAGTTATTATTGTTATTAATAATCTTTATATTAATAAAGGTTAACATTGCTAACCTTCCCTTCTCATATCCAGTTATTACTTATCATAACAACTCAACATTGTATACATTACTATCATCAATTTTTATTTAACTGTACCTATTACCAATGGATTTAACTAGGTTTGGTTAATTTTGAATTATACTCTTCCATCTATCAACCTGTATCTCTCCAATAACAGAACAGTCTTATATCTGCTGCCATTTGTGGATCCAATTCTCCAAAGATCTTTTTGAACGAATCCATACGAAGAAATCTTTGCACCTTCTTGTTTATGGTATCTCTCATATAATGTTGACGCCCTCTTTTTGTTTCCTTTATCAGCTTGTCTTTAATTCTCAGCAGTGGTATCAAATGTTTTGCAAATAGTATTTCATATTCCCAAAATTCTTTGATATTTTCTTCTCCTTCTATGCCCTGTTCTTTGAAGTAAATTTTCTCTCCATTTAACTCCTCTTCAAATATCCCATTCTTTCCTCCCTCAGAAATAAACCAATTGTCACGAATATCAACAAGCTCAAATTCTTTATCTCCGTTTTCCATCTTATTTTGTATTTGGTCCTCAGTTTTTTCCTCATAATTTGTTGCCAAAAACACCAGATAATCCAATTTTCTCTGAATTCTGTCCTCTGTATCAGACAGCTTGTTCAAAGCTGAAAGTATTGCTTGGGGAGACGCTTGAAAAGACGCCATGTTTATACGCAGTTGTATTTTTTCTTAGAAGCTCTGAAGCATTCGCAAGTAAAAGCAGACTACAAAGGCAACAGCTGTACAATCTTATCAGATCTTAATACAGAACAGCCAAGCAATAAAAATGTCAAGATGTAAACAGTCAAATTGTAGTCAATTAGTTTACAGCCAGCTTACAGAGAATCAGGAGAAATGTTGGAGTGATCTATCCATTTAAAAGGGTTCGCTTAGAATCAATCATGTGAATAACATTTAAAGAGTAAGATAACCACTGTCCAAAACCATTAAAAAGATCAAAATCGCCGCTAGGTTCTTCTATTCTTTAATTTAAATTAGTTTTAAAAAAATTTAGGCAGTCCATTTTTCTTTAAACAATAAAAGGTTCTTACCAGCTGAAAACACTTCTTCTTCAAATTGCCCTGACTTTGCCAGCCATAAAAGACTGGAATTTTTACTGCCAGATGAAGACTTTAAACCTGCGTTTAAAGAGCCGAGGTGGCACAGTGGTTAGAGTGCAGTACTGCAGGCCACTTCAGCTGACTGTTATCTGCAGTTCAGCGGTTCAAATCTCACCGGCTCAAGGTTGACTCAGCCTTCCATCCTTCCAAGGTGGGTGAAATGAGGACCCAGACTGTGGGGGCGATATGCTGACTCTGTAAACCGCTTAGAGAGGGCTGAAAGCCTTATGAAGCGGTATCTAAGTCTAACTGCTATTGCTATTGCTATTGTTTCTCGGAGGTTTTGCGATACCCCCGAGATCAGCAAGATGTAATCTCCCTGTTCACCATCTCTCCGGGATGATTAAGGTCTGTTAGAACCCCCCAGCAATAAAAGTATCGGGTGCGATCTCAGAGCTTTGAGATCGCACGTCGTCTCGTCACGGCATCCAGGCTCCCCGGAAGGTCTTATTATTTTTGAGGTGCATGAGGTCCCTTAACCTCGGCCTGCAGCCCTCACATCAGCTGATCCAGAGAGGGTCAGAAGTTCTGTTTCTGGCACACTCTTGCCAGCCCTAGCATCGCTCAGCCTGCAGTTCTTTTTTCAGATGCCACTAACTGAAGAGGCGCGGTAGCTAGGGTTTGTTGGAGTGTCCTCTGGGAGGCCATTCCCCATGGATCTGTGGTGAGTTCCAACTGGTAGTAGCTTGGTGGCCTGGGTCTCTGGAACCGGCAGTGACCCAGGCCTGCCACGCCCATGAACCGGTTCCCCCGGTGGCACCATAGGCAGTGTTCATGTTTTTTGCTCCTGCTTCTGGAACCGGCAATGACCCAGGCCTGCCATGCCACAAATTGTTTCTCCCAGCGGCGCCATAGACAGTGCGCATGCACAGACCAATTTTCATTGTATTGTGCATGCAAATGCAGCGCGCACGGGACATCCCTCAGCAAACTAGCAGTAGTCTCTGCCGGAACTCATCCCTGCTATGAATGGCAAGTACATGTGGGACATGTGGGCATGTCTTCTCCCCTTCCACCTAGGAAATGGCAGGGACTGGCAGTGCATGTGTTTAAATATTTTAGGGGAGGGCTTACTTTCAGGGGAGGGCTTATTTTAGTGCATGTGCTCAAAAGCCCAATTGGGCTTATTATCCAGGGAGGTCTTATTTTCAGGGAAACAGGGTATCTAATTTTTTTTCTCGTCCTATTTTTGCCATAACAACAACAACAACAACAAGGTGGGCTGAGAGAGAGCAACTCACCTATGATCACCCAACTGGTTTTCATGGCTAAGTCATCTTCCCTGACTTACATTTAATTTTAGGGCTAGTCTGCTTTACCCCACTAATCAATGCACTTCAGTGACGTGCGGTGAGGTTTATGGCTGGCGAGGCAGCAATTTTTTTAGACTTGTGGACTTCAATTTCCAGAACTTCACAGCCAGGCATGCTCAGTTCCAATTTAAAGCAACAGCATTTGTTTTTCCCCTTTGCTAAATAAATTTCCTTCTTTCTTTTTCTTTTCCTTCTCCCTTCCTCTCCTTCATCCCTCTCTCCCTCCCTCCGCCCTCTCTCAAACACACACACACACACACACACACACACAAAGTTGCACCAGGATTCAGAAAATTTAGGTTTTCCTCCTCAGCCGATGTTAGCAATACCACTAGCAGCATTTTGGCTGGCAGATGTAAGTAGAAGTGAAAATTCATTCTACTAAAAACATAGTTTTTGCTTATGATTGGATAATTAAAATTTCAGAAGACCCAAAGGCATAGTATTAGAGTGTTACATAGTGCATAAACTAAAGAACTGTCTCAATATGCTCCCTCCCCCCTCTCTTAAACACACACACACACACACACACACACACACACACAAAGTTGCACCAGGAGGATGAAGTTTGAATTCCTCCTCCTCCCTCCGACCCACACGTACCTTTTCCAGCTGTTTCAGAGAGGATTTCAAATCTGCTCTTGCCTGCCATCATGAAAAGAAAAAAAAATGTAAAAGGAAAAAGGCAAGAGCTGAGGTCAGGCTGAGCTAGTTGCTGCCAGAGTCAGCGTGGATGACTCTGCTTAACTGTTTAAAAAGGCCTCTAAAAAAGCATGCTCTATAGGAGGAGGCAGGA
The DNA here is from genome assembly GCF_051295495.1 of Thamnophis sirtalis. Classification (NCBI taxonomy): domain Eukaryota; kingdom Metazoa; phylum Chordata; class Lepidosauria; order Squamata; family Natricidae; genus Thamnophis; species Thamnophis sirtalis. Next base: position 32,452,020 of record NW_028261385.1, on the reverse strand, counting down.
GAACGACGTTCCTCATCTACGTCAGGAATTTTTCGGCTTTTAACCCTTGCTTAACTCTGCTCAAGTGATCATAAAAAGTCAGACTAGATGAGGCACTTCGTTCTCCTGCCGCCTCCTGTAGAGGGCACTTTTTTAGAGGCTTTTTTAAGCAGTAAGCAGAGTCATCCATGGTGACTCTGGCAGCAACTAGCTCAGCCTGACCTCAGCTCTCGCCTTTTTCCTTTTACATTTTTTTTTCTTTTCACGATGACAGTGGTGAGGCTCTGCCTCCCCTACCTCCCCGTCCCTGATGCACTTGATACTTAAATAGAGGAAATGTTTGTAATCTTGTGGTAGATCGTTAGTAGTATGAGATACAAACACAAAACAAATGGAAAGGACAAATGCATTCTCTATTGCTACCCTTAAGAATGTGGGACGTTAGCTACTGTAGCACCTCATTCCCATTTCCTAATTACAACCTTGTGTTTATATTTTGTATGCTTTTGACTAAACAGTTGTGTTATTCCACCATTATGATAATAGAATGAAGATTTGCACATCTATACAAACTGACCTAGTCAAAGCGATTATGCGGCATGGTGCTGACCAACTATTCTGCTAAATATGCTAAATGAGAACTAGCACAATTTGTCACTTTCCCACACATTTGGTTAGGTTCCAGCTCATTCCACTGGGTAAATAGATATATCTATCATTAGCAGATAATGGACTTGTTTTAAATGGTTTTAAACTTTGTGGCTCCCTGAATAAACATTGATTGTTATAGCATCATGGCAAGATTATTTTTTAAAGAGAGATCTTTTTTTAAAAAATGATCCACTGCCTGGGAACATCGTTTACTCCACATACCCCAAGTTAAAATGTTCTTAAATGTATGTGATTTACTAGAATCTCATAACAAAGATTCCCTTAATTGAAAGGATTTTTCAATCAAAAGTGTTCGAAGCGAAAATAGATTTTTAAAATATGGATGATGGCTCAATCATTTTAAAATATCACATGTGAGAAACAAAACTGGGATTTAGGTCTTCCAGTTTTATGAGGGCTCCCTATTTTATGGTAAGGAGAGGAGAGCAGAGGGATAGGGCATGGTTAGCTTGTAGGGCTGAATGGGTGGTTGTGGGGATCTGGTTTGTGAGGTGTTTATGATGCTGATTTAAGCCAAAAGTCACTTGAGTGTTCCTATGTCAAATGGCTGATGGTGTCTTTGGACAGGAGGAAAATGCTGCGTAGGATGGAAAGGGCAGTAGTGGGAGTCAATATTTTTTACTACTGGTTCTGTGGCCGTGGCTTGGCTTGATGGGCGTGGCAGGGGAAGGATACTGTAAAATCTCCATCCCCACCAAAATCCAGGGAAAGGATACTGCAAAATCCCCATTCCCTCCTGATCAGCTGGGACTTGAGAGGCAGAGAATAGATGGGGACGGGGTCAGTCAGAGGTGGTATTTACTGCTTCTCTGAACTACTCAAAAGTTCTGCTACCGGTTCTCCAGAACTGGTCAGAACCTGCTGAATACCACCTCTGGGGAAGGGGATCATTGAGCAGGGTGAAGGGAAAAGGAGGTACGATGGAAGACTGAGAACAGGCTGCATATGGGGAAGATGAATTAAATATTTTGGTATATTTCTTCTTCCAGCTCCCAGTCCTCACAGCAAGAACCAGGGTTCAAGGACCCTAGATGGTGCTTTAAATCTAAGCCTATCTGTAATAAGTCATTCATCATCCATGATAGTTCAGTTACTTGTATTATCTAGACCTGGGTGGAGGAGATGAAGGGACTTCCTTGGGATATGCTCATTCAGTTTGGGGTTTGGTACCAACCCAAGATCCTTACGGGAAAATGAGAGGATAATTGTTGTTATCAATGAGACTCTTTTGTCACCAAGAGACCCTAATCCATAGATATCTGGATGCAGGATCACGTTTGTTTTCCTGGGACAGAGGAATGGGTTAGATTTTCTGTTTGTACGCTGTATACTGTACAACAACATTCTTGATAGGGCTGTTTGACTTGAATGTGATAAGGGGGTGGAGTTCCCCTAGCTAGTAATGTTGGAGAACTTCAGCATGCCTTCTGTTAGAAAGAGTGGCCCATATATTCATGTCTACTGTGAAACTGTAGACTTGGCCCAACTTATCAGGATCTGAGAGTTATATACTAGATCTTGTTTTGTCACAAAACTCATACAACATGAGGGGTCCTTGGTTCTCTCTGTGCTTGCTTGTTTTCTTGCAACCATTTCATTACCCGAACTATGTAATATCATCAGTGCTAAACTACTCCTCATTTCAACCAGAGATGGGTTTCAATTTATTTTACTACCGGTTCGCTCATGCATGCACAGAAATGTCCGGGCCGGGGGGGGGGGTGGAGCCTCCTGCCACCGCCACTACCAGTTTGCCCAATCCGGGGTGAACTGGCAGAAACCCGCCTCTGGTTTCAACCCTGAGCTACAAATATTCTCCTTTATTCATACAAAATGATTTGAAAATGAGAGGGGACCGAATTTTGCACTTTGTCATGGATAGATCATTATCTGTTTGCTACAGAATTCTATTATATGAACAGTCCATTTCTCTCCAGTGGGAAAGGCCAATTAGATTAGTCTTTCCCAGTTGCATATTGGAAGATCCGTGAACTTTCACAAGTCTCTTGAGAAGTTTCCTTAAGATCTGGTGGGTAAGTCAGCCAAGACTCTGGTCTTTGATTCCATTGGAATCAAAGAATATCTGGTGTACTGGACTGAATTGTACCTGGACAGCCACTCCCTCCTCACAGCTCCACTGGAACCCTTTAATTTACTGAAGAGCTCAGGAAAATTCCTGGAACACCACTAGAGAAATCCCATCACAAGTTTGACTGGATATTGGTATGCATTCAAGCTTTCACAATAGTTATTTGAACTACTAAAAAGGAAATGTTTTGCCACTATTACTGCATCAGCTAAATGCCACCCAGTAGTCCTTTTTAAGGTGACTCATCCTTTCCTAGATTATCAAGACCATCTGTGCTGCTCAAGAATTCTTGCAGGATTTGGCAAACAAAACTGCACTCCAGCTGGAAATAACTGGGTCTTATTTTACGATGTGGAATCATTTAGGGTGTGCAAGTCTTGAACAACATGATAAGCCTCTTGCAATATCAGTTCTACTATTTCTCTGTTGGATCCCTGCCTCCCCATAGTTGGTTAACCCCTCCTGTGGGCTGGCAGAAGGTTGGATCTGAGAAATAATAAATGCTTCTTTGTTTGAAGAGATACCTGTAGTTAACTCTGCAGGATGCTATAGTGTGCCTTCTGCTCAAGATGCTTTCACTTGATTCAATTGTTTTAGACAACTTTAGCCCTGTCTTCAACCTTCCTTTTCTTGGAAAATTGTAGAGGAAATGTACTACAGTTTTAAAGATACTGAGAAGAAATAGATTGTTTGGAATCTGGCCAGTAATGGTCCAGGCCAGGATACAACATGGCAATGACATTGGTGACAATTGTTGCTGATTTTAGAGTAATGGGGATTGGGGAAATGCAACCGTCCCAGTCCTTTTGATTTCCCAATATTTTTCCATACCATGAAACATGACATAAATAAATCATGATATATATAAACATGGAATAAGGGACAGTGTCCTGCAACAATTTTCCTCCTTTCTGAAGTGCAGTTCAAATTGGTGATGGTGGAAGAGGAGAGATCTGCCAGTAGACAGTAACTAAGAAATGTTTCCCTTCACACTTTTTTAACATGTATATGAAAATACTGGGGGAGTGATCTGTCAGCACAAGAGTCAATATGCTGATAATACCCTGTTATATATCTCATCCCTGGTCAAATAGACTATATGGTGGAAATACTGACCTAGTATTTCAAGGCTGCAAAGGTCTTGATTAGGAAGACTCTGACTAAATCCCTCCAGGAAGTAATGGCTTCAGGCTTGTTGCCCAGACAAATCCAAAGAATTCTTTCCCTAATTCTGAGTGGGATAAAGGCTGTTTAAAGAGCAAGGGAACAACTATGACTATAGGAACTTTTACACCAATTGTGAGCATTCTGGAACAGGACGTCCTGGATAACAAATCTAGTCAGATTCTGTTTTGGATTCTACAGGAGGCTGCTGTTGAAAACATTCAGAAGTGACAACAGGTACAGAATCTGGAAGCTCAAGCAATGATGGGTATGTCCTGATATACTTAGCTGAACCCCTAATTTGAGAGTTTTGAGATGACAGTAGCCACTTTCAGTCTTTGGGACTCCACCCTAGCAGAGATTCCACTTAGTCTTTCCTGGGCTTTAGGACAATTGTGTAGGCCAGCTTGTTGTTGTTGCCTCTTCCATGGGAGGAGGAAGTGTTGTAATTGAAGGTGGGGTTTGTGAGTATGTGGCATTTTCAGTTTTTCAATTTTATCCTTATTGCACTCTCTCTCTCTCTCTCACACACACACACACACACACACACACACACAAAGAGAGAGAGAGAGGGAAAGAGAGAGAGAGAGAGCGCTTAAGGGTCATGATTTTATAGGTTGATGTTGTTAGATGTCAAGAGTAGAATGGGTAGCAGATAAGCAAAGCAAAAAGGAATAAATAAACTTTTAAAAAACTGATTTAATTAGAAAATTTTAATTAGAGTACTTTCATCAATAGGACATTTCTATTCCAAATGAGCCCGTTATTAACTTTCTATGGCAGCAGAGAAAACCTTTTGACTCTGATTATTGCTCGTAATATCAAGTAGACTGATTCTTTGATTAAGTTTTCATTTGCTGAGAATGAAGTTAATTACTCTACCATATCCAGCAGCAAAGACAGTATTGCTTGTCTCAGCTGCGAAAAGCTACGTAACAAAACTTAGTTTAAAGGAAGGAAGGATAGGGCAGTTCGCATCATAAGTGAAAACGGGGAGCTGAGTAAGTAGGTTCCTTTTACAAATGGCAAAATATTTGCAGCAAACATGCTTCACTTGACTTTCCCCCTTGAATGATAGCCTCAGGGTAGAATTGATGCCACATGCTAAAATGGGAAAAACTCTAAAGATGTATCATGAAGTAACCATGCAGAAATAGCATTATTTTGCTTCTTTGCTCCTTGGACTATAAAAGGAGTAAGCAGTACATCTTTTAAACCATGAATATGTATGCATTGTCCAATAGGGTAGAGCAGATTGCATGAAAATAGCCATGGTTACTGAATCTGTTTAATAAATATAAATAGTGTTTAGGAGAGAATTAGATCATCATGACAGAACATAGTGTTTGATGCAAAGAGTGGAACAGGTTTTATTTTAAGGAGTCAAAAGAGTGAGTTATTAGAAAGGGGGTGGGGGGATTGGTTTTGTTTATTTTTAGGAAGTGATGATAATGTGCATCACTTCACATCTAAGCAGATATAATTTATCTCGGCTTCATGCAATTCACCTTGGTAGGAATATATGTTGGTTTTCAAGATTGCTAGATTAGAGAACCCACTTTCTATAGATAATTAGAGCATTTTCTGAGAAAAACAAAAGAACCTTTGTCATAGTGACCCAAATGTTCCCACGCATGTTACCATTAACAGAAAATGCTATATTTTCTCCCAAGGCCAGGTTCGTCCAGATGATTGGCTCATCTCAGGATCTCAATTAAGATTTGGAATCTAGTTTTCACCATGTTTATATAACTAAAAAGTTTTGCATCAAAATCTCAATTGACCAAAGGCCCGACAGGCAGCAGTAGAGAATATTTACAGACTCATATGGGAAATTGTGACTTACAAGAGGAGTAAATGATATGAATTAACGAGGGGGGGGGAGAAATAAAAGAACTTACATTGTTTATGTTGAAAGCAATAGAGGGATTCATATGTTAAGCATTCCAGGGAAGACATTTCAGCAGATTTCTGGTTGAAGGGGTATGAAATCTGACAGCGAACACAACTGGGATAATGCAGTTTGGTTTTATACGGGGCAGAGGGTAAGCCAAGCAAAGGTTTGCTTTTCATCAGGCCAGTTTAAAAATGCATGAATGTGGGAAAGAAAGTTTACTGTATGTTTGTTGATTTAAACCTGGTATGATAAATAAGCTTCAGTTATGGAATGTTTTATCTGAGCATAGAGTTAAAGGGTAGTCATTGAATATTGTTCTGACCCAGGCTTACCCAGCTGAGTCCTCGTCCCAATAAACCTCTTTTATTTAATTTACAGTGAATTTGTCTCCAGCAAAGTCCCGACCCAAAGTCTTTCAAGATAGTTCACAGTTACTGATGTTTATCAGGCTTGGAGAGTGGCCAGGCCAATATCTTTCAGATGCCGCAATACTTGGCAAGAATGCAGGAATGAACTAATTGTCTCCTGCAAACACCCCTCGCCTTTTGCTCTTTTTTTATTATCTATGGGAGGGCCCATTCACCGTCCACCTATGGCCTCCCTCTCAAGCCGGCCCTTGTTCTTAGCCATTCCCTTCATCTGGCAACTTTGCACATGCACACACTGGGAACAGGCTCCAGCTGTTCATCTGCCTCACTGATGTCTGACTCCCAAGGCAGCTGATAACTGTCAGACGGCCCTAGCCCAAACTCTGCCTCTGATGCAGAGCACTCATCAGAGCCTTTCCCAGACTCCAGGATTGGCCCATGTTCCTCCCCAACCTCCTCACTGTCCGAATCTGCTGCTAGCTCCACTGGCCACTGGTGGGCCACAACAAATATCTCTATAGTAGTATATGATGGAAGTAAAGCATAAATTAAATTCTTAGCTAATAGTTCAACATTGAGCGGGGAGTAAGACAAGATCTGTGTTGTCCCATTAGTAAGCTAATATAAGGACACGTAAATATATAAGGAATCCTTGTGGTGACAGCAGAGATCCCTTGGTTGGAAATGCAAATGTACATGTACTTTTACAACGCCATATTGTTGAGAACTGAATTATTTGCGGTGAATGTTAAATAGATTATATGATGTAATAAAGATCTGAAAAATAACAATCAAGGTACTGTAGTTGTTTATAAAAGAGACAGACTGGATTATTGCAAGTTATAAATACAAGTGGTCCTTGCTTAGCAATGATAATTGGGACCTAAAACTCTGTTGCTAAGCAACATAGTCATAAGGCACAACATCATGTAACCCCACTAATTTACAATGGCTATTCCAGCAATCCCAGTTGTTATGCAAATCCTCCACAATTGAAGCATCCTGTGGTCACCTGATTATCATGTACACCTTCCTGATGGCTTCTCCATTGACTTCTCTTGCTGGAAGCCAACAGTAAAAGTCACAAATGGCAATCACATGAGCATAGGATGCCGCATAGTCATAATTGCAAGTTGGTTGTCAATCACTCAGATTGCAATCATGTGACTACAATGGCCACAACTAGATGCACCTTGTTCTGGACCATCATAACTTTGAACTCTCACTGAATGAATGGATGCTAAGCAAGGACTACCTATATATAACAAAACAGAGCAAGCCAATGAATTTATTTAAGTTGGGAGAAGGGAAATATGTTGTAAAAATTTTAAGATACACAGATTCTGGTAAAGGATACTGGTAGTGTAGTGGGTGGTCTGTGGTCTGTTACAAGGAATAAATGTTGTCAAAAGACATGGAAAAAATGCAAATAAAATAATATTTATATCCACTTTGTTATATAGTAGGGAGACAAATATATTGAGAAAAACAAAAAGTTGAATGCAGTGAGAATGGATTATTTAAGACATATATCTGGTGAAAATAAGGATAATAAAATTAGAAAGAAGATGAATAAATGTGGTGTAAGGGATATGAAAGAAGCATATTTAGTCATACTAGAATGGAATGAATTAGAAGTAGAATTGAATTGTAAAACAAATATATGAAAGAATCAATGGGTTCAGGGGAAAGAAAAAGATTAAAAAATCATGATTGGAAGAAGTTGATGACATCCCCAAAAAAGAGAAAGGGAAGTTTAAAAAGAAAAGGCAATAGAAGTGGTGGTACCTATGTGCAAAACTGGAATGGTTTTAAAAGATGTATTGAATAGTGTTGGTGTAAATTAGATTTAGCTCTACTCTCTTCTCCTTTTTTTTACTTCATGCATTTCACTTCATTGACTTATTGTTTTTGCTCTCTTTAGAGATTTGCATAACATTGCTAACCTCAAGAGAAAATAGCACGATGGGATATGTATGCATATTTGTCTTCTCATATATTGTATTCTTTTCTTTCTTTTGCATTTCATAAAGGCTTTCAAAAGATTGTTTAGAAATCATAGCCTTTCTGGTGTAGTGATTAAAATATTTAATGCAAATCAGCGTTCATTAGCAAATAAACTGAGATTTAGAGTAAGCTTTTTTGATTGCCTTTTAACATATATTAATTGATTCATTTCACCCAGGATAGATATTACAAGTAATTAACAAGGAAGGGTCCCAAATTAGTTGTACAATATCAGCAGCATAACAATGAAGAAAATGGTAAACAAAGCATTCAATGTTATTGGAGAACAGGAGGCATTTCCATATCTCTAGAAGGGCAGAAAAAAGATGGCCTGATGAGAGATGGAAGCCAAATAATAAAATTTGTGACATTTAAAAATGTAATGGGCACCATGTGCTGACCAGAGTTTTTCTTGACATGTCTACTACTTACACAAATATCACTCTGTTAGGCCACTACTCCTTTCCAAATTTTGCAGCTGATTCTTTCCATGACTGCAATTTTGAGTAAACCCACTACATCAAAACTATACATAGTCCAGATGTCAAGTTTTCCTGACCAGCTCATCAGTCAAGCGGAGATCTTTGTTTATGGATATTCTCAGTTATCCATGTCATGGTTGTCTCAAAGGTGCTTTTTTCAAAAGGGAACTGGACTTGAATCCAAAAAGATTCTTCAGTTTAGAATGGAAGAAGATTCTTGAATGACAAGCAAAATGTTTTCAAGGAAAAATGAAGTCCAATTGCCTTTTGAAAAAGCACCTTTGGGGTGTAGGAAGTTAACACCTGCCCCCCTCCTAGAAAAATGAAAAGGCAGAATATTATATTTCCCTGTATAAGAAATGTAGAAACATGTTTTAGGCAGGAAATAGACTCACTCTTAATAGCCTCCTACCTTTGTCAATGGGCCATTAAAATGCCTCAGCCAGTCTATTCTACATAACAAAGAGTTCCCCCCTTCAGCTCCAGGGTGATGGGATTAAGGTGTGATAGTATTAGCCCTTTACCCATCTCAACACATGGCATCTGGGAACTCAACCAAACTTGGACTCAAAACACAACCTAGAGAATTGCCCCTGCATGGCCCCATGGCGGTCTGACAACCAATCAGAATACGCAGAACAGGAAATAGAGAGATGGGACCTAACAGAGTATGAAAAACCCAGTAAGTCTCTCTCTTTTCTTCTTCACCCAACATCTGGAAGCATGTGATTTCCCCCTTTTCTGTTCAGGACTCAAGCCATGTGGTCCTGTCCACCATTAAACCATCTTTCCAAGCAGCCTCCATATTTCCAGTGTCTTTGGAACTGAACCCAGAAGGACATTCCTTCCAACAGGGAAAAGCAGAGCTCTTCTGACTTAATGTAGAAATTCCACAGTCATAGCTTAGTTAGCTAAGAATATTCATCTATTTTATACAGATGATAGATAGATAGATAGATAGATAGATAGATGGATGGATGGATGGATGGATGGATGGATGGATGGATGGATGGATGGATGGATGGATGGATGGATGATAGATAGATAGATAGATAGATAGATAGATAGATAGATAGATAGATAGATAGATAGATATAGAGATAGATGATAGAGATAAGAGATATATAAATGGCTGTGTGTGTATGTTCCAGCATAACTCTGGAATACCTCTAGCAATTTCAACCAAACTTGGTACACAGATGACTTACTCTCTGGAGAAAAATACTGTGTGGGTAAGACAGCCCTAACGCCCCTCGGTTGTGTGTTCTGTTAAGATACAGCCTGTTGTGTCATACTGCCATACTGACTTCTACTGTACAGTGCAATGGAGTTGCCATGGTAATGGCTTTACAGTACTCCACAAGGGAGCTCCCTCTGGTAAGGGAGAAAATCCAACATTAGAAATTACGTTTGGTCTGGACATTTCCCCCCCCCCCCTATAAATAAATATCAGGGCAATGCCAGGTTATCAGATAATTTCAAACAAAAATGAAACCAAGGACTTCTTCCTGCCAATGCAAAGGTGCAATCCCCCCAGTGATAAAGCCCCATAAATTAATGGATTCTCTTTGTTTGCACACAGTAGCCTTTAAGCCAAATGGTTGTTCATTGTTTATGTAATTGCCATTTCTGGCCTGAGAACACATGACTGTTGCCCTAACACCAGAGAGCCACAGTCTCCAGTTGCCAACCATTTCCCTTATCACATCCTTTAGGTATGGTCAATAACAGTTAATCAAAGTCAAGATGCCCCTGGTGATTCTACGGTATCAATGCAATATTTTTGGCAGTGTTACAGAAATGCTTTGCTGTTGCTTTCTTCTGGGACTTTTCAACTCCCCAGTGATTCCCCATCAAGGACTAATCAGGGTTGATCCTGCTTAGCTTCTGAGATCAGCTTAAATTGGATAGATGCTGCCTCAGGTTGAAGTTAATCCCTTAGTTGAATTTCTAAGCAAAATGCATATTTAGGAGAAGGGCAAAAAAAATAACCCTAAATGTTTGGCTTAGCAATGCAATTTCCAAGATAAAACTTCCACCTTTTGGGGATTTATTTTAAAGTCGTAACATACAGCAATCCCAGTTATATGAATAACTTGCGATGAGTGGAGACCTCTTTGCATAAATACAGTACAATGAAATGTAGACATTGCTTTGTTAGAGATGAAAGCAATGGAAAATTGCTGAGGGGAGGGGGAAGCAGATCTGAGATTGTAGTATTCTGTTAATGCTGAGGACAGACAATAATATACACAATCAAAGCATGCATGTGTGATTAGAAGGCATCATCATCGCCTTGGTGAATATAACTGGCTCTTTTATTGGTCTTCATACATTTTTTAATTATTCTGGCAACTTAGGGTCCTGTGGAGAAGAGAAGTGCTTGAAGATTTCTCTATAGTAAGTCCTTATACTCAGGTATAATATAACAGACCATAAAGTAGCTTGTGTAAAGTAATTGAGATGCTCTGGGACCTTGGAAGATATAACATTTTTTAGGATGGGAAGGGATAAAAAGTCACTAGAAAGATCACAGACGGAAAGACATGAAACAAAAAGGAAGTACCTGAAGCAGAGCCAGACAGAAAAGAATGAATGTCTACTGAGTCGCATAGGGGAAAATTACATTTTATAGCCTAGTAAAATAAAAGAGTCTTTACCTGATCAAATGATAGATGAAATGGTTTTTCATTGTCTTACAGCAACCGACAATACAGCATGACGTTTAAAGCATTATCCATATAACTGGGAAATGGTTTCAATATCATATTATCTATTATCGGTTGCTTCTTCCTTGCTATAATACAGGGCTGGCCAATTAATTTTCCCAGGGGGTCACATGCAAAACTGGCAGGGCCAAACCAATTGGGCTTTTGCCCTATTTGTCCGCTGGCTCGACCGGAACAGCCAAAGAGCCAGAGGTGGCCCACGGATCATAGAATGCCCAGGTCTGCTATAGAACATTGTAGAATTGTTTCTTTCACAGTTCAGAGCCGAAAATATGGAACATTCACCTAACACATCTGGAGGGTATCAGCTTGAAGAAGGATCTCTTAAATCTAAATGATTCCAGAGGTGGGTTGCTGCGGGTACATCTTGGTACAGTCGTACCAGTAGTGGCCCAGAGTGTACCGGTACGGTGGCTCTTTTGGCCCACCCTCCACCTCTATACCTGTTTTTATGGCAAATGGCAAAGTGAGCACACGCGCACAGCATGTGGTTCCTGCACGAGCCCCAACAATCAGCTGGTTGTCACAGGGGCGATGGATTGAGCATGCGCACACAGTGCAAGTCAGGCGTGTGCGCAAACAGAACGTGCAAGCACGTGATCTGCATCGCGTGAAGTAAGAGCCACTGAAGAGTACTGATTCTTTTCTTAAGATTCCTGGATGATCTTTTACATAATACATCTGAGTGGATCAGTATAAGCAGCCAAAGAGGGTTTTTAAAAAAATGTAACTCCCTAAGAATAATGAATATATGCATCCAAATATATGTAAAATCAAAGTTCATGTGACATGGAGTAACTGTCATCTGCTACGACACATTGACTTATCTCTCTCCAAACTGAGAAAGGTTATTTATTTCCCACAAGATAAATTTGAATTAAATTTAAAAAAAATTTTAAAATTTATTTGCATTTGTAGGCCGCCCTTTTCCCTGAGGGGACTCAGGGCGGCGCACAGAAAACCAGGGAAGGGGGGATACAACGTTGAGACAACAACACATAATAAAATAATGAGCAACATGCATACAACATTCGGGCGGGGTAGCAATCCTTATCCCCAGGCCTGACGGGCGAGCCAGTTCTTCAAGGCTGTGCGGAAGGCCTGGACGGTGGAGAGGGTACGAATCTCTACGGGGAGCTCGTTCCAAAGGGTCGGGGCCACTGCTGAGAAGGCCCTCCTCCTTGTAGTTGCCAGCCGACACTGGCTGGCCGATGGGATGCGGAGGAGGCCTAATCTATGAGATCGTATAGGTCGTAGGGAGGTAATTTGCAGAAGGCGGTCTCTCAGGTATCCAGATCCACTGCCATGTAGGGCTTTATGGGTGATCAATAGCACCTTGAAGCGCATCCGGAGATCGACAGGTAGCCAGCGCAGCTCGCGGAGGATAGGTGTAATGCGGGTGAATCGGGGTGCTTACTAAATTGCTTTAGTAAGTTGCCTCTTATACTAGTTATCAAGCCAAGCCAACACATTTCCACATTTGAGCAGTTTTTTAAATTGTGAAGGAGCTATCTTAACTTTCTGGAGGATTTCTGAATTATTTCAAGCCCCACTAGTTGCCTGAATAACCCCATAGTCTTAAAATATGCAGAGCATTCATATTGGTTATTTCAATGTTCTCCTTTCTGCATTTCTACAGAGAAGGTACTCAAGGCTCCCCTTGGGGAATGATATTTGCCCTGAATGGAAAGAGTTGAAACAGTCATGTCCTTTTGCATTGTTCACTCTATTGTGGCATCTGATTTATTGTCATGCCCACCCCCACCATATTTTAATGAATGGGAAAGGTAACTCTATTTAATATTATACCCAGATACTTTTGGCAAATCTGAAACCATCAAATCACTCTTAGCATAGAAAATTAGGTGCTGCTCCCTGTTAGGCACAACCCCACACTAATCGGAGCTTTGTTAGCTCTTATTATTTAAGTAAACATGCGCATTACTACATATGAACATATTTGCTTATCTGCTTGCTGGTTGCTTATATGTTTATTCTGCAGGTTCTTGCTTGTTTGGTCAAGGTCTGTAATAAAAATTCAATTGACTGCCTGGTATTTTTATTCCGGTCATGAACTACCGTGTCTTAATTAATTAAGTGCACATTCCTCCTGGTAGCAATACTTAGGTTGTGTTTTGCTAGGTTCCAGTTCTTTAAAAGGATACAAGTGAAAATCAAACGGAGCAAATCTCGTAAGCAGCTCCTGATAAAAGGGTTCAATCCAATTTGTTTATGGTCATTCGACTACAACCATTGCAGCAGAAAGAAACCAAAAAGGAGCATAGTTTTTAATCAATAGACCCAGATGACGAGTTAACAGCAGGCTTCTCTACTGGTGTATATCTGTGGCTCACAAATGTGATAGCAATTACTTGCAAAAAAAACCCAATCATAATTTCACATACAACCGAAGTCCTCAACAAGAGAAATATCGTGCTGCAAATTCCCACAGCTACCTTATGTTTCATGCATCTCAGGACTTGTTGGTGAACTCCCAAAACATTTGGGCAAAATCCCAAACATTTGCCTAAATGTAGAACAAAAATAAAACCGAGGGAACCAGAAGTGTTATACCAAACAATATGCAGAGATATTTAGCATAGCTCTGTTGAGGGAGGCACTTAAATGAGATGTCAGTTCAGCTAAAAAGGAGGGGGGCTGGATGTGCACCGTTTGGTATTATAGCAGCAAAAAAGATAATTTCATTTAACTTCCTGAGGGCTGGAATACAAAATATCTTCTTTATTAAACAGCGACAGTTTGTTGCCGAGGCAAAAAGAACAGCTTTCTGATTAAATACCTCTGGGAAAAAGTCTGTAGCAAAGCAAGTTATTTTTCTTCAGGGGGACATTTCATACAGAACTTATTTTCTTTGCTAGCCCTGACCATTTTTCTTTCAGAAGCAACACCTCGCTAAAACCAAGCAGAATCAGAACCCAATCCCCCAGTGCAACCAAGAGGATAAAAAACGGCATCCAAAGGACCGTGGGCAAAGCTACACACTGCTCTCCCCACCTCGGCATTTAAATCGTGATTCCGAATGAGAAATCCCCTACGGTCCCTGAAATGTATCTAATAATAAATTCAGCGCATTATTTATGTAAAAATCTGCCCCATTGAAATTTCAGCTGTGGAAAAAGCAGAGGGCTGGAGAAAGTGTATAATGAGATTTTTCCAGCACAATTCTTTCTCTTCCTTCTCTTGCTAACTGGGAATTTTAACAGAATCTGCCACTTGACCTTTTCATCTTATTCATAACAAGAGCAAAGAAAATAAGTCAGCTGTGGAATCATCCATAGCTCTACAGAAAGCTTACTCGGTTCCTTTTACGGCAGAAAGGCATTTGATGATGCGTGCAGATGTGTACGCACACACAAAAATATGATTTCAAAATGTGTATTAAAATATTTCTTCCTCCTCCTTTTAACATCAACAAAAATGATTGGGGGGCGGGGTACCCTTTTGAGTCAATTTTGACTCTGAGGATTGCCTGAATAAGTCCCTACAGTTTTCTTGGCAAGATTTTTCAGAAATGGTTTGCCATTGTCTCCTTCCTAGGACTGAGAGAAAGAGTATAGAATAGAACAGCGTTAGAAGGGACCTTGGAGGTCTTCTAGTCCAACCCCCTGCCTAGGCAGGAAACCTTACACCATTTCAGACAAATTGTTATCCAATCTCTTAAAAACTTCCAGTGTTGGAGCATTTACAACTTCTGGAGGCAAGCTGTTCCACTGATTAATTGTTCTAACTGTCAGAAAATTTCTCCTTAGTTCTAAGTTGCTTCTCTCCTTGATTAGTTTTCACCCATTGCTTCTTGTCCTACCCTCAGGTGCTTTGGAAAATAGCTTGACTCCCTCTTCTTTGTGATAACCCCTGAGATATTGGAACACTGCTATCATGTCTCCCTTAGTCCTTCTTTTCATTAAACTAGACATAACCATTTCCTGCAACTGTTCTTCATACCTTAATCATCTTTGTTCCTCTTCTCTACACTCTTTCTAGAGTCTCCACATCTTTTCTACATCATGGTGACCAAAACTGGATGCATTATTCCAAGTGTGGTCTAACCACGGCATTGTAAAGTGGTTTAACCCTTCACCTGATCTTGATTCTATCCCTCTGTTTATGCAGCCTAGAACTGTGTTGGCTTTTTTGGCAGCTGCTGCACACTGCTGGCTCATTTTTAAATGGTTGTCCACTAGAACTCCAAGACTCCTCTCACACAGTTACTACTATTAAGCAAGGTACCACATATACTATACCTGTGCATTTTGTTTTTCTTGCCTTAATGTAGAACCTTACTTTTTTCACCACTGAATTTCATTTTATTAGATAGTGCCCAATGTTCAAGTCTATCAAGATCCTTCTGTATCTTCAGCCAATCTTCTGGAGTGTTGGCTATTCCTGCTTGCTTGGCATGATTGGTCCAAAGTTACCCAGCTGACTTCATGCCTAAAGCGGGATTCAAAGTCACTTCTTCATAGATTTGTAGCCTGGCACCTTTAATTACTACACTGAGCTGGCTCCAAAGTGAGCATGTAAAAAGAAAAAAAAGT
This sequence comes from Thamnophis sirtalis, assembly GCF_051295495.1. Classification (NCBI taxonomy): domain Eukaryota; kingdom Metazoa; phylum Chordata; class Lepidosauria; order Squamata; family Natricidae; genus Thamnophis; species Thamnophis sirtalis. The sequence continues at coordinate 32,436,077 of NW_028261385.1, read as the reverse complement.
ACCTTACTTTTGGGTATGTTTACTCAAAACAAAAAGTATTCAGTTAAGCAGGGCTGCTAAGCACCTGTATAGGTGACTGTAACCAGAAACAACATTACATTAGCAATGGACAGACAGATTCATTAGGTTGGTCCCTTTTGAAATAATCAATGTTAAGCAAAAGGATAAGAAATAGAAAGCCCAAAATTCAAAAGCTGAAATTTATTTTTAAAAAGGAAACAGTCAAAAGTAGCCTACACTAACCCCAATAATTCTCCATAACTGCTTATATGCCATCCTTGCTTCCTTCTGTCCATACCACAAAATGATAATAACATTACACTATTATGACATCATCCCCCAGATGATGTAAATTCTATGATTTATCTATGATTTATTCCCTCATGACACAAATGAGGGAAGGAATGTATGCCGTTACATGACATTGTGCTGCGCACAATTTCTCTTCCTCTTTGCCTTCCTTTGAGATGTCCATGCTTCATACGTTAGCGTTGTTCTTTAACTTTCCCATCTCCCTCTCAAGTTTTATCAAGGCTGCCTAACCCTAAACATAACCCATCCCTTCTTAAAATGATCCAGGTGGTTTTGAATATTACCACCAGGCAGGAATTTACAGATGCAAAACACCTGGGAGAAAATCTGACATTTTGCTGCTCTTACCACCACTGTGCAAGCTCAGACATGAATTCTTACTAGTGCTGAGCCAGGTCTCCTTCTGGATTTACAACACTGTTGCTCTGAGCATCTTTGCAAGCACTTCATTCCCCTTCACTGCCCATTATCAGTTTGGTCAAGTAATGTAAGGGGTTTTTGTTTTGTTCTGTTGAAATATAGAGCTGAGTTCAATTAAGTAACAAACCTTAGCTGTGTGTTCTGCAGTGTTCACAGATATTGTTAAAGGTAATTCCAGTCAGTTTAAACCAGGGGTGTCAAACTTGATTTCATTGAGGGCCGCATCAGGGTTGTGTTTGACCTGAAGGTGGGCAGGGTTGGAGTGACCAGGTGGGCATGGCCAACGCAATGTCACTCATGTTGGGGGCGTTTGAGGTGGCCCAAGGGCAAAATTGACTTCCAAGCTCTGTTTTTGGCTGCGATGTTCTCCCGTAATTTCTGCCAGCAAAAATGGTGCTCAGGAGGGCCACGGGTGCCTTCCAAGCTCCGTTTTCGCTGGCAGAGGCACTGCAGGCTGGTGCTTTGCTGTTTCTAGGGCAGCCCCACAGGCCAGATCTAATCACCCTATGGGCCATATCCGGCCCGCAGGCCTTGACTTTGACACCCCTGGTTTAGGCACTTGGTGGCTAGCATGCACAGTGCAACCAAAAACCAGTTTTACCTTAAGCATGCTCAAGCTAAGATTGCTAATTTGGAAACTACCTTGCCCATACAATATAAACAATACAAAAATAACCATTTGGAGAACAAAGTATTTTTTTTTAATCATACATTACAAACTATTTGCAACAAAGGTGTTTCCATCAGCTGAACTTGAAATATGACATAACATACATAACATATACAGAAATATAACATATTCCTAGAAATGCCTACCAAGAAGAAAATCCCCTCAAATTCAGTGTGGCTTATTCCCCGAGTTGTCCATATAGGTATGCAGTCTTTAGCATACAAAAGCTTTGCTAAGCCTTCAATCCTAACATCTGCATAAGTCTGAAAAGCAAGAAGCACAAAGCACAAAGAACTGACTGCCTAACAGAAGAGTTTAACAACACCACTGAACAGCTAATAGGCTTTTCATATTTCAGACATAAAACTTACCGGTATATTGGTCATATAACACCAAAGAGTTTTCTTATTGACTTCCAAAATTGAGGGAGAAATGGTTGAAAATAATGCAAGATTGCTAATTTTACAAGATGATTTTTTTCATGATTTCTCATGAGAATATATAAGACCTGGTGATTCTTTTTCCATAACAATGTTATAAAACACTATAAGGCATTACATCAAATTGTACTGTACAGTAAATGGTTCCATAAATGGTCTGCAACTTTATCTAATATTACATAGAGTGTACTGTAAGTATAGCGCTGCGGTGGCACAGTGGTTAGAGTGCAGTACTGCAGGCTACTTCTGCTGATCACCGGCTGCCTGCAGGTTGGCAGATCAAATCTCACCAGGCTCAAGGTTGACTCAACCTTCTATCCTTCCGAGGTCGGTAAAATGAGGACCCAGATTGTTGGGGGCAATAGGCTCCCTCTGTAAACTACTTAGAGAGGGCTGTAAAGCACTATGAAGTGGTATATAAGTCTAAGTGCTGTTGCTATACGTAAAATAAACAAACAAATGTAAAGCAAACTTCTGGGAAAGATCTTCTGTCATGTCAGGCTAACCTATGTTAGCCTTTTGCGCAAATTAAAGGAACCTGAAGAAAGTTTTGCTAAGAAGCATTACAAATAACTTTATTTAATAACTTATCCTGAATCCTCTCTTAAGGATAATGTTCAGATCAATGAAACAAGTTGATAACATTCCAAAATGGATACCTTGTATCAGAGGTGGGTTCCTACCAGTTCGCACCTATTCGGTAGAACCAGTTCGTCAAATCTACCGAACTGGTTAGAAGAGGTTCCACCAGTGGACCCAGAAAGCAGGCCACACCTACAGAAGAGGTTCCAAAAAATTTTGAAACCCACCACTGCCACACAGAGAGAGAGACAGACAGACAAACAGACTGACAGAGAGAGACAGAGAAAGAGAAAGAAAGGAAGAAATAAATAAAGAAAAAAGAAAGAAAAAGAGTGAGAGAGAGAGATGGAAGAAAAAAAGAAAAAAGGGACAGAGAGAGAAAAGGAAGGGGAGAGAGAGAGAGAGAGAGAGAGAGAAAGAAAGAAAGAAAGAAAGAAAGAAAGAAAGAAAGAAAGAAAGAAAGAAAGAAAGAAAGAAAGAAAACAAGTGGCCGGCAAGCCACTCCCACCAGGTCACATGGCCCGGCAAGCCACTCCCACAAAGGAGGCCACACCCACAGAGTAGGTTCCAAAAAATTTTGAAACCCACCACTGCCCTGTATTATTAGAAATACAGTTACTTCCTTAACAACTGTATTTACTTCCTAGTAAATGATAGCATAGTTCAGCAAATAATAGTAAAGTCCAAGGTCAAGGTGTATCATATTTTATTTCAGTGGTGATGCAGAGCCTAGGAATGTATTGTTTTGGGGAAAGGGCTCATTCTTTGGTCAATGATGATAAAATGGGAAAGGTTAATATCAAAGAAGAATATTTCAAGGAGAACCTTTATCACCACTACTGTTAATTATTAGACTGATGCTTCTTTCAACCGTACTGAACAAGTCAGGTCATGGCTATCAGAAATCAATACTTTAATTTATCACCATCAACCAATATTTCCCTATTCAAGGTTCTTGGGAAGGACTTGATAGGTAAATAACAATGTCAATGGTCTGACTTAAGCATAGTACACAACAGTCTGACTTAAGCATAATACAATGTCCTACCTGACAATGAGTGCTTCAGCTTCAAATTCAATAATACATGGGCAAACAATAGATACAAAATCAAGGTAAACCGCTCCAAACTCGATTGCATACGAAATACGACTTCAGCAACAGAGTGGTCAACGCCTGGAATGCTCTATCTGACTCTATTGTTTTCATCCTCAAACCCCCATAGCTTCAACCTTAAACTGTCTATTGTGGACCTCACCCAACTCCTAAGAGGTCCGTAAAGGGGGCGTGCATAAGCGCACTAGCATGCCTACCGTCCCTGTCCTTCTGTCCCCATTTATTTGCACTCATTTCCCTTGTTAATGTCCATGTTTATACTTATACATGTTATCTCGTACATGTTTGACAAAATAAATAAAATTAATTAAAAAGTCCAGTCTAAACATTTGGCTGACTATGTGACCAATCATAATATTGTAATGTATTGCTTGTATGCTGCCTGACTCTCAATAGAAAGTTAAGGAAGTAATATTTAAAAACCCATACAGCTACATCAGAACATACACTATATTGCCAAAAGTATTCGCTCACCCATCCAAATAATCAGAATCAGGTGTTCCAATCACTTCCAGGGCCACAGGTATATAAAATCAAGTACCTAGGCATGCAGACTGTTTTTACAAACATTTGTGAAAGAATGGGTCGCTCTCAGGAGCTCAGTAAATTCCAGCATGGAACTGTGATAGGATGCCACCTGTGCAACAAATCCAGTCGTGAAATTTCCTTGCTCCTAAATATTCCACAGTCAATTGTTAGCTGTATTATAAGAACGTAGAAGCAACTCAGCCACGAAGTGGTAGGCCACATAAACTCGTCCAACATCAGTGTGTGACCTCACGAATGTGCTTCTGGAAGAACGGTCAAAAATTCCCATCAACACACTCCTAAACCTTGTGGACAGCCTTCCCAGAAGAGTTGAAGCTGTTATAGCTGCAAAGGGTGGACCAAAGTCATATTGAACCCTATGGATTAGGAATGGGATGTCACTTACAGTAAGTTCATATGCGAGTAAAGTTTAGTTTAGTTTAGTTTTGTTTTGTTTTGTTTTATTTGTATGCCGCCCTTCTCCAGGAGGGACTCAGGGCGGCGAACAACTCAAAGGGGAAAGGGAACATAAACAACAGTACACATAATTAAAATACACGAAAATCACACAGCCATACCAGTCGAGAGGGGAGGGGAACTCATCAACCCCAGGCCTGACGGCACAGCCAGGTTTTGACGGCTTTCCGGAAGGCCTGGAGAGAGGTGAGGGTCCGGATCTCCGCGGGGAGTTCATTCCAAAGGGCCGGAGCTGCTACAGAGAAGGCCCTCCCCCGGGTAGTAGCCAGATGGCATTGGCTGGTGGACGGAACCCGGAGGAGGCCGACCCTGTGAGATCTGACGGGTCTTTGGGAGGTAATTGGCAGCAGGCGGTCTCTCAAGTACCCAGGTCCAATACCATGAAGGGCTTTATAAGTTACGACTAGCACTTTGAAGCGTATCCGGAGACCGATCGGTAGCCAGTGCAGCTCACGGAGGATAGGTGTAACGTGGGTGTACCGAGGTGCACCCACAATCGCTCGCGCGGCTGCATTCTGGACTAGTTGAAGTCTCCGAATACTCTTCAAAGGCTGCCCCATGTAGAGTGCATTGCAGTAGTCCAGTCTTGAGGTCACGAGGGCGTGAGTGACTGTTGCGAGTGCCTCCCGGTTCAGGTAGGGGCGCAACTGGTACACCAGGCGAACCTGGGCAAATGTCCCCCTGGTCACAGCCGACAGGTGATGTTCTAAAGTCAGCTGTGGATCCAGGAGGACTCCCAATTTGCGCGCCCTGTCTGAGGGGCGTAAATTTTCACCCCCCAGCCTGAGTGATGGAATACTGGCCAAATTCTTGGGAGGAAAAAATAACAGCCACTCGGTCTTGTCTGGACTGAGTACAAGCTTGTTAACTCCCATCCAGGTGAAGGCAGGTGAGCAAATAATTTTGGCAATATAGTGTATGTGAGCTATGACAAATATATCTACCAAGTATGTTCCACAGTTAGTATCCTTGAGCAAATCAGCTTCTTTCAAGCCCTTTTCATAAAAATGCCAAAACAGGCCCTACCATTCCTTACCCATCCAAGAGATGCATCTTAAAATCACTCAGAAAGAGCTGCATTCTTCTGAAAGACCAAATATATTGCTTGGGGTTGCACCTACATCCATCATTGTTGTTAGAGGCTCAAATGACCCTGATGGGGCAGATTAGCTTTAGCCAGTATCCAATTCAGTATGAAAACTCTTAACAATTTACTGCAAATCATACTGCAATTTACCTTCAACTGGCCCTTGCTCTAACGAATATGTAGTAAAGATGAACTTATCAGTAAACTACAATTAAATTCCTGCTCAGCCATGAAATTCACTAACTGAAGAAACTGCATAAATCAACTGCATTCCTATGTTAGTACATATGACACTTATAAAGTTGCATCTAACAGCATTTGCTATGAATGGAGTTTCCAGTAAAACTGATAATTGAAGATAGAGACTGGAATTTTCCTTCCTTGTTTTCATAGAATAGTCATGCAGGCCTGTTAAACTGGCAGCCTGCAGCTGGATATGTCATGGGCAGACCATGCCCATCTCGGCTGTACAAAGGCAAAAAAACCATCACAATATGTCACTTAATCACGATACATTACATGACGCGATCGGGTCTGGCACCCGTCACTCTATCACTAGATCAGAGGTGGGTTCCTACCAGTTCGCACCAGTTCGGTAGAACCGGTTTGTCAAATCTACCGAACCGGTTTGAAGAGGTTCCACCAGTGGACCCGGACACCTACAGAAGAGGTCCCAAAAAATTTTGAAACCCACCACTGACACACACACACACACACACACGCACAGAGAGAGAGAAAGAAAAAGAGAAAGAGAAAGAAAGGAAAAAATAAAGAAAGAAAAAAGAAAGAAAAAGTGAGAGAAATGAAAGAAAAAAAGGAAAAAGGGACAGAGAGACAAAAGGAAGGAGAGAGAGAGAGAGAGAGAGAGAGAGAACACATGGCTGGCAAGCCACTCCCACCAGGTCACATGGCCAGCAAGCCACTCCCACAAAGGAGATCACACCCACAGAGTAGGTTCAAAATTTTTTTGAAACCCACCACTGCACTAGATAGAGTACATGTGGTTTTCTGAATGTAGAAAATATTTTGCCTTCAGTCTAATCCAGCTAATATGTTGAAAGTCAGATCTGATGGGGTATGACTATTCACAGGGGAGGCAAATGACAATATATATCATTACCCAACTGCATCATGGTGCATGTGTCCTTATTTTGACATCATTGTTGCTTGTTACGGTTGCTGTTGATGATGGAAGATGCATCCCAACAGCTTCTGCTGGCAAACACATTTTGTACCTAAGATATAGAGTTATTAGGGTGACAAATACAATGCAGAATGTTATAAACATTAGTATGTTTGCATAAGCGAACAAGAAGTTCATGTGCCAAAAGAAGAGTTACTGGTTTAATTGGAAATAACTTCTCAGTTGAAAAGTGTATTTGACATTTTATAAGTAAAGACCAACCAAGTATAGCCTGAAAACTTACAAATAGGACAAAAGAAGCCTTTTCAATTGTTACTCTCTAGGATCTGTATCTAAAATAATCAGTATTAAAGTATTCAGGCAAAGCCATATAGTATAGCCATCTGTAGTGGCCCTCCTAAAACTGGAGCCTCCCAGATACATTGGAACTGCCATCTCTGGAGTTCCAAGCCAGTTCTTACCCATGCTGATCTGTGATTCTGGAATTTGTGATTCAAAGATATCTGGAAGGCAGATATCTTACTTTTTAACACCAAGTATGATTTGGCCAAAGGGATGTGGTGGCTCAGTGGCTAAGACTCTGAGCTTGTCGATCAGAAAGATCAGCAGTTTGGCAGTTCAAATCCCTAGGGCCGCATAACGGAGTGAGCTCCCATTACTTGTCCCAGCTTCTGCCAGCCTAGCAATTTGAAAGCACGCAAAAATGCAAGTAGAAAATAGGGACCACCTTTGGTGGGAAGGTAACAGCGTTTTGTGCGCCTTCGACTTTTAGTCTTGCCGGTCACATGACCACGGAGATGTCTTTGGATAGCGCTGGCTCTTTGGCTTTGAAATGGAGATGAGCACCGCCCCCTCGAGTCGGGAACAACTAGCACATATGTCTGAGGGGAACCTTTACCTTCAGCTATGATTTGTCCATTAAGTTATTCAATACATTTAACTACAGTACCACTATTGAACAGTAACAAAATATTAGGAAGAAAAAAACCAAATGAGTTCTATGTGTGAAATGGAAGGGTTAAACTGGTTTATGACAGTGGTGGGCAGCACCTAACCAAGTAAGGAGGCTATTTGACAATCCCCGGGTACCAGACTAAACTGGGTGATAGAATAGCACACCCTGGAAGAAGACAGTGACAAACCAATTCCATCTGGTTGCCAAGCAAATACAAGGATGTCTCCATAAAGTCACCAAGAGTTGAAAGGAATGAATAAATCTTTATAGTTTTATCTGTTGTCTCTCTGCCGCAAGAGTTATAGACTAGTAGTTGGATAGCATCAGCAATCAGTAAGGATTTGGGAGATGGTGAAAACATGCTGCAGTAGTGCTGTAGTAGTTCTGTTTGCTCTCATTGACCATTCCCCAAGGCTTTCAGCTAAGCTACTGAGAGATTGCTGAAATGCATTTAGAATCAAACCAGCCTGAAATGCCTTTGATTTCCCACCCCCCACTTTACAATCACTTTCCTCCTTCCTATTTCTAATGCTTCAAGCACATCAAAGTGTCTTATACATCAGCTTAGTCCTTATCGAAGGATGTTAGCAATTACTTTTGCTTCATTTGTTGCCTTCGCCTCTTTTTTTAGACTAAAAAAAAAATAGTGCACGAGTCTAACTTAAAAACAATAATCACAAATTAGCTTAAGGCTTTGTATGAAACATTTTGTTTTCTTTACGTTTTCACAATGCTTTTCCTGAATAATTTTGTCTGTAGCCTGTCAGGCTTTATCTCATAGCTTTGAATAGTAATTCTAAAATCAATGCCCGCATCAAAGGCAGAAATATACTTTGTTCTAAATTGCAACTTGAAAGAAGAAGGGAAGAATCCAATCAGCCTTACATGGTAGGTAGAAGAAAATAGTATAGACAACTTTTCACTTCTAGAGATTTAATCAGAAAGAAAGAATCTGTAACCAAGTTAATTCTTACTCACCCATCCACAAATTATTATTAAAAGCATCTCCTATATTAAAATTTCACAAACACACTCAATAATTCAGTAATCAAAGAATTTCCATACCAACAACAATAACAGGTGATCATTTTTCAAGTAATTTGCCCTAAGTCTGAAATTGTAGTTCTGGAGTTATAACCTTTATTGAGTGCCACAATTATGATCGCAAATCGTGAGGGTGTTGAGGTGGATCTCCCCATGACCAGGCCCAATTTTATCACCTTTTTTGTGGTGGTCATTGTTAAATGAACCCATTGTTTACTATGTGGTGGTTTTAGGAGAAGGTTTAAGGTCACATGTCTGTGGGCACTGCAAACTGCCATAAATTTGAGCTGGTTGCAAAGCACCTAAAATGTAGTCATATCATACGAGGGGAAGGGCAAACACTGTAATTTCCAAAACGGTCATAAGTCCTTTTGTCGGGATCTGTGGTAACTTCCAACAGTTGCTAAGCAACCAGTCATAAGTCAAGAACTACCTGTATACGTTTTGTTACTACTGAACAATACATGAGAATTATCTTTGCAGAGGGATAATTATAAATGTCCCCCTGGCAAAACAACAACAAAAAAAACCCTGGTCATTTTCTCAGAATATTATTAAAGAATAATCCAGAATTTTGTTATATAACATTACTACAGAATATTATTAAATCAGTATAAACAAATATGCATCCTCTCATTTAAGTGACACACAGTAGGATTATGCGACTGAAGGAAAGCAGCATTGTTTAAAAGGGTTGTACAGTGCAATACAGAAACATTTTCACATCTAATCAGAAGAGGGTGGCAGTGTGCATTATAATTTATTAGTCCTAAAAAATTGAAAAGTCTCAATGCGATGCTGCTGTAAAACCCAGTTCTCTGTACACACTATTTATAAAGTGATTCTCGAGACCAACTCTTCTCTTGTCATCTAATCTTCCATTATCCAAGTATTCTGTGTCTCTCTGAAATTTTCGCACCTTTTCCTTTCCTTTCATTTTCTTGTTTGGAGTCTTCAATATTTGCTGATGTGTATGTTATTTTATGCCTGCCCAGATAAATATCAGCAGATTAGAGAAGCAGTCAGAAAAATGGGTGAGTGGGAAAAGGAAGATTTGCTGAGGGTTTTGTGTGCAGTCCTAAATGGAAATAAGCAGGTAAAATAAGGCAGAACCACAAAATAACGTATACATCCAAATGTTGGCATGGAGGAGGATGTCCGCAAAGAAGCAAGAACTACACAGATTTCAGAAAGATGACTTTAAATCTGCAGTAAAGGTAAAGGTTCCCCTTGCACATGCGTGCTAGTTGTTCACGACTCTAGAGGGCTGTGCTCATCTCCGTTTCAAAGCCAGCACTGTCCAAAGACGTCTCCATGGTTTTGTGGACGGCATGACTAAACGCCGAAGGTGCACAGAACACTGTTATTTTCCACCTTATTTTTCTACTTGCATTTTTTACGTGCTTTCAAACTGCTAGGTTGGCAGAAGCTGGAACAAGTAACGGGAGCTCACCCTGGTACGCGGCACTAGAGATTCAAACCGCTGAACTGCCGACCTTTCTGGTCGACAAGCTCAGCATCTTGATGTTGAATAGAAGGTGCCTATTGGCTATAGAGGGACATGACCTCCCTCAGGGATGGCATGCCTCCCTCTGGCAAGAAAGAGACACCCCCCATAGGTACTTCATGGGACATTATATTCGGAAGATTTTGATGGAGGTCTGGGAAAAGATGAGGAAAAAATACTATCTTAGGGTTCCATGCTGGTTGGCACCATTAGAGGCCTTAACGCATCCCAGTGTATTTAATTGGACAAGAAACATAACATATAAAGCAGGGACATGCAGTCACTAGAGGCAAGGGAGGCGGAGCCTCCCCAGTCTCCTGAGAGAAAGGAAAGAGTTTTAAAAAAATTTTTAATGAATTAAAGCCAGGATAGTTGCTACCAGATTTCAAGTCACAGTGGCTTGGTGTCTGCTCTCAGTGTTAACTAGGAGGAGGCTGGAGAATTCGGGGCCTCTTTTGCTTAAGGAATTTTTCGCCTTTTAAAAGTTAAGGCGGAATTAAAAAGCAAAAGATTTAATATGCAAAAGAGGCACTGATTCTCCCACCTCCTGATCTGGGAGCAGCGAATCATGTCTTGCACTTGAGCGACTGCGCAAGTGCAAGGGTGATTCTGGAGAGGTTTTTCTTTCACCAGCCACCATTTCTTCTGCAGCCAGCCCAGCACCGGGGGGACGAGGAGGAGAAGAGCGATGAGCCCTTGTGGCTGGCTGGGGAGGGACTCACCGCTCTTCTCCTCCCAGCCAGCCAGCCAGCCACCCCCACCCAACCTGCTCCCTGCCTGGCCGGCCGGCCGGCACAAAGACAAACCGCTCTTCTCCTCCCAGCCAGCCAGCCAGCCACCCCCACCTGACCTGCTCCCTGCCTGGCCGGCCGGCCGGCACAAAGACAAACCGCTCTTCTCCTCCCAGCCAGCCAGCCACCCACTCCCACCCGACCTGCTCCCTGCCTGGCGGCCAGCCGGCACAAAGACAAACCGCTCTTCTCCTCCCAGCCAGCCAGCCAGCCAGCCACCCACCCCCACCCGACCTGCTCCCTGCCTGGCCGGCCAGCCGGCACAAAGACAAACCGCTCTTCTCCTCCCAGCCAGCCAGCCACCCGACCTGCTCCCAAGAATGTCAGCGGGGACGAAGGAGACGGGAGGCGAGACAGCAGAGCGCGGCAGCGGCGAGAAGCAACACCCCCGCCGCTGTGTCCGACAGGCATCTCGAGTTTATGTCCATCATAAACGAGAGACGCCTGTCGGACACAGCAGCGGGGACGTTGCTTCTCGCCGCTGCCGCGCTCTTGCCTCACCAACGGTATCCCTCACCGCACGTCACTGATATAAAGACATCATGACAGAAGATGGCAACATGAAAATAAAGATGGAATTAGAGCAGCAGGGCAGGAATCTGGAATGGTGGGAATATTTACAGGTTAGAAACAGGTTTAAAAGCGATAAGATACAGTTTGGGATCTACCCAAACCCTCAGGGACTAGATAAGATTTTGTTTGGTGGAGACAAGAAAATGTTATCGAAGATTTACCAATTTTTGACCTGCCAAGATGCTAATGAAGAGATGGATAAAAGCCTTCTAATAGCATGGGAGAGAAACTTTGGCTATGAGATTGAAATGGGCAAATGGTGGGATCTATGGAGTAAGACCATTAAACTTACAATATCTACAGCATTCAAAGAAAACATATACAAGATGGTTTATAGGTGACACTTCCCCCCAACGAGGTTAGCCAAGATGTTCCCTGGGTTATCTCCATTGTGTTGGAAATGTGGAAGAAAGGATGGCACATTCTACCATATTTGGTGGTCCTGTACTGAGGCCACGAAATACTGGAAAAGGATTAAAAAATGGCTAAAAGAGGTTACCGGGGCAAACATGGAATGGAGACCCGAGAACCTTCTACTAAGCATTAAACCAGAAAACGTGAGCAGTTCAATATTGCATTTGAGCCTACATATAATTGTGGCCGCAAGAATAACTTATGCACAATTTTGGAAATCCACTACCATACCGTCGGAAGATGCTATAATTAAAAAGATCTATGAATGTGCAGAAATGGACAGAATGACAGGTTGGCTGAGGGACAAAGGAGAAACGGAACATTACCTTAGCTGGAACTTATGGTATATGTGGGCGACAAGGAGAACAGCAGGGACTTAAAATGGGGAAAGTTAAAAGTGAACATGGGTATTGTAATAGATCCCTGAATTTTGTAATGAGAAGATGTGGCTTAGAGACCTAACAATGAGGAAGGAAAGAAAAAAGTTGGGCTGTGAATGACTGTCACCGCGGGGGGGGGGGGGGTTGTATGTTTAAAATTGTATTTGTATTTGTATGTTTTACTCTTAAAAAAATGTATAACTAATAAAGATTACTTTAAAAAAAAAAAAGCTCAGCATCTTAGCCACTGAGCCACCGCATCCCACAGAAATCTGCAGTAGTCTGTAGTAAATACAGAATCTTGGAAAACTGTAAGGGGAATTTCCCTCTATTTATAATAAATTAATTAAGGCAAGTTCTCTTTGACTGATTTGAAATGCTTCGTCCTAAATTCTTCTCCACCAGGACTCAATTGCTGTTTATGAGATGAGCCTTGATGTAGCATCGACTTAAAGAAAAAGCATCTTTCCACAAGCTCACTCATCTGACTGCTGCTACTTTGTGAACCCAGAAAAGATGTGCTTCACTTAATACAGGTAGCAGGTTCTTGACTTAACACCTGTTTGTTTAGTGATGGCTGAAATTTAAAATGGCAATTGAAAAAAAGTGACCTCTGACCCTTTTTCACACTTACAACCACTGCAACAACTCAAACCAAAAATCAAATGCTTGGCAACTGGCCAGGGACGTGCAGTCAGGGGAGGCAGGGGAGGCAGAGCCTCACCACTATCATCATGAAAAGAAAAAAAAATGTAAAAGGAAAAAGGCTGAGGTAGTTGCTGCCAGAGTCACAGTGGATCACTCTGCTTAGTGCTTAATTGTTTTAAAAAGCCTCTAAAAAACTACAGGAGGAGGCGGGAGAACGAGGTGCCTCATTTAGTCTGACTTTATGATCACTCGAGCAGAGCTAAGCAAGGATTAAAAGCTGAAAAATTCCTGACGTAATGAGGCACGTCGTTCTCCTACCTCCTGTAGAGGGTGTTTTTAAGAGGCTTTTTTAAACAGTTAAGCAGAGTCCTCCACACGGTGACTCTGTCAGCAACTAGCTCAGCCTTCAGCTCTTGTCTTTTTCCTTTTACATTTTTTTTCTTTTCATGATGGCAGGCAAGAGCAGAGTTGAAATCCTCTCTGAAACAGCTGGAAAGGGTATGTGATTGCATGCAGAGCTACGTTGCCTTTTCACACACAAACACACACAAATACACACACACACACACACACACACACACCTGGATAAAAGTATATAAACCCAGCTTCACTGATTACAAGTTTGAAAAGGCAACTTGACTCCACCTGCAATCAAAGGCTTGGATCGGAAGGCAGCAGGGGAAGGGGGGGTATGGCAGAGGAGCTGCTTTCAAGCCATTGGAAAATATATCCAATCCAACTTCTGTGTTTGTGTTTGTTTGAGATTGAGTGAGTGAGAGAAGGATCCAACTTCTGTGTGTGTGTGTGTGTGTGTCTGTTTGAGAGAGGGGGGAGGGAGGGAGATAGGGAGGAAGGAGGGGGAGGGAGAAGAAAAAGAATGATGGAAAACTTTTTCGCAAAGGAGAAAAACAAATGCTGTCACTTTAAATCGGAACTGAACATGCCTGGCTGTGGAATTCTGGGAGTTGAAGTCCACAAGTCTAAAAAAATTTGAAACCCCTGTGTCAGTGCCTCACCAGCCATAAACGTCACTGCAACTGGCTCATATGTATGATAGGCCATGTGATCATTTTTTGCAACCTTTTGACAAGCCCAGTCAATAGGAAAGTCAGATTCACTTAGCCAATGTGTTATTTACTTAACTGCAGTGATTCACTTAACACTTGTGGCAAGAAAGGTTGTAAAATGGGGCAAAAGTCACTTAACTGCCTCACTTAGCATTGGGCTCAATTGTAATCGTAAGTTGAGGACAACCTGTAATGTGCTGACAAGTTCTCTGAGTGCGTTCACATGCATTCCAAAACATCATTTAGATTAATGATGAATGAAACGATGTGAATCTAGATTGCAATGCAGCATTAGCCCAAACATATATTGGCGTATGTGTCCCCTGTCTTTTAAGAAGGATTCTGAAAAATCGGAACAACAGCAGAATAATCAGCAAGTTAAAAATTAAGTCATATGAAAAGAATTTAAAAAGAGCTACCAAGTTTGCCCGAAAATAAGCGCTTGGCCTTATTTTCTGAGAGGTCTTATTATTTTTGAGGTGCAGAAGGTGGCGAGCGTGGTCACCTCATGGCTGCTGCTGTGCTGCAATGTTATCGGGGAGGGCTTGTTTTTAGGGGAGGGCTTATTTTAGCACATGTGCTCAAATGCCCGATTGGGCTTAATATCCAGGGAGGTCTTATTTTCAGGGAAACAGGGTAGACATATTACAACTTTGAGGAAACGTATATGCGAAACCAAAAAAACCCTGTCATTCATAAGGAGATCAAGAAGCATTCTTTATTACCAAGGATGTGGAATTAATGATTTAGATTACAGGAAAGCAGATTCCAATGGAAGTTTAAGAAAAATTGTGAAAGCTGTGCAATACTGAGAGGCTGTTCAGTTGTACTTCAGTGGATTGATCTGTCTGTCTGTCTGTCTATCATCTCTCTCCCTCTCTCTCTCCCTCCCTCCCTCTCCCTCCCTCTCTCTCCCTCCCTCTCCCTCTCTTTCTATCCCTCCCTCTCCCTGTCCCTCTCCCTCTCTCTCCCTGTCCCTCTCTCTCTCTCTCTATCCCTCCCTCCCTCCCTCCCTCTCCCTCCCTCTCCCTCCCTCTCCCTCTCTTTCTATCCCTCCCTCTCCCTGTCCCTCTCCCTCTCTCTCCCTGTCCCTCTCTCTCTCTCTCTATCCCTCCCCCCCTTTTAGCTGAAACTAAAAGCAAACACACCAATAACAAATCACCACAACCATTACACAGATTCAGCCACACCTTTAGAATCGCAGACCCAGTGACAAAATCATGTCTCAAAGGTCTTATGAAAGGCTGACAGGGTCAGGGCCAGCCTAATATATGGGAGAATAATATTCTCCAAGCATGCCTTCAAGCATAGACAGGGCATCTATCAGCTACAATACTTTAATTTATATTTCATGGTCCAAGTGACCTCTGGCAGTTCTGTGATTCCAAGAAAGGGACAATAAATGGTCTTTCCTTCATGTCTCATTTTTTTGTTTATATAATAATTTACTTATTTGGCCTACAGTACTTTTTTGAGATTTCTTTTGGAAATAGGGACGTGTATTGTATAAAATGCCTTTTAAATTCACAACATCTTTTCCCTTGTTTTCATATTTAATGGCATATAGAGGTAGTACTTACTTAGTGACTGCTTCCTTTAGTGACTGTTGACAAGTAGGACAATCAATTCTCGCATTTATGAGTTTTGCAGGTCTATAAAGGAAAGGAAAGCATAAATGCCTTGTGGTTTCACTTACTGACCACTTTGCTCAAAGGCCTGTGGTTATTAAATGACAATTACTGTAATTTGCAGCTGGGTTCCTTTTCCCTGAATTATCTGTTGCTTTCTCTTACACTTGTAATCTGGACTATATTGTTTTGACCAGTGATGATCTATTAAAAGACATTCAACAGTTGTAGTCCTTTGGAGGTAGGGTACCTAGAGCCTGACATGCTATAGCTCCATGATGGCAAACCTATGGCACATGTGCCCAAATTGGCATGCAAAGCTATGTCGCCTGGCACTCATGGCATTGCCCATTCCTCTTTCGAACAGCTGATTGGCCATGTGCATGCACGGCAGTAACCGGAAGACTGGCTGGTTGGTGTGCATGCACGCGGTGGAAACTGAAAGTTCATTTTCCAGTGCCCCCTGTTTTGAAGATCGGCGGAAGGACGAGGCAGGAGCCAAGACTGCAGAACGAAGAATTTCTTTTATTCACAGGTCACATCGTAAGTCGAGGACTTTCTGAGTCCTCAACACCCTGGGCAGCTCTTCTTCCTTGCCACGGCTCAGACATGTGCATGCGAAGTGCTCCCTTTTTGGCACTCAGTGCTGCACATGTGCGCTACCTTTCCGTTGCTGAAAAGGTTTGCCATCACTGTTAGCGGTAATCAATTGAGCACAAAATTTATGTTGCTAAGTGAAACAGTTGTTAAGTGAGTTGGGATTGTCCATTTTACAATCTTTCTTGCCACTGCTGTTAAATGAATCACTGCAGTTGTTAAGTTAGTAACACAATTGTTAAGTGAATCGGAATTCTCCATCACTGGAGGTTTTTAAGAAGAGATTGGACAGCCAATGATATAGAGTCTCTTGATTGAGCAGGGGTTGGATTAGAAGAGCTCCAAGGTCCCTTCCAGCTCTGGTATTCTCCTTCCTACAATGGTTTCCCTCTATTTGCCTCATCTGTAGTGGGGACATTAGAACAAGAGGGACATAATTAGACATATTTTTTTTTTGCATTCCTTCCATTCCAATGATTTTGATGCATCTAAAGGGCTATAAGTTTGAGAACCCAACTCTAGAGTATCTTTTTAATATCTCTGTGTTTTTTTTAGTTTCTAAACAACAAATTATGCACACAATTTAATGCCTTAAAGTAGTTGTGCAAAAAAATACATCATCTGACTTGTGCTTATTATTGGGCAATTTGAAAAAAAATGAATTAATACAGTAATGCACTTACACATTGTGGGATTGACATCCAGAGACATCCTCAGAATTAACAATTAAGTCTCTCCCTCTGGAGATGCTGTTTTATAATTGCAAATCTTGTTACATCAAATTCTGTTTCCACCATGCAGCTCAAAAAGCGAGACAGGGATGGAGTAGAATAGAATAGAATAGAATAGAATAGAATAGAATAGAATAGAATAGAATAGAATAGAATAGAATAGAATAGAATAACAAAGTTGGATTGGACTGTGGAGGTCTTCTAGCCGAACCCCCTGCCTAGGCAGGAAACCCTACACCACTTCAGATAAATAGTTATCCAATCTCCTCTTAATAACTTCCAGTGTTGGAGCATTTACAATTTCTAGAGGCAAATTGTTCCACTGATTAATTGTTCTGTCAGGAAATTTCTCCTTAGTTCTAGATTGCTTTTCTGCTTGATTGGTTTCCACCTATTGCTTCTTGTTCTGCCCTCAGGTGCCTTGGAGAATAGCTTGACTCCCTCTTCTTTGTGGCAACTCCTGAGATATTGGAACACTGCTATATGTCTCCCCTAGTCCTTCTTTTCATTAAACTAGACATACCCACTTCCTGCAACCGTTCTTCATACCCTAATCATCTTTGTTGCTCTTCTCTGCACTCTTTCTAGAGTCTCCACATCTTTTCTACATCATGGCGACCAAAACTGAATGCAGTATTCCAAGTGTGGCCTTACCAAGGCATTGTAAAGTGGTATTAACGCTTCACGTGATCTTGAGTCTATCCCTCTGTTTATACAGCCTAGATCTGGATTGGCTTTTTTGGCAGCTGCTGCACATTGCTGGCTCATATTTAAATGGTTGTCCACTAGGACTCCAATACCCCTCTCGCAGTTTCTACTATTGAGCAAGGAACCACATATATTGTACCTGTGCATTTTGTTTTTGGATAAGACAGTTCCTTATTTACAGCTATCAAATCTAAAGGTCTAAAACGAAATGGAAATATCTGCATATTAAGTTGCATAATATTTTTTAGTTTTTTGATTCCAACTAACTCAACCTATCATATGGGTTGGGCTTTATTATTTCTTTCATTCCGTCAGCTGTAATTTTTGTTTTTCAGTTAAACAAAGCTGTTTTATTCCAACAGTGTAGCAAATAGTAGAAACACACCTCCTCGGTGGCAACTGTAAGCTGGATAGAATGACCAAAATATTAGGGCAAGAACAGGCAAAAACAAAGCAAATAGAACTATAAATTTGGGTACAGATGACATCCCAAAATACTGTACTATGAAAATGCCCCCAAATACAGGTAATCCTCAACTTACAACAGTCCATTTATTGACCATTCAATGTTACAACGGCACTGAAAAAAGTGACATAACTGTTTTTCACACTTATGACTATTGCAGCATGATCAAAATTCTGACATCTGGCAACTGATTCATGTTTAGGACTATTGCGGTGTCTCAGAGTCATGTGATCACCTTTTGTGACCTTCTATCAAGCAAAGTCTATGGGGAAGTCAGGTTCACTTAACAACTAAGTTACTAACTGAACAGCTGCAGTGATTCACTTAACATCTGTGAAAAAAGTTGTAAAATGGAGCAAAATTCACTTAACAAATATCTCACTTAGCAACAGAAATTTTGGGCTCAATGGTGGTCGTAACTCAAGTCCCCAGTAATTTTTAAAACATTTGAACGCTCTTTGCTCTTTTCGGTTTCTTTCTGCTGTGGCCATGCACATTTCTCTTTAGAATGAATTCTTTTATGAGAAATGGATTATTCAGCAAATAGGCATGAAGGTTTTTGCATTACTCCCTGTTCTTGCTACATTTCATTGCTTCTCCCACCTCACTTCTCTCTTTCTCATCTACCAATCATACCTAGCAACCATATACAGTGTAATTTTTTGAAGATTCTGCTTCAGGATTTTTATAAAGGGCTACTTACAAGTGCAGCTGAGAAAGAAAAGAAAAGAGAAGGAAAATAAGCAACTGGAAGAAATCACTTCACTATCCTTCCTTTTAAATGCCTTGCATCATATATGGGTTTTCTAGAAGGGTCTGTGTGTTGAGGGCGGAGAAAGAGAATTAGTTTGTAGAGATTCAATTAAAATAAGCAGCATATTCAGTTATTTAGTGTAAGCATTTGATTTAATTTCTGTGAGCCCGGGCAGTCGCTTTTTAAAAACTGATTTTTATTTTTGTGTGACAGTAAACTGTTAACAGAAATCAGTTCTAATGCATAAAATCATTGCCATCTCTGCCATTTTTTTCAGGTTTTGTGTATCACACTAAGCCATAACAAGGTTTGCTAGGCAAGGCTGAGTAGTTTATGCTTCACCATAACATAAAGCTGCCTTTGCATTGGCTTTGTGAGTATAATGAGTTTTGTCAGTGCAACAGGTGTGATTTGTAAACCTTCATTAAGGGTTGAGGATTTATTTATTTATGTGATTTCTCTGCCACCTGAAACCTAAAGGGGTCTGGGCAGCTTACAAAACTTGTAATGCAAAAATACAATATAAATGTCAGAATTATGATTACTTAAAATAATAACATAGAAAACACATCTTTTTTCCAAACAGATGCTAAAAATAGGCTGAAATATTTGATATGGCACCCAAGACCCAAAGTGTTTTCATCTGTTTACAGAAGACCATGAGAGTGTCAGGGCCATTTGTCAGGTAAACCAGAAAAAAGACATGGCTAGATGGACTAATTCTTCTTTATTATAATATTACATTAACACAGTGTTTCTCAACCTTAGCGACTTTAAGTCCTATGGACTTCAACTCCCAGAATTCCCCAGCCAGCTCTGCTGGCTGGGGGGTTCTGGGACTTGAAGTCCACAGGACTTAAAGTCGCCAAGGTTGAGAAACACTACGTTAATTTAATCTTGCTAATATGAAAGTATAAACTTCTTGTAACTGCTTGATCCATTAGGCTGGGCTCTTCCTCAGATTTTTTTTTTTTCTGAATGTTAAACCACTGGGAGCTTCCGCCTCTCTTGCCTAATCATTTTCTAGGCAGCATCTCCTCCTTGTGTTCCTAAGGTCATCCACACATTCCACTCCACATGCTTCTCTCAGGAGACAAGCTGTTCCCAAGGAGAGGAGCCACCCACTGAATGCCTACAATTACAGGTCCCTTTCATTCAAGATGACTTGAAGGCCTTCACATTCACTCATATTACAAACAATTTAAATCTACTTAACAAAACACATTTAAATAACCTACAGTGTTCTGTTATATGGAAACTGTGATTTTGAAGCCCTCCAACTTGACAGATAGCTGAAATTAGATGGAATTTAAAAACCCCAGGCCAACATGGTCCTTTCTGGTAGACCTTTATTTTAATACCTGTCAGGAGGATGTAGGAACGAGATTTGGATGTACTTAAGGAATTGTCTGAGGCAGCTTTCTCAGTCTTGGCAACTTTAACTCTCAGAATTGAAGTCCAATGCCAGATGGGGAATTCTGGATTTGAAATCCACACAACTTAAAGTTGCCCAGGCTGAGAAACATTGATCTAAGAATTCAAAGACTGGGATGGCCTGAAGAAGCTAACATTAAACTTTAATAAAGGCCAATTAATTCACCAGCTACTAATGGACAATGAACAAGATACAGTACCACAAAAATAAAATCTTGGATAATTTGAGGAAAGGGTACTTAAATACATTAGAGGTACAATGCTTTTCATTCTATTTTCTCTTTCTAATCTCGTACAAACTTGTGTTATGTGTTTGTTCATCTTACTTCAGCCAGCCTGAACATGCTGAAAGACAACACCATAAACAGATTTGGTTCTTCACCAAACTAACCAATAAATGTGTTTTAAAGATGGTATTCAAATTGTGTCACATTCTCTGGAGTAATAAAAAAATATCTTCCCACCACTCCAAACAAAATAGAATAAGTAGTTCTTCCCATTCCCCATAATTTCATATTTTCAGTTCGAGTGTGTATTCAACTAGCTATCTGCAAAGAAGTAAGGACCCTTATTATGTTAGGGAAGCAATCCAGTTTTGAAGGCAGCAGCTCAGTTGAGAATTGGCACTATAGGGCATTGTTTGCCAAGGCAACTAGATTCTTCCCTTGTGCCATCACTCTGCTGAACTCCTAATTCTCACAGCTGACAAAATACAATGACTACTATTATATTATTTGTCTAGTGGGTATATTAACCCACGGATAATATTACGCATAAGGTGTGGCTGCAGTAATTTTTTTCTTTTATTATTTTACTTCTCCCTTTTAATAGCTGTACACTTATTATTATTTACTTTATTCATTAAACATGAAACTCAGTCAAATGAATGTTCAAAAATCCATCATAAATACCATAGACTGATGCAAATGGTTGATACGGTTTTGCTGCCAGCATCCTAGGTATCAACCAAGTACCTTCTTAAAATATACAATGTTCCGAGCAGCGCTGTTTTTTTGCAGTAATGCTGGTGTTATTGCAGAAAGCTGCAATTTGTTGATGTATATTATAAAATTCTTGGACATGGTACCAAGTACCCGATGAGAATGGGTATCACTGTTATATGTTTCACCCATAGCCGTGTAGTTTCGATGGCCAGGTCATGATATTTCGGGATTTTTTCTAGTTCTTTTTCTTTGACTCTGGCATCTCCTGGTACAGTGATATTAATAAATTTTATGCTTTGTCCCTCTACTACCGTGATATCTGGCGTGGGCATTGTTTGCCAAGGCAACTAGATACACAGAGGTAGTTTCTTCCCTCATGCCATCACTCTTCTGAGCATCTAATTCTCACAGCTGACAAAATACAGTGACTACTACTATGTTTTTTTGTCTAGTCGGTATATTAATCCGCAGATAATATTATGCATAGGGTGTGGCTGCAGTATTTATTCCCTTTATTATTCTTTCTTCTCCTTTTTAATAGCTGTACACTTATTGTTGTTGTGGTTGTATTTTGTTGTTTTGCAAGTACACTGAATGCTTCTCTACAGGAGACGAATTCCTTGTGCATCTAACCATATAAAGCCAAATAAATAAAGTAAGTAAATAAGTTCTGATTTTATTGAAAAGTCTCTGCTAACTGTAAAACAGATAGTTCTCAATTTACAACCATTCATTTGGTTACAACTGTGCAGAAAAAAAGTAATTTAGGGATAGCCCTCACATTTATGACCATCCCTGTGTCCCTGTGGTCACATGTTCAAAATTTGGGGCCTTTGCAATCAGCATGAATGTATTAGGATTATAGGGTCACATGATCACCATTTCTGACCTTCCCAGCTGGCTTCTGACAAGCAAAGTCAATGGGGGAAGCCAGATTCACTTAATGACCATGTGCATCACTATCAATTACTGTGATTTTAGTACTGCTGTTAAGTCATTTACTTCATATGTCAGAATTCTAAGTAACACCTCCAATGGGGGTGTTACTTGGAACCCTGATATCATGACTATGGCAAAAAGGTCATACAATAAGGCATGACTCACCTATTTATATCGTGTGGTAGCAATTGTGGTCGTAACTTGAAAGTCATCTGTACTGAAAGTGTAACATTTTGGCATTTTGTAACCTGGAAATTTTCACAATAGCTTAAACATGAATGAGCCCTCAGCCCTCAAAAAGTACAGTGGGGAGAGGTGGTTTGCCTCAAACCAAACTGGATGATCAAAGAGTGTTTCTGGATTGATCTTATTCTTTTTCACAGACCTGTGTATCATTTTTCACTTAATTTGCCTTTCTAAAGTGCCTTCTAGAGGCATTAGAACTCCAGTTCCAAATATTCTCATAGCCATAATGGCCATTGGCTGGGAATTCTATGAATTAAGGTCCCAAAACATCTGATTCCACGTGGAGCTGCTTTCTGCTTATTATTTAATACAAGACCAGCTGATCCCTTTATGTATTATTTTAGAAATCCCAGGGTGATAAAGCTGGCTGGATTTAAAAGGCTTAGTTCCTCAAATTATCAAAGGAAATATTCTGTTAAAGAAATTTGCATGCAAGTAACATTACGTTCTTTTTCAGTTCTTATAATGGCTACAAGGAAAGCTTTTTACGGGGAAATGTTCTAATTGATTGATATTCTAAATTTGCAAGCATTTTTCTCTTATACTCTCCCTTTAAATCAGGGAAATAAATGTTCACCTTCCACCGGTGGAGTGGTGCCAAATTCTGAAGGAGGGGTAGGGAACGGATGTGGGAAAATAGTGCAGAAGTTGACCCCTATGTCACATTAGCTATTTTCCCTAACCTTCTTGGGTTATGGCTTCTGATGTGGAAGTCCTAACTTGTGCTTATTGTAGACTGTGAAAGTCCTAACTTGTGCTTAAAGCAGAACCTGATTGGCTAATTTTACTGGAGATTTACCCAGTTCTTTATATGTAACTCCAAAGAGAGACAAGATTTTCATTCCTTAATGGATTAGGTCACCATTAGCCATAGTTTCTTAGTGGGGTTTCTTTTTTTCTTAGAAGGGATTTACATTTTATTTTCAAATTCAATAGGTCCTGATACCAGGGTCTTCAAGGGATTTTGTTTATAAACTATTTATGCAGCATACATTATATTTCCTTTTAAGCTGGCCAGGCCCACTCTGTCTTAACCAAATCATGCTTACTCCCTACAGCCTGGATTATAATGATTGTTCTTTTCTTTGATAAATATGAACTTCCAAATACTAACGAGCGTATCTTATTCCCCTAAATGAGAACCTGTTTGATGTAGCAGTTAAGGCACCAGGCTACAAACCCAGAGATTGTGGTCCTGAGCCACAATGCTTTAGGCACAAATTCACCTTACTGACCTTGGCCTCTCCTAGCCCTAGGAGGAAGGCTTTAGCAAACCAATTCTGAAAATCTTGCCCCCAAAATATCAAGGAGTGGGCAGGCAATTGCCAGGAGTCAAGACTGATTGGAGAAGCAAAACAAACAAATCTTTAAATCCCTAAATACCCTTTCTATTATCATTATTTTTTGCTGTTAGGTGTGAATGAATATTTAATGTGAATAGCAACATTTAGAAGCATGAGTGCTTCTTTTATGCCATCTGATTTGAACCACAGTATTCATGTTCTCCTAAGTTGGGGCATCATTTCTCTCAATTCTGCCAAATGCATTGCAAAATAACACAGTTAACATTGAAAGAGGGAGGCTCATCAAGAATGAGGCTGAGAGATTATAAATATATTTTGCAGGTTGGTCCCCAACTGTGTAGTCATTGAGGATACATAAATCCAGGTACATGGCCATCTGTTCGACAGAAAACCCCTGCCAGGTTGCACTTTTGATATTTTGTTTCCCTTGTATTCAAGTTTTTCTCTAGAATGTCTTCAACATAATGACTTTAAAATTGTTGGTTTTAGGAATGGCCATCAGGGTCTATCCTGGCATTAAAATCTCCTTGTATATGATTGAAATATGATTGCTCCTGTGGAGGGAAGCTATGGCAAATCTAGACAGCAAACTAAAAAGCAGAGACATCACCCTGCAAACAAAAGTGAGTATAGTCAAGGCTATGGTTTTCCCAGTTGCAATGTATGGCTGTGAAAGTTGGACCATAAGGAAGGCTGAGCGCCAAAGAATTGTGGTCTTTGAACTATGGTGCTGGAGAAGACTCCTGCAAGTCCCTTGGATTGCAAAATGATCAAACCAGTCATTCCTAGAGGAGATCAACCCTGACTGCTCTTTAGAAGGCCAGATCCTGAAGTTGAAACTCAAATACTTTGGCCACCTAATGAGAAGGAAGGACTCACTGGAGAAGAGCCTAATTCTGGGAAAGATAGAAGGCAAAAGAAGCAGGGGACGACAGAGAATGAGGTGGCTGGATGGAGTCACTGAAGCAGTAGGCATGAGCTTAAATGGACTCTAGGGGATGGTAGAGGACAGGAAGGTGTGGAGGAATGTTGTCCATGGGGTCGCAATGGGTCAGACATGACTTCGCAACTAACAACAACAAATACGATGACATAGGATAAGGTTTAGGGCATTTACCTTTCATTTTCAATGCACTCCTAGCTGGTTTTTATCTGAGTCCTAACTGGGGGGGTGGGGTGTTGTATATATTAATGAGGACAATTTCAAACTTTCTGAGACCCAGTAAAGAAGTTGTTACTAAGGACTGTAGGTGGCAGGGAGACATTCTAAAATGCTAACCTGTGCTAAAAAAGATCTCTTTCAGATTTCCCCACAACCTTACCAGGTGTTGCCATAATACAAAGACTTAATACAAAATTCATTAAACTCCAAGGTAAATGAAGCCCAAATCTCCCCCCCCCAAAAAAGGATATCAAATTTTAAAAGGAATGGGTCCTTTGTATTTGCTGCCCAGCCTGAAATATTCCAAGAGATGAAGGTTTGAACGAATGCCACACTCTCTGGTTTTGGGGACTTACAGATGTTCTGAAGATGTCGATTCTGTAAAGGGGTGTGATGGAATGTAGTCAGAATAACAAAAGGGAGGGGCTCCTTCCCAGAAGGCAAAGAGACAGTGGGGGGGGGGTAGGAATGTCTTGTAGGTAAGAAGAGGGCAAAGACGGATCCTCTCTAGCAATTCAGAGTACTGCCTGTAGTTATTGCATATAATTGCTTTTTGCAAACAACATTAAAGGAACTACTCAGAAGTGTCGTTCTTGGCTCTTTGGATCTGAAAGAGTGTGAAATTTCCCTACTTCTGCTTGATTCTGGGGAGACTCACTATGTGGCCCAATACCCAGAGTAGGCAATGTTCCTTGAACCTTGGATAGAGTGATTGCAGTGAGACTCTTAGACAAGAGTAGAAAATATACTTTGTTGAGTGCCCTTTGCAGAACATAAGATTCAATCTTCTTGCCTCAGGTTTCCAGTAGACATCTGGAGTGACAAAGTTGGATCTGGAACTACCATCGTTTTTTTTTTTTAAAAAATGTCATCCTTGCCTTCTATGCTTAACCTTGTAGAAAAAAATATTAATTGCTTTGAATGTTCTGTAAAGCATAAAAAACCTTTTTACTCATTCTATGGCTTCTTGTATCAAGAGAGACTTCCTTCAGGCATCTGGACTTCTGCTGCTCTTCCCTTCTCTTCCCCCTTGCTACATTTGTGAATTATTTTGTGAAATTGACCTTCCCAGTAACATGCCCTCTTTCCAGCTGGAGCAGTTGTTCTAAAATAGCCATACTTCCTATTAAGTCTGCTGACAATTTAAACTTATCTTCAAGGTCAAACACTCTCTGTTCTAGATTATTGTAGTCTTAACTCTGCCTGTAACAGGAGTGGGGTGTTTGCGTTTTGTCCTTGAAAACCATTTGAAACTTAGCAAGGAACAATTTCACCTCACTGCTGAGAGATATTGTTGTTTAGGTATGAGGAGGATTGTTTCTGATAGCAGAATCAGTGAATTGTGCTGAACATCTTAGAGGTCTGTTTATCCCTCATCTGTCCAGCTCCTGGCTTTTGTTGATAAGACTCATATCAATCTGCAAAAGAACTTGCTTATCTGGTACACTCTGAAAAGTGAGAGCTGACATTTGAAGAATTTGTAAAGGTGGCCTCTTAGAAACTCACAGGCAGCCACTCTTTTGAGACTCAGGAGTATTACAAATAAAACCATCTACAATCTTTCTCAGATAATTTGTCTCTCAAAGATGGCTCTAATGATTTGAACAGTAAGGAAACAAAGCTTACACACTAAATTTCCTTCCAATCCACTGGATAATACTTTCTAAGCCACTTCTAGCTGGAGATTCATTGTGGAGGAAGAGATGATGTCCTCTAAAGTTTTCCATCTGCCAGTCAGTGTCGACTGGCAACTACGCGGAGGAGAGCCTTTTCAGTAGTAGCTCCGACCCTTTGGAACGATCTCCCCATGGAGATTCGTACCCTCACCACCCTTCAGACCTTCCGCACAGCCCTCAAGATCTGGCTATCCCGCCAGGCCTGGGGTTAAAGATTATAATCCGTCCCCACCCGAATGATGAATGTTGCTCTATTTTTAATTATGTATGTTTTATACGTCATTGTATGTATCCCCTCCCACATAAGTTGTAAGCCGCCCTGAGTCCCCTCAGGGAAAAGGGCGGCCTATAAATAAACTTAAAAGCAAAAAAGCAAAAAGTAAATCTTTTTTTTAAATTAAATATATTTTATTTTTCACTTTGTTCTTCAGGTAGACAGTAAATGGTCCATCTTTAGTAGTTTCATCATTTCCTTCCGGGCAGAAGGCTAGAGACTTATCCCCAGAGTTCTAACTCTTCCCATCTGAGAAAAAGAAAAGAAACCTACAGTATAAAATCAGATGGTTAAAAATAACAAAATTATTCAAGAGAAGCAGGGCACTTACCAATGATATAGCCCATCCCCTTTTATTAGGTTTGTATACCACCATTCACTATGACATACATAGAGCATGCTCCTATTTTTTTCACAACCATAACTCTGTGAGATAATTTGGACTGATAAACTGTAACTGCTCAATTATGATATTAGGTAAGTAGCACTGGGATCTTGGTTATTTATTTATCCAATTTATATAGCTACCCATCTCACTGGAAGTGATTCTGGATGGCTTATAACAATTAAATAATATAAATTAAACATTAATATAAATAGATAGACAGACAGACAGACAGACAGAAGAGAGAGCCAGAGACAGAATAAGTAAATTAAAGGAAATATTGAGAGAGTTTTAAGAAAACATATTTTGTTTCATAAAGAATTAACACCTCGAGTTTCGAGTTTTGAGTTTCCTCTAAGTTTCGAGTTTCCCCAAAGATGGACCTCTATGTCCATCTCTGCTTTTGTAAGAAAAGTTTATATATCCAAAATAATTATTTTGCTGCCATATTTACCAATGGAATCAGGGCTACTAAGTGAAGACAAAGAAGTCATATTTGACGCCTAGATAACAGAATAACAGAGTTGAAAGGGACCTTGGAAGTCTTCTAGTCCAACCCCCCTGCTCAGACAGGAAACCCTATACCATTTCAGACAAATGGTTGGTGAAGATTGTTCAGTTGCATTTAAAGCATTTTAAAACATTGGTCTGTCATCTGAGGTTCTGGAATCTTTTTCGATTCTCTTGAATAACAAAATCACAGAATTGTAAGGGAGCTTGGAGATTTTCTAGTTCAATCCCTTACTCAGGAAGGAAACCCTACACCATTTCAGACTAATTATTGTCCAATCTTAAAAACCTCTAGTTTTGGAGCTCCCACAGTTTCTGGAGGCAACTCATTCCACTGATTAATTGTTCGAATGTCAGGAAATTTTTCCTTAGTTCTAGGTTGGTCCTCCTTGATTAGTTTCCATCCATTGCTTCTTGATTTCTTGACTCATATTCAGAAGAAAAAACAAACAAACAAACATTCTATGTCATTTTTCCATTTTTAATCATCATTTCCTAGAATTTCTTCTATCAGTCATGTTATCTTCACACCTCCCTCTAGGGCTGGCTGCTTTTTTCTATCTTCTGCGGTATGTAGTCAATATTTCCACTTCTCTGTCTTCTTTTTAATAACATTCCTATGATAAAATTACATTAATTCCTTCAACTTTCCATTCTATACTCCTTTTCGCATGATCTGTTGCCTTCTTGCTATTTCTGTATGTTAGCTTTCCTAAACTTGGTGGCTTTCCTCCTCCCAAGATGTGTTGAACATAAATTTCCAGAATTCTCAAGCAGTGCTACTCAGCCATCTGGGAAATCAAGAAGCTCTAAAAAGAAAAAGATGTACAATTAAAATATTTGCCTAGGCTCTTTTCTCTTCTGCCTATTCCCTGCATTTCTGGTTTACAGGTGTGGTATTTCTAACAGGCCTTCCCACTGCTGTCTCTGTTACCAATGGCGCTATATAAATAAAATTATAAGGAGGCTTCCAACTCCTGTGAGAACCACATAACGAATCTGGGCTGTTATTCCACTAAGACATTAGCTTATTCAAAATGCAATGTGGTTTATGTTATTTATCAATTAATGGGGAATTGATGGATCTCCTCTCACAGTCATTCTTAAAAACAAGTAGCATATAATTAGGGCATTAGATTTTCTCACTTTTTCACATAGTCTTCTGCCTTATAAGTAAGTCACTTTTTAATACACAGTGAAGGATGATAAATCAGCTGTGGTTCAGTCTCCCGGTAGAAGTGGTTCCTTGCAAATAAGCACCTGAGAAGAAAATGTGCATGCAAATGAAGCTATTATGCAGTCTGTCCCACAATTCCCAGGGCTTATTACCTCTGAAATTGCTTTCTGCATAAGGAGTAACTGGAACTTATTGAAGTTTTTTCTTTTGTCACTGCAAGAGCCATACTGGTGGCTGGCTGTATTGTTTCAAGTGGATAAAATGATAGTCAGAAATGTCAGTGCTAAATCTCAGATTTGCATAAATACTGAGACTTAAAAGATATTTCGATTTTGTAATCGAAAACGCCTATTTTTGACTTTATTTCTACTCTACTACGTCTCATATATTATAAGTCTAATATAAATCATTACTAGTAATACCAAATAGGGTAAACTGAATGTGACAAAATTTAGATATAATAACTTACAAAATTTAGAAAAAAGATGGGGTTCTTATGATATCATAAGCCATAATGTAGTTTGGATTTTGGCTCTGCTTGTACAAATTCAGGTTATAAATTATAATCTCTTCTAGAGTTGTGTGAACCCGGATAAATTTGGTTCATTCAATCAATATAGTTTGATACATCGGGATAGCAATAGCAATAGCAATAGCAGTTAGACTTATATACCACTTCATAGAGCTTTCAGCCCTCTCTAAGCGGTTTACAGAGTCAGCATATCGCCTCCACAGTCTGGGTCCTCATTTTACCCACCTCGGAAGGATGGAAGGCTGAGTCAACCCTAAACCGGTGAGATTTGAACAGCCGAACTACAGAACTGCAGTCAGCTGAAGTAGCCTGCAGTGCTGCATTTAACCACTGCGCCACCTCGGCTCAAGGACTAACAGATTTATTATTCATCTATCATGATATAAGTGAAACTCCTCAAGAATTTATGCTATAACAATAAATCTTAAAGGTACTATTGATTTTGATGGCTTCAAAACCGTCGCACCTCTGAAAGTTGTTCAGATATCCATCTAATATCTTGGCAATTGCTGATTGCATACAATAACTCTGCTTGCATGCTTCAGAGGCTAAGATAATTTAATACGTACAAGTGAGTTTGTACCAGCAATGATTCCACTATTGTAGATGCAGAATAGCAACCCAAGGCAGCACACGCTATGGCATCATCTGAAGAGATACAGATTCCTTTCCCATGATAAACAGGAAACATGTACAGATTATATCTATGAGTAATTCTTTAGAAGTATTAGCTACAGAGTTCAAGAAATATTCTTGAACAAGTAAAATTACATCCTGTTCTTTAGTTTTCAAACAAGTGCTAGCCTGCAATAGCAAAAGCAGATAAAATCCAGTATCTTTAAAGCTGACATAAATGTAATTTTGATTGATTTCTGGTCCATGTTATTGGAAGATCATGAGTACTATCAGGAATTTTGCCAGCAGAGCCTACAAAAGCATATTGATTTTTAGATCAACTGCTTGACCATAGGTAAGAGTGACAGTACATGATGAGGGAAGCATATTTAATGGAGGAGAATACCTATCTTATATTTTGATATTGAAACTGGATGCTTTACACTTATATTAAAGATTTTACCATGTAGGGTCTTATCAATTACCTAACAGATAGTGATATATTTGGGTAGTAAAATATTCCGTTCAAAGAATGTCTTCCATAGGAAGCTTGTATGTGAGTGTGTGTTGTGCCTTAAAAATACTTGGACTAGGTTCACAGAATTGGTTTTGTAATTTGTTTCATGCTCACATGAAACTTTTTCCAATAGTATCCAGATCAAAAAAGTAAAGATGGCAGCCACTTGATTTAAAACCACATCCTTTTTTTATTTGTGTTACATATGGGGTGCATATTAAAAAAAATGGCAGGGCTTTGTGTAGTTGTGGCCAATAGCTTGATTTTCTTTACTATTCTCATGCAGATATCCTTGATTTTACAAAGAGCTTTGTCTACTCTATGCATCTTTCATAAGTGATTTGTTTAATACTGCAAGATCTTTGTGCAGAGTCAATTTAAACAGATGTAAACATATCCTTCTCAGCAGATTACTTGCATAGTTGTTACAACAAATAGCTTTGCAAAATGTGTTGAACATTTTTGAAACAGATTTTTTAAAGATATATCACATTTATCTTTTCAGAAGAAAGCCCAAAATAGCTAGTTATACTATATAAAACAAAAACAATATCAAAGTACCAATGCAAAAAAGGTAGAAATATATATAGCAATTAAAAAGTAACATTAATCTAGCAATGATATTATAAATAACACCTAATCACTCACTCAAAGCTTTAATGATTAAATATTTATGTATATATTAAAAGTATTCAAAAAAGTATTTAAAAAATTCTAAAGAAGTATATAATAGATGCAAAAACATTTGGTTAAAACATAATGAAAATAGAATGAAAACAATTCATTAAAAGCAAATAACTATTAGGGAGAGTTATTATACATAGTAAACCAACATCAAGTTAGATTTTTAAACGATACTTAAAATTCAATAGTCATTTATACTATGATATAAATATGCAGGTAGCATCTTCAAGTTGCTCTTCTTCTAAATGAAGCTGCAAAATATAAAAAGATGAGTTTGCATGGCTGTAGCATAAAATTTGAGTCATTTACTATGTTGCCTGTCTTTCTCCTGCTCTTTCTAGTTTCTGTAAGAAGAAAATAGCACCTGATTCATTAATTGTTAATTCTAATGCTTTGATCTACAAGTCTCAACAACCTTAATGAACCTTAGCAGTGATCAAGAATATGGGGGTTATAGGCTAAACACACCTAGACTTTAGATATCTGGCATGATATACGTTTGGAAAACAGCTGATTAGCTGGTGGGTCTGGGATAGAGGATCTAATCTTGCCATGTTTCACACCCTACATAAATAGATTTCTTAGGGCATCTATCAAATGTTTGATTCAACTTAACCTGATTTAATCTGCTGCAGTAAATTACATCCGTACGTTTGCTGTTTTCTTATGTCATATAAGTAACAAACCAGTTGTTCCCAAAAATGTTTTTTTTTTTCAAAAGTCAGCTGAACTATTTTTTCCCCCTTCTCATTCAAGAAGCTTCATTGGTTCTGGCAGGATGTGGGGGCAGTGGAAGTATCAGTTCTGACAGGATGGGGAGTTGGGTGGGTGCGAGGGATGATATTTCTTTGCAGTTAACTGATCAATTCGCTCTTGAAACCACTTGGGGGTTTATCTGTGCCCTAAAGGTCACCTTTATCAAAGTGCAAATGGGGTGAAACTTTCTTGGGACTGTTGAAAGGACTGTATTGTAGACAGGGGATAAGTAGTGTCTTAGTGTTCTCCCTCTTTTGAGAAAGGGCTGCTCAATGTTAACATAAGGTGAAAGTTCCCCTAGCACATATGTGCTAGTCATCCCCGACTCTAGAAGATGGTGCTCATCTCCATTTCAAAGCCGAAGAGCCAGCACTATCTGAAGACATCTCTGTAGTCATGTGGCTGGCATGACTAAATGCTGAAGGCACATGGAATGCTGTTACCTTCACACCAAAGGCGGTTTCTATTTTTCTACTTGCATTTTTACATGCTTTCAAACTGCTATAACAGAGTGAGAAGCTGGCAGAAGCTGGGACAAGTAATGGGAACTCACTCTGTTATGCGGCGCTAGGATTAGAACCGCCGAACTGCTGAACTTTCTGATCGACAAGCTCAGTGTCTTAGCCACTGAGCCACTGAGCCACTGTTAATGTTAATATAAATGGCCTCTTTTACCCCTTTTTCAAATCAATCATTCTCTCTATTCAGAATGTGGACTTCATCCAGAATGTGGACTCTCTTTCCAGAATGTGGATAGTTGAGGCTTCCTGGACAAAAAGTGAAACATCCTCCTCCAGGAAAACAAACAGTCTAGTTGCCTTTTGAAAAAGCACTTTGAGACAACTATGACCTGGATAACTGAGATTCTCCACAGATATACCAGTTGCTCTCGAAGCAAGGGAGGAACATAGAATTAATTCATACCAGCAAAATAAAAAAGATAATTCTGTTTCCTCAATGATATTAACTTAAAAATCAGTCTAAATCTTTGTACAACTACAAAAGGATACAGGCTATATGAAAACAAAGAACTGCTTTAATTAATCTGTCTACATGTTAAATAGAATTAATTTTGGTCAGTCTTAAATTGTTCCTAAGATAATATTGGATGAATTGATTGTAATATTCATACCAATATTTGAGAAGTATGAATTTTTGTTGCTACTATTTCTCAAGATTCTGTGAAATGTAAAGATGATCCACATTTTCTGGTAATAGAAAAGAATCTTCTAAATAATCTTATGTAACTTTTCTTGAAATTAATTGATTCCTCCTTTCAAAACCAGGAAACACCAGGTTTAAACACAGTAATATCGAGACTTCTGAAACTCATTAGATTGTTCAACTTCCTTCATCATGAGTTGAAGCTGTCCTAATACAAGTTTAAAAGTTAATTAATGTGATAACAATAACTGGTAAGCTTTTTGCCAGTTAATTAAATCCAAGCTGTATGTTTCAGATTGAGGTTGATCAATCCAAATCATTTTTGTAAAAAGTACATGGGAATTTTCAACATGCTGTCTTCGTTGATTTAAAGACTTATTCTAATTCAATCTTGAATGAGATTGTGGATTTTAAAAAACCCTCTTTCTTTGTCTGACAAAAGACAGTTATAATAAACAAGTCAATGCATAGTCTCTAAAATTAGACTCACCAAATTCATTTGAGCTACTGGAGGTGACTTTATTCACTTCACCAAATGTGGCAGCTTGAACTTTTTGCAATCCACTGTTACGGGAGAAGACTGAATCTTTGTCCCCAGAGTTGACCAACATGCTTCAAATCATGTGGCTCCATGATTACCCATAATATTAATCCAGCCTAGAACATTTGCCCAAGGGAGCTCCATCCCATAGCATTTGCTGAAGCCAGTCATCTTGAAATATGTTGGTCAATGCATCTTTGTTCTGGCCAAAGTATTTTGAAATCCATCTTATAGTTTCTTGTACATTGTTCCAGCTTGTCAAGATTCACCTGAATCGTGATGCTGTTTTCTAAGATATTTGTTATCTCATTTATTTGTTTGTTTTCATCAAATGTGCATGCTGCACCAATCAGTGACTCTTGCTGGCTTACAAAATCTATTTTTGTGTCTATCTTCTGCAAATGCAAAAATATTATATTCTAACTTGTTATCCAATACATTTATGAATATATTGAAAAACCACCAAATTCAAGAGTGCCAAGGACCCCACGATACAACCCTGAGCTACAAATATTCTCTTCTATCAATATTGAACAGTATACTGCCTAGAATAAAGCCCTACATTGCTACTCAACAATGTCCTACATCACAACATGGAGCTATTGGCATAAATTCATTGTGTACAGTAGCTCAACCATATTTAACAATCTGGTTGTTCCATAGTCCAGTACATAACTTGCCACTCTTTCCATTAAGACAAGATAGATTATTTTGTCCAATATTTTGCAAAATATATATGCTCATTGTATGGAGGTATTTTGTATTATGGTGAACTAAACTGGTTACTCTATCAAAAAAGGAGATTGGTTCAGCTTGATTTGACAGGACTTGTTAATAAACCCATGCTGGCTCCTTCCAAGCCACACTTTTTTCTCACTTGCTTCCAAAATAGAAATAATGCTCCCAGATTAATATGGAGAAAAAAATAATAGAAATTATTATTGAAACTATTAGATATTTTTCAGTGTATATTTTGTCTGAATTCCTCAATAAATTCCATTTGAGTAGTTCTGCTATTTCATATTATATACAAGTTGATCTCAACTTTATAACTATTTGAGATAAAAGACATTCATCTAAGCTAATGTCTCCCAGCCAGTTGCCTTCTGGTTATCTAGACACTGTTACAATGGAATGTATAGATATGGTTTGGTTTGCACAAATACAGAAATTAAAGTTGGAAATGTGAAAAGAGTGATATATGATGGAAATAAAACATGAATATTTCATTTTTTATCAGTGAGTAAGACACGATTGCATGATATCCTTTGGTTTTATTAATGTATTTATGGATAAATGTATAAGGAATGCTCATCGTAGAGGCTGGCTAGTTAACATGTTAACATATTTAGCTATGTAGTTTTGTGAGAAACATTTCCATATTACTGGCTTAGAACCAAAATCATTTACAGTGAATATATATGTTGCAGCATGGATTAGAAAATTAATATATTTAAAACCAAGATAGTGTGCTTGATAGGTCTAATTTAGTTAGTGCTTGCATATTATGCATAATTTTAAAAAATGAAACAGAAAAATAAATTTGTAAACCTTAGCAGTATGTTTACTAAAGATATAAAATTAAGATGTTCAAATACTGAAAAAAGGGGTAGTGGATAGTATACGTGTGTTGTTAGTAATGAATAACTGTTAAAAGAAGCAAAAATAGAAATGAATAAATGCATGCTTAGCATAGATCTCCAAAGGGAGATAAGGAGAGAAATGACAAACATATGCACAATTATGTCCCGGTGCAAATGCCACAATGGTCATGTTTGCCTTAGACATAGTATTTGCACCAGGATGCCATCACACTCAGGTCATGTCATGATTTGCTACAAATGTCACTGTAAGTTTCTATCAAATTTGTTATATGGATGTGACTCTTGGGCACTTCAAGGGAAGCATACACACTAGTGGAATGCTATAAGAATGGAAACAGAGTGTCAAGAACAAAGAGTAATGAAATAACGTGGACTGAGAACCAAAGTGAGTGATCAGTATAAAGGAGTGTATGCAGATGGTTGGGTGATTGAATGAGAGTCCAATATGAAGGAGCAGTTGGAAGGAATAGAAAGGCTAAAAATGTCACAACTGAACTAAATTAGTGAGATGCCCAGAGAGGTTAGCAGTTTAAAGAAAAAAGTTAATGTATGGATCAAAATATGGATATGGGAAAAGCAAGATCCAGTTTTGGTTGCCACATTATGAAAAGG
Source organism: Thamnophis sirtalis (assembly GCF_051295495.1). Lineage (NCBI taxonomy): Eukaryota > Metazoa > Chordata > Lepidosauria > Squamata > Natricidae > Thamnophis > Thamnophis sirtalis. Next base: position 32,399,964 of record NW_028261385.1, on the reverse strand, counting down.
ATGACGAGATTTTGGAAAGAGTGCAGACAACAGCAACAAAGATGACTAGGGGCCTGAAGTCTACAACATATGAAGAATGGTTGCAGGAATTGGGTATGGCTAATCTGCAGAAAAGAAGAACTAGGGGTGACATGATAGCAGTATTCCAATTATTTGAGGGGTTGTCACAAAGAACAGTGGAGGTCAACCTATTTTCCAAAGGCAAGACAAGGAAAAATGGATGGAAACTAATCAAGGAGAGAAGCAACCTAGAACTAAGGCAAAATTGTGGGTTCTTCTGTTATCTGTCCCCATTTAACTAAGTCATTTGTAAGTGCTTCATCACTGGAGGCTTTTTAAAAGAGACTGGTTAGCCAACTTGTCCAAAATGATATAGTGGTTTGAACAGGGGTTTAGACTAGAAGATCTCCAAGATCCCTTCCAATTCTATTATTCGGTATTCTGTCTGCAAGAATGGAGAGATACACAGTGGCATAATGAAACATGTACAGTCAATTACATCCAAATTTCCTTACCTCCCACTTCTGATTTCTTTTGTGCATTATTTCCATTCTTGGAGTTTGGAGTTTGGAGTTTGGAGTTTATTCAATTTGTAGGCCGCCCTATTCCCCGAAGGGACTCAGGGCAGCTGAACAAAGCCAAGGGAGGGGAAATTACAAAAAGTAAGACAAAGACAATCAGACAATACGAACAATTTAAAAGCACAACAGACACAGCAAATTCGAGTAGGGGGGGGAACTCAACCCCAGGCTTGCTGGGACAGCCAGGTCTTCACGGCCGTCCGGAAGGCCTAAAGGGTGGAGAGGGTCCGAATCTCCATGGGGAGCTCGTTCCAAAGGGCCGGGGCAGCCACAGAGAAGGCCCTCCTCCGAGTAGTTGGCAGCCGACATTGGCTGGCAGATGGAATACGGAGGAGGCCTAATCTGTGGGAGGTAATCAGCAGAAGGCGGTCTCTCAAGTACCAAGGTCCAATACCATGTAGGGCTATATAAGTAATAACTATCACCTGAAGCGTATCTGGAGACCAATGGGTAGCCAGTGCAGCTCGCGGAGGATAGGTGTAACGTGGGTGTACCGGGGTGCACCCACAATCGCTCACGCGGCTGCATTCTGAACTAGCTGGAGTCTCCGAACACTCTTCAAGGGCTGCCCCATTCTTTGTCTTCTCTTTGTATAATTTTTCTTCCCCAAAAAGTAATAGTATGATTTATGTCCAATATTTGGAGGAATACATATCTAACCCAAAATTGTGCCAAGCAATATGCCATTTGACTTTCTATTGTTAAAACTAGATAGTGCAGTAATAAGTGGACATACAATTTTTGGAAAGCTTTTCATTGCATGGCATGGAATTTTTTAGGTGGCAGTTTGAAAATTATAGAGTTAAAGTACACTTGATTTGTGGTTTAGATAATATGCTAATTCTTAAATGATAAGCTATTTTTACAAAGTAATTTAAATCTATCTGGTTGACACAGCAGATGGGGAAAAGTTTCTTGTGGGAGGTTAGAAGTTGTACTTTTCAAAGAGCTGTAATTGGTATCTGAATTCACCTCCCTCCTTAGTCTTTTTGGCCTTTGTTAATTTTTTTCTTAAGCAAAAGTTATTTAATGCTATTTTCATTTAAAACTGCTCTAAGCAGAGGGAAATGAAAATAATCAAAAAATTGATAACTCAAAACCAAAAGAGTTTATTATCATAAACTATGTGTGATAACTGATTGAATTGTTTTGTGCAGATATTATTTGAAATAAATGTTTGGACCTCTTTTTTTCCAGAATGGAGTTGAATCATCTTCTCAAATTCCAAGGTAAGAATAAATAAAAACAAACAATATATACATTGTCCATGCATTGTCCAGTGTGTATTTCAGGACTTTGAATTTTTACTGTTTTAAATTATTATTTTAATTATGCTTTGAGTGTGGAATGTGGAATTATGCTTCATATGGTTTTAGATATTTGCTACTTATTGCTTGTGGCTGTTACTGTTTCCTCCTGGAAAATGGTTTAAACTGGTTTCTCCAGCACAAATCCTAGGCTTTGTGTTGTTTAAAAATGATTAATGTGTGGATTTCTCTCTTTTAACTAGTACCTAGTAATTATTTAATTATCTACAGTATTTGTATGTTGCCTTGTGCGGGACTGTCAAGGAATATACAACACAATTAAACAATTATCAAAGCATAAGTGAGTAAATGAGGCCAACTAAAAATATGCTCTGGGTTACCTTTCAGAAAGCAGGGACAGCACATGTTAATTCTAATTTCCCGAGGAATATGTTTTATAATTAATACAACATCCCAAGAATCATTGCAAATGGCAGTGTTTCCAAATGGGCTTTTAACATTTTAAAGAGAAGTCAGGTATCATAAAGCAGCCAGTTCCATAGCTAAAATCAGTACCTTGAACAGTAAATGATGCTTTATTTTAAATAAGCTGGATCTTTCCTGTGATCTTAGCTTAGGTATGACATAAGCAGGATATACATAACTGCGGGTAAGATTGGTTCAGAACAGCCAACCTGTATTACTACTGTATTCATGAAAATTTTTGAAGATCTATATGTATATTAATGAAACATTACAGTAAAGGATAAAAAGAATGTACTTATGATTTAAATGTATGGGTTTAAAAAGTCACATAAAAAGTTACAGAAACCAAAATAAAGACATAAAAATTAATATAGTACTGCAAATGTTCCAATGTCTTGTCCTATTTTAGCAGTATTTAATTACATCAAAAGGATGGCTCAGTGGCTAAGACGCTGAGCTTGTCAATCAGAAAGGTTGGCAGTTCGGCAGTTCGAATCCCTAGCGTCGCGTAACTGAATGAGCTCCCGTTATTTGTCCCAGCTCCTGCCAACCTAGCAGTTCAAAAGTACGTTAAAAAAATGAAAGTAAAAAAATAGAGACCACTTTTGGTGGGAAGGTAACAATGTTCCGTGCGCCTTCGGCATTTAGTCATGCCGGCCACATGACCACAGAGACGTCTTCGGATAGCGCTGGTTTTTCGGCTTTGACATGGAGACGAGCACCACCCCCTAGAGTCAGGAACGACTAGCACATATGTGCGAGGGGAACTTTTACCTTTACTTACATCACATTTTGCTGTAATGCAATAATGAAACTCTTTATTTTTTGTACTGTTTTCCTTTGATGAATCTTCCATTTCTTCATTTTGCACTCACAAAGACCAGCACCGCAAGTACACCTGTGATTGGCCTCAATTGTGCATATACTACCTTCACATTAACTGACTTTAGATTGCATTAAATATGGCCTGGTATCAATTTATAAACTGTGCTAATATTGCATTATTTGAAATTGCACTAATTGCAACCTACTTGTATAAGTATATATTTTATTCTTGCTACCATATCAAAATTGAAGGACAAGGTCAAGGAATTTTCTTTAACTATGAACTAATATTTCCAATATAAATCAAATCTCAATTCTTGAGCCAGACTGTCCTCTGACTGCGGTTTAATCTTATTAACTTTCATCCAGCCCATTATTCAGCCCACTGTTTAACTTTGAAAGATAACAGATGCTTCCTTGGAGTAAGCTAATAAGAAATAATATTCCAATATGGCAGTGGAGCATTAAACAAATATCTGTATTCACTATGACTGGTGCCCTTTAGAGTAGTGGCGAGAAGGCCAGACATTCGTTTTAGATGAGACAGGCAAATAAGATTACCAATCTAAGCAGAAATCGCCCGGGCCTTCTCTTGAATTTACATTTATTTTCTCCATAGCCTTATTTGCCTACTTATGTAATAACATTATGCAAATGAGGGAGACTTCGTGGTAACACCTGACAAATCAACAAACCAAAACTATAAGGAAAGGAGTGGAGACTGTAGTGACTGTATATACAAGTGTCAGAAATTTGTTTCTATATATTACTTTGTGGATGCCAGGCAAGTACAAAGAACAAGTGGAATGGTAAACCTTTACCAAGAGCCAAGGTGGCGCAGTGGTTAAATGCAGCACTGCAGGCTACTGCTAGATCAGCAGGTCAGCGGTTCAAATCTCACCGGCTCAGGGTTGACTCAGCCTTCCATCCTTTCGAGGTGGGTAAAATGAGGACCCAGATTGTTGGGGGCAATATGCTGACTCTCTGTAAACCGCTTAGGGAGGCCTGAAAGGCCTATGAAGCGGTATATAAGTCTACTGCTATTGCTATAAGTCTACTGCTATTTAAGCAGAACACAGCACCTCACCTCTCTGATTTTGGGTATTGTAATTGAGGAACTTGCTTTATTTTGCTTTCGTCACTGGTATTTTAGATCAGTGTTTTTCAACCACTGTGCCGCGGCACACTAGTGTGCCGTGACATAGTGTAAGGTGTGCCGTGGGAAAATTACTTTATATATAGTCAATATAGGCACAGAGTTAAAATTTTTTAACATTTTCTAATGGTGGTGTGCCTCGTGATTTTTTTCATGAAAAAAGTGTGCCTTTGCACAAAAAAGGTTGAAAAACACTGTTTTAGATAGTAGTTCTGGATTGTTGTTGTTGTTAGTTGCCAAGTCATGTCCAAATCATCACAACCCCATGGACAAGGTTCCTCCAGGCCTTGCTGTCCTCCCCCATCCTCTGGAGTCCACTCAAGTTCACGCCAACTGCTTCAGTGACTCCATCCAGCCACCTCATTCTCTGCTGTCCCCTTTTTCTTTTGCCCTCAATCTTTCACAGCATTAGGCTCTTCTCCAGTGTATCCTTCCTTCTCATTAGGTGGCCAAAGTATTTGAGTTTCAACTTCAGGATCTAGCCTTCTAAAGAGCAGTCAGGGTTGATCTCCTCTAGGACTGACGGGTTTGATTGTGGATTCTGGATGATGATTTACAACTGTGGATTCAGAGCTGTATTCTTTGAAGTATTATACTGGTTTGAAAGGAAATTGGAGATCACTCTACTTATGTGGAATGGATAATTTTAATTTGGGCGCTATCCTAATATGTGGACCAAGCTTCAACATTTGCTAAATTGGCTGGGGAATTCTGGGCACAAAAGTCACCACTTTGGGAAGGCCCTTAGGTTAGGAAAGGCTTGAGATCAAAAGTTTGCCAAAACTATCACATTATTTTTCAGCCTATTATAAAACTGTTGTAATAGTTTAACATACCGAAACAAGCAAGAGTTGCCTAACGTTTATTTTTCTCCCAAAGGTGAATTAAGGAAGCTTTTATTCATTTTGTCCATTGCTTGGTCCACAGGGGGTAAGTTTTTATTCATTTAAAATCTTTTTGACCTAAGAAAGTTTAGACTGAGTTATCATTTAACTATGTTGCATAATAATTAAGGAACAAAAAGATTTGGATCAAAGTTGGCTATTCAATAAGTGACCTTTTTTTAAGTGGAGCAGTTGTAAGAAAATGTATACTGTAAACATTTTTCTAACTCTTTCCCCAGCAAAATAAATCCATGTGACTAGTTATTTTATTTTATTTTTTAAAATTCTGTCTTTTCTCAGTAGGCTATAGTCAATAGGATGCATATAGCAATTACATTAATAAAAATATTTGAAAATTGTGAACATATTAGCCACAATACGTTTTTGAGATAACTAATTGTCTGGTCCTAAAGGAAGACAGATGGAGTTAGGAATTCAGTACAAATAACCTAAAGATGGCAGGTAGGATAATTGATAGAGCCCTCATTCTACAGGACATGATGGGTTCAGTCTTCCTGTGACTATTTCTCAATTTCATTAAGCAAGTCATAACTCCCAGATGGCTCAGGGGACAAGTTATTCTCCATTCTTCAGATTTAAGCTGCTTTTGATGTTCCAATCTTGCTTTTCTTTTAGTGATTAATTGACCCATACTCTCCAAAGATTAGGCATGAGTGCCTTCTAGTGGCTGCTGGTTATTTCCAACTTACTTCTTTTTATTTTCTCCACAGTCCCTGCCCAACGCTGCTTTGTAGACAAAAAAGGTAAATGCCAACCCTATCACTTGGATCTTCTTTTTCCTGCTAAAGTTTCTCCAACTACTCTCCTAGCATTGGAGCTGAGACTGCTGTGCATGAAAGCCTTTGTGCCACTAAAGACATTTGTGTAGCGAAGAGATACTTTTTCTCTGCCTGCATTTCAATCTGAACTGATCTAAATCATACTTCCCAAATTAATTAAGAAATGAAAAGGAAAATCTTTGTATTTACTATTTAAATGTGGGAGTCTGCAACAGGATTCAAACATTCTGTAAAAAAAAAAATTATGGATTAAACAAAATGGTGGATTTATTCAAGTAAATAATATGCAATACATAAATGTTTATATCTGAAGACATTTCTCACCAATTGTATATATTAGGACAAATGTGAACACAATGCATAACAATTATGAAACCTATGGAAATGCAAAATAAAAAACAGCAGCAAACTGTTAAAATTGGATAGAACAAATCTGATTTTACAAAAAATATATACTGTATAATAAAGATTAAAATAGCCAAATTTAATTATTTATAAATTGAATCCCAGAATATATTACGGTCCTTATGAAAAACTATATACAATTAGAGATGCCATTGTATGGCCAGGCATGGGAAAATAGTCTGGATCCAGATTGACAAAAGAGACATGGCTGTGGGCTTTCTCCTTATATATTCAGCTATATGCTGAATCTATCTATTTATCTTTCTATGGAAGGTGGACTGCAAGAAGATAAGTATGGCTTTATAATTAGAGAAGAACCAGTAAAAAGCTATGTTAAGCTAATGATCTTTCAAATCTCTAGGGATAAAAATCAAGGAATACAGTCATGGGTTGGTTCCGGCAGTCACTACTGCCAATTTGCTCATGGGCGCACCGCGCACTCATGTGCAGTACAATAAAAATTGTTCTGCATGTGAACAGAAGCAAAAAACAAGATGAGAACCAGTTCAGGGGTATGGCAGGCCTAAGTCGCTGCTTGTTCCAAAGACCCAAGCCACCAAGCCACTACCGATTCGGCCGAACCGGTCCAAACCGGTAGGAACCCACCACTAAATACAGTGAACAAATGGGACTTCTTTAAATATGAAGAAACCAAACTCTTGATAACAGCCAGCCTTAGAATTGATTATGAAAATACTATGTGACAGATAGCTTCAGCTTTTAAGATCAAACAGAAAAGGAGGCAAAAAATTTACCATGGATTACTACCTGATAAAGTAACAATTACGACCTTGGAAAAGACGTTCAGATCTGTCTGTTCCAGGGTTATCAAACTCGTATCGTCACATCATCATCGTCCTGTCACCTATTTTTTTCCCTTTGCTAAAACAGAGGTGGGTGTGGCCAGCACATGACGCATCCAGCCCACAGGCTGCGAGATTGACACCCCTAGTCTCTACCTACAAAGATTGTGCAATAGCATCCTCTGTGGCACTCTATGGAAGCAAAAGCTAGACTTGGAAGAAGCAGAACAGAAAGTATCAATGCTAAAAAGAAAGAGGAAGAGAGGATGACAACGAGGTAGATGTACTTAATTACAGTAAGTCAGGGATGCACTGTTCAAAGGCCAGAAAGTTTAGGCTATTATCATGGAACAGATCTGTTTGTCGGATTGGTAAGAATCAATGAATTAATGGCAAATAATCAATCAATGGTGAGAAAGTGAGCAATGTGAAAATAAGTCAAGGAAAGCATTCATAATTTTAAAAGATTAGAAAAATGTCATCAATTTTTCATATCCATATTTTTCCCCTCTTCTCTTATAGTTCGTTCTGGCTGCAACTCTTCCATGTGCAAAATAAAACCAGGTGAATATCTATGCTTATCAGTATTTGAATATGCCCCAGTCCCATGCCATTTGCCAATATCTGCAAAGGCTTCCCATTTTCTCCTTAATTACAATTTCAGGTGCAGATTGTCATCTATAAAGCCTTGAAATTTCTCTCTAATTGACTTTATTTGCCCCATTAGACCTCATGGGAGTGGGGGCAGGGTATTGGTTAAAGAATGCCACCTTTTTGGATTCCGGGTGGGTGCCTTTTCTGTCATGGCACTTGCCTTCTGGAACACTTCACCATGCAAATTCAGAATGGCCCTGACCCCATTGGCCTTTAAGATCTGGCTGTTTATCCATGCCCTGAGGTCAGGAAGTAAATGAAATCCAGGGGGTTTGTTGTTGCTTTGAGGATTTTACTCTTCATTTCTTTTGTTTGCTTGTTTTTGTTGTGCTTTGTATGCTTTCTGAGGTTATTTATATAGCTTGAAACTTGAAATTCAAGTTATTTAAAAATTGAAACTTTGTTCACTGCCCAGAGTTGCTTTGTCAAGATGAACAGCCATAAAATTGAATAAAATAAATAAAATAAAATTCTTTGGATAACAGAAACGACTAAATTCCACACAACCCGTTCCAATATGGAAGTTATTCTGGAGCATTATGGGAACATCACAGGGCGGTTCCCTGATTCTAATGATATCAAGTGTTCCTGGTTAAATGAATTGGGAGAAACACACTAATATTGAACACAGTTTATCAGAAATATAGGTCAAATGTTCTCACCGTTTAAATGAAAATCTGTGAAGTGATTGTTTCACCTGCCAGTTATTAAAGAAATATTTGGTCTCTCTATTTATTACCAAAATAGAAAAAGACCAGCTGCTATAGGCAGATCATTTTGGAACACACTGGGTTAATAGGCAATTAATTTGCAGGAAATAGAAACTTGAGTCTTATGGTTTTGTAGTAGAAAAAAACAAAGATTACAATCTCTGATCCTTTCACACCGTATTCATGTACTGCATCATCTAATAAACAAATGTGAAGCAGTTCTCAGAAGTCGTCCTCTGCTTCTATTTTTAAAATTCTGCAAAGTAGCAGTTGTAATGCTAAATTCTATAGTTTTATATGGAAATAAAAAATTACTATAATCTCGAGGATCAACAAGACAATGGGTCCATACCTAACATCATCTCTACTTTACTTATTGTATAAGTAAAGAGCAGGATACCTCCATAGCAATAGCTTTTTCACTTTCCAAACCTTTATAAAATAGTATGAAGTATTTTATTTCCACCAGCACTGAAACATGGGAAACATATAAAGAATACCCTGGCTAACTGAAGAATTCAAAACATTTAAACACTGTCCCAGTCCCATCCCCTAAACTATGCCTGATCCTACAAGAGGTTGCAAAATGTATATAATGGCCTATCAGTAAACTTTCCCAATACTCCTTACCTTCTTTGCAAGAGGAAAGGATCATTGTAATCAGCATATTTCTACACGGTCTCAGGAAAGATATCAAAAATCACTGTTGGAAAAGGAAGAAAGAAAGGAACAAAGAAAACTTGGAAACTGTGAAGTAGGGTGATGTGATAGTGCCACCAATGGATTGCCTTTAAGCATTATGGAACTGGAAAAAATGAATTTTTGAATTTCTTCAAAAAATTCAAAATTTTCCATTTTTGCCCAACTACATCACATCAAATGCCACAATTTCACTCTCTCTTACATGCAAGTGGGGAGAGAGCTTCAGACAGTCACTCATGTCCTTGTCATAGCTTGACTATGCAACACTCTCTGCCTGAAATGGCCCTTGAAGACCATCCAGATAACTGAATGGGCCCAGAATGCAGGGGTGTAGTCAGTGATGGACATATTTTGATCCTTGTTTCATAAGCTCTGCTGGTTGGCCTAGATACTTGAGGGATCGCCCCCCTCTGTCTCCCATAGCATCTGCCTGCTTGGTTCAATATGAGCATTGGCATACTCACGTTTCCATCGATTATACAGTACCATCTGTTGGCATTCTGAAAGCTCCTCTTCTCCATAGCAGCACATGCCTTCTGGGATGAAGTTTTCCGAAAACTCAAGCAACTCTCACCCTGCTGGCATTTTTAAGGATAGTTTGGAGGAGACAGTTGATGCCTCTTTTCTCCATTCTAGTCCCCTCTGAGTTTGTTTTCTTTGCCATTGTTCTTTTCTTATGTGCTGTTTTGTTGGGGGCAGGCTGTATTTTAATTTTAAATGTTTTAAATCATTGCAAACCATCCATAGTCTCTAGGAATTATATATATATATATATATATATATATATATATATATATATATATATATATATATATATATATATATATATATATATATATATATATATATATATATATATATATATATATATATATATATATGTATATATATGAGGAAGTAGTAGTAGTAATAGTAGTAGTAGTAGTAGTAGTAGTAGCAGCAGCAGCAGCAGCAGCAGCAGTAGTAGTTTTGGTATAGTTTCAAATGCACCAGAGTACAGTTGTTGTTAGTTGTGAAGTCGTGTCCGACCCATTGCAACCCTATGGACAATGTACCTCCAGACCTTCCTGTTTTCTACCATCCTCTGGAGTCTATTTAAGCTCATGCCTACTGCTTCAGTGACTCCATCCAGCCACCTCATTCTTTGTCGTCCCATCCTTCTTTTGCCTCAGTCTTTCCCAACATTAGGCTCTTGTCCAGTGAGTCCTTCCTTCTCATTAGGTGGCCAAAGTATTTGAGTTTCATCTTCAGGATCTGGCCTTCTAGAGAGCATTCAGGGTTGATCTCCTCTAGGAGTGACTGGTTTGATCGCCTTGCAGTCCAAGGGACTTGCAGGAGTCGTCTCCAGCACCATAGTTCAAAGACCTCAATTCTTCAACGCTCAGCCTTCCTTATGGTCCAACTTTCACAGCCATACATTGGAACTGGGAAAACCATAGCCTTTGTAAAGTCCTTGACTTGCAACCAGTCTTGACTTATGATTGGCTGCAAGTCCTCGACTTACGCCTGACAGCCTGGCAACCAAAGGCTTGCGCCTATTGGCTAAGACGCGCCTGACTGGAAGTGGGCTTTTTACAATGTTCCTATTGGTTGCTCTGCTTGACAGCTCCCATATAAATAGCTGTCAAGCAGAGCAAAGTGCCGAAGTTGTTCCTAATCTGTTGATTGTGTTCTGTTGCAATAAAGTTGGTTAAAGTACCTCAGCGACTCCGATGCCTCTCTTTCCTGACCAGTCTTCAAAAGTCTTGACTATACACATTTTTGTTGCCAGAGTGATGTCATATATATAAAAAAACTTCAACACCATCTGATTTAGATAGACATCCACATGGCAAAACATGTCACAAAACTGTGGTCCAAATTCCAATCTTGCATACCTGCACATAATATCCTAATGCAAGTATGGAAGGATGAAGCTGATATGGTCATTTCACAGTGCAAATTTCATTATTTGGGTTTTATTTGGCTATCAGTCTAACATTGATCCTGTTGTGTTGCAAAGTCCAAACTATAATTAAAGGGAAAGTCAATAATTAAGCCTTGTTTATGCCACACACTCAGACACACATAAGTACAGTAATAATTTATTATACCAAAAAACCAGAAGTCCTGGAATGGTTCTAATAAAGTTTGTTCCTTTCTTTTGAGTTAGCCCCAGTAAGCGAAACTGCTTTTCATTTTTTGTTTCTCTAACAGATTGGCAGGATGATATGACTTTCTACTTTAACTACAATTCTGGACTCCATCTTTCTTGGTCACTGCTTTCTGACATACCTGATCCGTTTGCATATACAGTATATTTAAACTGGTAAGATAGTCAAAAACTCAGGAAAATTTTAGAAAAAAGAAGTGGCTATTTCAACTTATGGAACAAAATATAGCTCTAGAGCTAAAACCAGATAAAACTGTTTACTAATTAATGGTACAATTAGTGAGTCATACTGAAAAATCAGCGACATGGTGGCTCAGTGGCTAAGACACTGAGCTTGTCAATCAGAAAGGTTGACGGTTCGGCAGTTCAAATCCCTAGTGCCGTGTAACGGAGTGAGCTCCCATTACTTGTCCCAGTTTCTGCCAACCTAGCCGTTCAAAAGCATGTAAAAATGCAAGTAGAAAAAATAGGAACCATCTTTGGTGGGAAGCAGGGGTGGGTGGCTGCTGGCCTTAGTGCCAATTTGCAACCCATAAGGTTCACATCCCGCTGGGCAATATAAATTGTTCTTCACGGATACGTAGAACAATTTACACTGAACTCCGCATGCACAGTCACTAAAATCCAAAATGGTGGCAGGCAAGCGGCAGCGAGGAAATAGGTTCAGAGGCGTGGCAGGCTTGGATCACTGCCAATTCTGTGACCCAAGCCTGAATTCCACTACTGGTTTGGCCGAACCGGGCTGAACCACCAGCAACCCACCTCTAGTGGGAAGGTAAGAGCATTCCATGCGCCTTCGGGGTTTACTCATGCCTGCCATATTACCACAGAGACATCTTTGGACAGTGCTGGCTCTTCAGCTTTGAAAAAAAGATGAGCATCGCCCCCTAGGGAACAACTAGTACATATGTGCGAGGGGAACCTTTACCTTTACTGAAAAAACACATTGTCATTCAAATTCATACCATGTAAAAAATAAAAGAAATACTGCTACTTTGGTATACTTATGACTTTATCATTATAAGTTGAACTCTTATCTCTCTGTCAATTTATTTTAAATGTGTTTAAGATCAGGGTCCTTGAGTCCTTCAGAACCAGGCTGTGGAAATGACAGGCGAACGCAGGCTCATGTGCACAACTCCACTTGCATGAGTGACAGCCAAGTGCACACGCTCTTCATGCAAATGTGTGCATGCATGTCCCCTGCTCATGCCAATGGAGCTGTGCGCACATGCACACTTAGCCATGTCTCACGTGGAACCATCCTGTCTTTTCAAACTTGCAAAAGTCACTTTGGATAGTGAGATGGGCAATAAATTGAATGAATAAAAAATATTAGCTTAAAATAAAGATAAAGCTAGTACAGCATTCATCATTGTGCTTCTAGTCTGGACTACATCAAAGGGCTAACATCCCCAAAAGTATACAATCTATCTGACTAATTCATATAAACGTTCAGTATGCCAGCACTGGCAAGTCACTCACTGAAAATGGCATAGACAGAGGGTTATAAATACGCAGAAAGAGAGAATGAAGTTCACAATTTAAGATTCTGATTTTTGGGGATGAACTTAATGTAGGGCTACGCTGCATTTATGAACAAGGTTCTTTTTGAAGTTAAGGATTATTCCATTATGTTTTCACTGCCTAATTGTTAAGCAAAAAACTCCTTTTGCCCTCATTCTTTTAAATTACTCTTGGTAATGATAAATTATGGATCTGAAGTCAAAAAGAAAGAGAAAACAAGAAGCACTTTCTTCCCCTTTCAGAATTTATTTCCGCTCGGGGAGAGAAATGGTAGAGAAAGGCACTCATCCCCCTGATTTATAGTCTTCTAGAATCACTGAATTAATGCAGATAAAAACATGAATGGGAGAAAGGAAATACTATTCTTTAGAGATGAAGCAGAGATTTGATTGTCTAGATCAAAAATGGCAGAATTAAAACCTTATTGATTGGCTCTCATCTTCTTACACTAGAGTCCTTTGGATACTTGAAGTTAAGTATCATCTCACCATACGATCTTCTGTTCTCCAAACTAAATACTTTGTATTTTTAACTATTCCATTTTTTATTTCAGACCTTCCTTTAAGAACTGGGGCAGGAAATCTCAAATTAAGTATTTCTGATCACGTAAAACTAATTTTGACAGGTGCACAATAAATCTTTAAGTTCATTTGTGGTGTGTTGTTTCTTGAAGTGTTTGGCCATCAGAAAAAACAAGCTGGAGTTTATGTTCTACAAGATCTGGATGGTCGTAATTGCATGGTTTTACTATTTATCCATTTGTCAGATTTGTACATTGCCCAACTCTTGATGACTCTGTGGGGTTTAGAACAACCGCCCAAAATGAAATTACAACAAAGCCAATTTTTGAAAAAGGAAAAAACTTTTTAAAATGGCAAAAATGGCAGACTAGACCGAAACAAAGCAAATGATTTTCCCTCTCCCTTGTCAAAGGACCCTAGGAAAGATCTGATTCAAATTATGCAGTATCATATTGGACCTTAAAACAATTAGTCAGTCTTCAGCCTTGCCCAGTTTTGCTGCCACATTCAATTGTTTATTCAGTTCTTTGCACAGCTGAAGGTTTTTAATGCAATTTTTCATCAGGGAGTTTGTCCTTCTGGCTTATTACGTTAAATTGATTTTCTTGTGCTTCTTGCTAAGACAGACAAATCTATCTAATTTCACTCTAAAGCCCTGCAGACAACTCTCTCTATTACTGTTTCTTCCATATGGTGAAGTGACAAGATTAAGCACAAAGGATACCAATGTCATTTCAAGTTATTTGTGGTGGAATGTAGACTGGATTCCCAGATGGGAGGGGCTGCATGCCAGAGGGCAAAGGATTTTAAATAGATTGGTTGGGAAAAATAGGGTTAAGACAGCTTCTGCCCAGAAATTCTTAGAGTATATCCTAAGGCCCCGATGGGGGTGCTTTATGCTGGAGAAGGCTGGAGTAATAGAGAAGGTTCCACCTCCATATCTGATTATTTAAAAAATAAATATTACATTTATTTTACTGTATTGTACTGCCCAGATAGTGAGATAGGCAATAAATAATAAATAAATGAAGCAACCAGCAATTCTATATAAACAAACAAAAATCAAAATCCTAAAGCAATTCTATGAACAAATGAAATAAACTCCAAGTATTCCTGATGTTTGAAATCCAAAATGCTAGTAAGTTGAAACTTCAATATCTGGGCAACTTGTCCATCAAAGTGGGATTTAGGGAGAGGGAAAAGTTGCTGAAACTTTCTACATGGAGAAGTGTAACATGTGCAGTAATGGCCTGGGTGCATCTGATATTATAGCCAGAAACATATGATTAAAACATGTTTTTTTTGTTTTCTTTTTCCTTACAGGACTTTTTCCAACTGTTGTGAGAAGTTAGAAAAGGTTTCATCTCCTTTCAATAGACCCCGGTTATATGTGCATAAAGATTATTATGTGACTATATGGGTAACAGCTAATTATTCCCATGGAAGCTGTGTGACAACAAAGACAATTACAATCAGGCCTACAGAAATAGGTTAGGCACCTTTACTCACTGTTTACTTGTTTTTTATAAGATTTTTAAATCTTTAATTGTCATTGAAATAGTCATTTCCCAGCTATATATATTTAACCAGGCACTGCAATGGCTGGAAAAACATGATCAAGTCATTATATAAGCCAATGATACAGACAGACAGACATGTCACAGCACCTGGTATGCCCAAATATGGGAAGGAGCATACCGCCTCCCTCCATATTTGAGCATACCAGGTGCTTTGACATAACAATCATTTCCTTGGGTCAGCTGATAAGGGAGGAGAGCTTGTGGCTTAGAGGTTAATATAACTGCCTAATATGTAAAAACAGCCCAGGTTCGAATCCCAGTAAGGGTATGGGTAACTGATGAGAGCTAAATAGCTTGAAATAGATCTATACTACTCCCTTCATTTATTTATCAGCAAAATGTAACACAAATATTGTAAGCCCCAAATCACACACAACACTGGCATGCATAAGAATATGATGTAAACTTGTTTTTTAAAAGGCTTCTTTGGTTTGCACAAATAAAATAAAAAAACATACATACATACATACATACATACATACATACATACATATATATATACACATACATACATACATACACACATACATACACATACATACACATACATACACATACATACATACATACATACACATACATATATACACACATACACACATACACACACATATTTATATATATAAGTGTTGGGCTAACAGTCACTTTCTAATTACCATCGCTTGAAAAAATAGTTGATGTTGATGAATGAATTTTTCTTTACTTCGTATATGCACTAAATGCAGGTGGGGGCTATTAAGAGTGACTCTGTTTCCTACCTAAAAATGTGTTTCTCCATTTCTTATCCAGGGAAATATAATAGTCTGCCTTTTCAATATTTCCCAGGATGTTTCATTTTTCTAGGAGAGGAGTGGGTGCTAACTTCCTACACTATAAAGCATCCTGATGAACTTGCTTCTATCACTGGGAAGGTCCCCTGTTTCCTCCATCATCTTCTTCAAGGGTGTCAAACGTGGGCCAGATGCATCACATCAACCCTCAGTTTAGCGGGTTTAGCGAAGGGGAAAAATTCACGATACAGCACATGACAACAATGTGATGCCGTGAGTTTGACACCCCTGATCTTCATGATTAAAACGGAACCCTCCTCTAAGCTGAGATTTTTTCCTGGTGACTTTGTGGATAGATCTATGTAGTTTTCTTGAGAACAGCCTGGAAGTGTTTTTCTGCTGACTTCTTCCAGGATGGTGGTTTTTTTAAAAAAAAAAACTTCTCAACCTAGCCTACACTTTCTGGTGGTCTCCCATCAAAGTGACTAAGTGCTTTCAACCTTCTTTAGTGTTTTTTTTTAGATCAAAGTACGCTTAGTAATACCTTACTACCCACCTTTAAAAATATTTTTTAAAAAGGTGTTTTGGAGCTTGTATAAATCAATGACTTTTGTATTTCTTATATTCTAGAAAAATGTCCTTCACCCTTCAATATAAACACACAACAATTATTCAATAAGCTAATAATAACATGGGAGTCGCCAGAAGATATACTGCAGTATGAATTGCAATACAAGGAAGCAACGCAAAGAACCTCATCCTGGATACCAGTGTGTATTTTCAGTAGATACGAAGACAAAAGAAAATACTCTCATTGTCAAAAAGAAATCTAGATATCCTCCATGTGTTCTCTTTATTGTTTTGGTGAAAGCCATTTCATTGAAGTGTAATTCTACAGTTCTTTGCTTCTTTCTCTAGCTTGTTCAAAGAGTTTCTACACCTCACATTTCAAAGAAGGCTATTTGATATCTGATCTTTAGTATCCTTTCACTTTTTGAGCTGACCAAAAGCTTCTGACATTCAAACACATCCTTCTAAAAGAAATATTATACTTGGCCCGAAGGTGCTGTCATCAAATTAAGTAAGCCTTACAGAACAATAGGCTTAGACGCTGAGCTTGTCGATCAGAAAGGTCAGCAGTTTGGGGGTTGGAATCCCAAACGCCACATAACGGAATGAGCTCCCATTACTTGTCCCAGCTTCTGCCAACCTAGCAGTTTGAAAGCACGTAAAAAATGGAAGTAGAAAAATAGGATGGGAAGGTAACAGCGTTCCATGCACCTTCGACGTTTAGTCATGCCAGCCACATGATCATGGAGACGTCTTCAGACATGCTGAGTCTTCAGCTTTGAAACGGAGATGATCACCACCCCCTAGAGCCAGGAACAACTAGCACAAATGTGCGAGGAGAACCTTTACCTTTACCTTTTACCTACAGAACAATCCAGAAAGCAGGTGAAGGGGATATACTGTAGATATGTTAATGAATTAACAAATTGACCCTATCAGGGCAAAATAGGAGGGTAGCAACTGGAGTAGAAAGAAGTACACTAGTTCCAGAGCTTATTTATAAATCATATTTACAAGACTGTCCAATTCCAGATGCCTTTGGGAAGCAAGCAACAATATAAACAAAGTATAAATACTATCAGGAAAAAAAAACAAGGGATTAACCCAAGTAAATAGCTATTTTCTCCCATTCTGAATCAGATCTGCCAACTTTTGCTGCTAACAACAGCATCAATAATTTGACAACAGAACAATAGGCTAAGTGAGATTTTTGCATCCATAGTAAAAGGGATGCTTGTATCTTACTTTCTGTTCTAAGGTCTTGGCATGCTGACTAAGGACTGCAGCCTAAATGGACACTTCTATAAACAATTATGAGCCCATATAACAGTGTACCTTATTACTAAATTGCACCAGATTATGCTGCAAGGACACTGTTTTATATTTCTTTACCTAAGAATAAGTCCATTGAACTTAATGGGATCATTTGGGGGAGTTTAATTTGTTTAGTCTTTTTCTTTGTTTCTGTATTGCTTCCTATGCTCGGAACACCTCGAAACAATGTTTGTAATTTTAAAATGCACCTAGTTAAGATACAAAACTCAATAATTTGAAGTTATAATAATGAAAGCACTCTGCATTAAAGTGTTTAAAAGAAGTAGGATAAAGGTAAAACAATGCATACAGTATCCTTACGGAGAAGGCCTGTATGAAGAAGCTAATTGTTTCAAGAAAACAATGTGTTTGTGATAAAGGTGCTCTTATCTCAAATTCTTTGCAGGTCTCCATGGAGATGAAAGTTTTTAATGTTACTATCCCTGATGTAAAGCCAGCAGCATCCTACGTGGTTCGCCTCAGATGTATACCCAAGAATAATCATTGTTCTGTTTGTCTTTGGACAAAAGAAATTAGTATCCCATATAGTGAGTGTCATGTTGGGTAATTGAGAAGACAACATTACTGTATTGATGAATTGCAAAGTTTCACTTGTTATTTTATGAACGAGTTGCTGTGCTGTTCTGAAATGAGACTTGACATATTATCGCCCTTTCACAGAGCTTACCCAAAAGCCCACAATTTTGGAAAATATAACTAAGGAGATCTCGCCAGGAAAAAGAAGTCTCTCTCTTACATGGAAGGTATGTATATTTTCATTTTCATAATTATTTATTACCTTTTTCTTGTCCTCTCACCCCACATAGCTTAAGAAAACACACATGAATGTTTTCTCTTTGCCCATTAAAAACCCTCAATAAAATATGTTAAAATCAGCCCCTTAGGTCAATCATTCTTGGCTTGCATTATCATAGCTTCCTTGACATCTGAATTAGAAAACTATGTTTTAGAACAGCGGTCACCAACCAGTGATCCGCGGACAGAAATGGGTTGCTCCCGGTTTGGCCCAGTTCAGCCGAACTGGTAGTGGCGACGGCGGGACGCTCCGCCCTCCCACCCAGACAAGAGTTGCGTGCACATACACACATGTGCGTGAGCACGCACAAACCACTAGTAAACCGGTTAGCAACCCACCATTGTCCATGGACCATTGGTGGTCAGTGAGAAAATTTTGGTGGTCCCCAGAAAAATTATTCGCATTTCTTTTTATATTGCACTAAATGCTATTTATCTTTTTAAAAATTAATATTAGTGATCCGCGGGATTAAAAATTATGAATGTAGTGGTCCTTGAGGTCTGAAAGGTTGGTGACCCTTGTTTTAGAAGATTTAAGGCTGAAAGATGAGAGGAAGCCCACATTCACATCATTTGTTTCCTAATCAAGAAACTGGTTAATTAAGCTTTATTCTATAAAGGCATAGAAATATTGAATTCTATGGCAGTCAGATAAATATAGCGAAGTAAAACTGATATTGAGAAACATCTAAGGAAGTCAGGGTTGTCAATGAAAATTAAATTACTAATTAATTTTTTTGGATTACTTTTGCATTATTTACAAATTTAACTCTATGTATAATGTTACTGTTGCGCTTAATTGTTCAGTGCTGGTATTTATCTACCCTAGACTTGTGAAAGCGAGCATACCATTGGATATCTCATACATATTAAGAGAATTCTTGACTCCTTCCATGGAATACCATATCTCAACATAACGAAACCGTGGCTGCATCTGAATCTCTCAATGGCAGCTTACAATATTAAAATCACTGCCTATAATGAACACGGAAACTCGCCTTCAGTGAACTATAGGACTCCAGATTTCATGTCAACATATTCAGGTAAAATAGTTTCTTAAAAGAATATCAAGAAAAACTTTCTATTTGTATTTTAAGTTTCAAATAACAAACTATGAAAAATCATTTTTAAAAATGTTGTCTTGCCTCAGGTTTTTCTGTTTTATTATCTCTGAATTCATGGAATAATACAACATAGAAAGATCCTAAGGTCGCTTTTTGCCCTCCAGAGCCTTCAAGGAAGCCTTCTGAAGGCCCCTGAAGGCTCCGGAGGGCTAAAAGCAGCCCTATGAGCAACCCAGAAGTACGTTCCCAAACTTCCAGTTTTCCGTAGGGCCAATTTTTCGCCCTCCGGAGGCATCAGGGAAGCTCCTGAAGCCTCCAGAGGGCGAAAAATAGCCTCAAAAGAAGGCCGAAGTCAGCTGGTCGGCACGCCAACTGACAGAGCAATGCCTCGCTTGCCCAGACAAATGGCTCTGTGTGCCACCTGTGGCACGCATGCCATAGATTCACCATCACCATATAAGATACATCTTTCCTCCCCAAAAAAGAGCGTGGAAATGTTGGTGCATCTTATAAACTGAATACAGGCATTTTTGGCTTCCAAAAGCCTGCCCCCACATCCAATTTTTGCATAAAATGGCTCATTTTTTGCAAAAACTGAGGTGTTTTGCCTCCTCCCAGCCTCCAGAAGCACTCTGCTGGCTTCAGCAGGGCTGCGGAAGGCAAAAATTCCCACATTTCCACCCACTTTTTACAAAAATGGTGGCACTTTTGCCTTCCCTAGCCCTACTGAAGCCCGCAGAGTGCTCCTGGGGGCTCGGGAGGACAAAAAAACATTTCTTACTTACCTCTTCAAAATCCTGGTGCGTCTTATACACCAGTGCATTTTATAGTGAAAAAAATACGTATTTTATTCCATTTGTATCCTTCTTTTCAGCTTATTCTGGAGAAAAAAATATATAGATTTCTCCCATGTGAGAGGCTAAGAGTGAGTTTTCTTTGAAGAATATTGTCTTATTAACATTTCTACTTATTCTTACAGATTTACCTGGCAATCTCATTATTTCAAATCAGCAAAATTGTACCAATATAACCTGGAATCTAAAATATAACCCTCCTTGCCTTGCTATTGATTGGGGCACTGGAATAGAAGACATGAAATCTAAAAGTTTCTGTCACAATGAAACAAGCGTAATACTTGGTAATGCCATCTGTATAATACGTTAAAAGTAGAATGTTTTTTTTTTTCCTTTTCATTTTAAGAAACCACATTAAAATGAGTCTATAGTTCTGTTTGGGCTTGCACCGTTTTATATATGAATACAAAAAGAGCAACAATAATGACTGAAATGGAAATGAGAACTTCCAATTGCATTAAAAAAAATCACAATGTTAAAAATGCTCTGCATTCTGGTATAAGTGCAGATTTCAACCACAGTCTAACATAGAATTATATACGCTTAAACCAATTCAGTGGTAGTCAACCTGGTCCCTACCACTCACTAGTGGGCGTTCCAGCTTTCATGGTGGGCAGTACGGGTTTTGTCCGATACTGAAGCACTTTCCTTTTTCAAATTTAATTGACTTCCCTACTTTATAAATCACCATTACTGTGGAACCGGTGGGCGGTTAGAAAATTTTACTACTAACAGAGATACAAAAGTGGGTAGTAGGTATAAAAAGGTTGACTACCCCTGAACCAATTGATATCTATTGTGACCTAAGAAACCTACTTTCAAATTTACTTTATTTTACTTGACTGAGGTGTTTGTTGGACTGTAAATTAACAATGCATTGGCTCAGTGGCTAAGACACTGAACTTGTTGATCAGAAAGTCGGCAGTTCAGCAGTTCAGCAGTTCAAATCCTTAGCACCCAGTAACGGAGTGAGCTCCCGTTATTTGTCCCAGCTTCTGCCGACCTAGCAGTTCAAAAGCACGTAAAAAATGCAAGTAGAAAAATAGGGACCACATATGGTCGGAAGGTAATAGTGTTCCGTGCGCCTTCGGTGTTCAATCATGCCAGCCACATGACCACGGAGATTTCTTCAGACAGCACTGGCTCTTTAGCTTTGAAACGGAGATGAGCACTACCCCCTAGAGTCAGGAACGACTAGCACATATGTGCAAGGGGAACCTTTACCTTTACCTTAGATTAAGTTTTGTCAACTAACAAGAAAACAGGGCAGTTAGCATAATCTTAATCCCTTAGCAGCAAATGCAAATTTAAAGCAGAATATTTCAAATACTGCAGAAGTTGAGTACAGAAGCAAAGTACTGAACATTACATCTTAATCCCCCTTGTGGAACTTCTGTGCACTTTCTCTTTCAGTGAGACTTGCACAGTGAGACTTTCGGATAATGCTAAGTGAAAATATTAAGAAAACTTAGCAATAGCAATGATGCCAAAGGCATGACATCCAAAAGGAGAACTGAGAGATTTTTAATGAGAAACAAAAGGAATAAAATCCTGTAAACATAATAAAATCACTTTCACTCCTGGAATTTCATGAGACTTTGTGAGATTCTTTGCTGAAGTCTTACTCTTCTTCTACTACAAGCCTCTGGTTAACTAAAGTGGTCACTCTCAAAAAAGAAGGCCAGACAGATTTGGCATCACTTATTCGAAGTCAATCAATGCAGTCTCCTGCCAGGCAAGGCATTATTATTAAAATACTCACAGAGTGCTTATTAATTAAGGACCAGGGAGACATGATAGCAGTGTTCCAATACTTGAGCGGCTGCCCCAGAGACGAGGAGGTCAACCTGTTTTCCAAAGATTTTAGATTTAGATTTAGATTTATTAACATTTGTATGCCGCCCACTCCCTTCAGTACCTGAAGGCCAGGCAAGGACTAATGGATGGAAACTGAGCAAGGAGATAATTTTCTGACAGTGAGAACAAGCAACCAATGGAACAGCTTGCCCTCAAAAGTTGTGGGAGCTTCATCACTGGAGGCTTTCAAGAAGAGATTGGACTGCCATTTGTCAAAAATTGTGTAAGGTCTCCTGATTTGGGGGGGGGGAATTGGACTAGATGAGCTACAAGGACCCTTCCAACTATGTTAACCTATTGATTTGTTCCAGAATTTTGCACAGTATTAGTCAAATTAGCTTACTCCTTAATCATCAAGGCCTTTCCCCCTCCCTCCCCCCTTTTTTTAAAGATAGGAACAATCTTCGTTCTCCAATTCCTTGGTGCTATGCCCATCTTCCGTGGTCATAGAAAAGGCCTCTGAAATTACATCCACAAGGTCCTTCGAGTCTCTTGACTCAAACTCAGCATGTCAGCAGCTGCTCCTACACAATCTCTGTATTGGGTTGCCAGTCCTTCCTTTTGTCAATGGTTTTCTGCTTTAACCCAATTGAACCCAGTTCCTTTGGTGCAGCAATGCTACTTCTTAGTAGTTCCATTGAGCTATTTCTATTATTTTATTGTGTCTCATCTGTTTTTCACTGATAAGCAGTCCTTTTTTGTCTTAAATCATATTGTTTTCTTAATTGTATATTTTCAAGTAATGAAATTTCTGTTACCTACCGGTAGATCACCTCCAACCTTATCAGTTATATAAAGTAATGCTGCATGCACTGGACCGTCAAAGCAAGGACTTAATGAAAGATGAACGGACACTGGTAGTGGCCAACTTCTATGCAGTGGAAGGAGGTATTTTTACAGCACTTTCTTGCTTTGCTTACTGTTTGTCACTTTTAGTGAATTCCATTTCAATCTCCTAATTACCGTATTTTTCAGAGTATAAGACGCACCAGAGTATAAGACACATCAAGGTTTTGAAGAGGCACATTTTTTTAAAAAGTAGGTAGGTAGATAGAGGGATAGACAGGGAGAGAAAGAAATATAGTAGGTAGGTAGGGAGAGAGAGTAGTTAGTTAAGTAGATAAAGGGATAGAGAGAGAGAGAGAAATAGAGATAGATAGATAGATAGATGATAGATAGATAGATAGATAGATAGATAGATAGATAGATAGATAGATAGATAGATAGATAGATAGATAGACAGATAGATAGAGAGTGAGTGAGTGAGTGAATGAGTAGGTAGGTAGAGAGAGAGATAGATAGATAGATAGATAGATAGATAGATAGATAGATAGATAGATAGATAGATAGATAGATAGATAGAAAGAGAAAGAGAAAGAGAAAGAGAAAGAGAAAGAGAAAGAGAAAGAGAAAGAGAAAGAGAAAGAGAAAGAGAAAGAGAAATAGGTAGGGATTAGAGAGTAGGTAGGTTGGTAGGTAGACGGATAGAGAGAGAGAAATAGAGAGAGAGAAATATAGTAGATAGGGAAGGGAAGGGAGAGAGGGTAGGTAGGTAGGTAGGTAGGTAGGTAGGTAGGTAGGTAGGTAGGTAGGTAGGTAGGTAGGTAGGTAGGTAAATAAAGCGATAGAGATAGAGAAATACAGTAGGTAGGTAGGGAAAGAGTGTGTGTGTGTGTAGGTAGATAGGTAGAGAGAGAGAGAAATAGAGGGAGAGAAATACAGTAGATAGATAGGGAGAGAGAGAGAGAGAGTAGGTAGGTAGGTAGGTAGGTAGGTAGGTAGGTAGGTAGGTAGGTAGGTGTATAGAGAGAGAGAAATAAAGATAGAGAGAAATACAGTAGATAGATAGGTGTTTCTGATGGCACAGCACTTGATCAATGTAATTCTCATCAATCAGTTAAAGAGCTTCCCAAAAGAAAAAAAATAAAAGTTTTTGCACTCTGCAAACTTCCCCAAAACAGCCCGTTTTTTGTCAAAAAAAATGCATGCATAGCCTTATGGAAGCTTATAGGATGCTGCTGAGACTGGCAGGGCAAAAAGCGGCCTGTTTTTTGCTCATTTCTGCCCTCCCCAGCCCCCATGAGCTCTCTGAAAGCCTCCATAAGGGTATGCACAGCCATTTTGGTGAAGAGGTGGGCTTCAGGAGGCAAAAAAAAGGCTGTATTTGGTGTATAAAACACAGCCAGATTTTAAGCCTCTTTTTTGAGGAAAAAAAGATGCATCTTATACTCCAAAAAATGCGGGTATAATGTTATGATTTGGAGTGTAGGATTATGTAAGAGAAGCCAGGCTTCAAATATTTATAATGTAGTTTTTCAAGTCTTCCTTTTCTTTTTTTTCCATTTTTAATTTC
The DNA here is from genome assembly GCF_051295495.1 of Thamnophis sirtalis. Lineage (NCBI taxonomy): Eukaryota > Metazoa > Chordata > Lepidosauria > Squamata > Natricidae > Thamnophis > Thamnophis sirtalis. Next base: position 32,375,333 of record NW_028261385.1, on the reverse strand, counting down.
TATTGCTGTGGTTATTAATCTTGAGATTTTCCTCATTCTTTAATGCTCTCTGTATGCATTTATATTGTAAGTCAGTATGATAAAAGAATCTAAATAAATACTAAAATATAAAATAATTGTAATAAATTGCAGAAATTGAATGACTTGGAGAAGGGGTGGGGGTGTTCCTTTGGCTGCTTTCTCAAGCACATTAATTTTTTTCTCTGCCCTAATCCAGAACATCAGCCTACACATAAATTCTATCTGCTTTCCAGTTTCTGCCATGAAATACTGCAATGCAAATAGGGAATGAAATCTAGTGCAGCGTTCCTCCTAGCAGAATTGCTTCTGTCAGCAGATTCAGGAAGACAGCAGTTCCCTTGCTCACCTTCTATAATCCTCCTTCTGCATTTTCAGTTTTTATTCTTTGGATTACTCAAAGCTCCAATGCAGATTTATTTTCTTTGACACCTATATTTCCCTGGATATGGAGCTTTTTAAACATATATTTCCCAATTTTAAACTTGTCTGTATATAGTTTTCATCTTTCTTCAGACATCACTTTTACAAACTTTTGATAGAGGAAGACGCTTTTTTAATATTAACATTCATGTCATATAGAAGTTAGTGAGAGTAGAAAACCCAAATCTGTTCCCCAGAGATTTATAGCTTTGATAATATGTAGGGTCTTTGTTGCTCTCTGAGCTTGGTTGTTTTCTTGCAGATGTTTCAATACCAAACTAGATAACATCATCAATGCTAGAAGAGAGTGGGCTTTGTTCTCATTTTATATACTAGTGGATTGCCCTGTCAGTGTTTATGGGAGTGATCTTGGTGGTTGCTTCATTAGGCTGCTGTTTACTGTTTACAGTTCCTTGATGGTGGTATTGTTCATTTCTTGATTGTTGGTCTAGTGCTAATCTTGGTGTTAAATCTCTGTTTATCTGGATATTGATTGCTGATGAGGAATTTTGGTCTTTCTCCCCCTTTTTGGCTTTTTGATTGCCTGTTTTAATGTTATATAGATGTTGTTTATCTCTATATGCATGTTTTTTTTAGAATTTTTTTATTGTTTTAGTTAAACAAAAACACACACAAAAAAAGAATAATCTTTCATTACATCTTGTAGAAAGCGTATCGATTGGTTACAAATATATTCCGTGCATTTCTTCCACAATCCTTACATATACTTCATTCAAATCAAGTTGTACATTTTAAGTCAAGAAAGAATACTTTTACTATCACTGTACCACAATTCTCATTTGGTTACCATGCTAATCTTGGTCTTAAATCTCTGTTTATCTGGATATTGATTGCTGATGAGGAGGAATTTTGGTCTTTCTCCCACTTTTTGGCTTTTTGATTGCCTGTTTTAACGTTATATAGATGTTGTTTGTCTCTATGTGCATGTTGATGGTTGATTTGTTTCAGTGCCAAAATCCCAAGAATTCTCTAGCATTTTGGGACTTTGCTTGGTCTAGGATAGTCACAGTTTCCCAATTGAAATTATGGTTAAATCTGTTCATGTACTATAAAATTAAGGAGTTTTCATCATGTCTTTGGACTGCTAGTTGGTGTGTCATTGATGCGTTTTGTCAGTCTTCTTCCAGTTTGCCTTACGTAATGGCGGTTACAGTCCTTACATTGTATGTTGTAGACGCCTGTTTTTTTCTTCTGGGACTGCTGCAGGGGTGGGTTCCTCCCGGATCGCCCCAGTTCACGCGGACTGGATGGTCGGTGAACCCGGAAGTAATTAACTTCCGGGAACGCCGGTACCGGTCCTGGTCCCTGTCGCTGCAAAGCACCCTTGCCGACAAGGCAGCACGACCCGCTCAGCATTTAGAAACAGCAAAAGAAGGAACAGGAGAGGAGTTCCAAGTGGGGCTTTTCAAACAGGCAAACTCCTCTCCTGTCCCTTCTTTTGCTGTTTGAACAAGCCGTGTGGGTTGTGCTCCCTTGTGTTTCATAGCCAGCTCGTTTCCAATTGGGGTGGGGATCCATGGAGAGGGATGGAAAAAATTGAATGAGATACAGACACAGACACAGAGGGAGGGGGGAGAGAGATACACAGAGAGAGAGAGACAGACAGACAGACACAGAGACAGAATCACATAGAGAGACATAGAGGAAGGGAGGGAAGGAGAGAGAGAGAGGCAAAGACACACACACACAGACTCACACAGAGAGAGAAAGAGAAAGAAAGGAAGAAAGAAATAAAGAAATAAAAAGTGAGAGAGAGATGAAAGAAAAAAAGAAAAAAGGGACAGAGAGACGAAAGGAAGAAAAGAAAGAAAGAGAGAGAGGGAGGGAGGGAGAAAGAAAACACATGACCGGCAAGCCACTCCCACCAAGTCACATGGCCAGCAAGCCACTCCCACAAAGGAGGCCACACCCACAGAGTAGTTTGAAAAAATTTTGAAACCCACCACTGGACTGCTGGATGTTTTGGTTTACTTAGGCTGCTTTGGAGGACTTTAGTTATTTCATTACTACGGTGATGCCATGTGGTTGTAATAGTCTGCTTATGTTTCTGAGTTGTTTTTGATGTCTAGGCAATGTTATCCTTTTCACAGCTTGTGCTTTATTGGGTTGAGTGATCAGGCATTTTTTGCTGAAGTTGCATGAGTATCCATTTTGTTGGGAAATGCTGTACAGATTTTGTTTTTCGGGGTTGTTTCAGTGTGTTTGTGCTTATATAAATAGTGTTCTTGCACAGCTACCCTTGTAGGAGGTTGAGTTGTTACTTTGGTAATAAAGCACTTGGCCAGTGTGGTTAGCTTTACAATAGACTTGTGTTTCTAATTTGCTATCACTGCCCTCTGCTGACAAGGATTTGATGACAGAACTCTTTTACATCACCTATATTGACATACTGAAATGCTAAAGTTCGACCTTTTGTATTTTTATTTCTTTATTCTTTATTTTTATTTAACCTTCCAATTTCAAGGATGCCAACTCCATAGTAACATTGGGTGACTTACAGTTAAAAATTAAAGAAAACAAAATATACTGGGGGGGGGGGGGAGACAGGTAACCAGAAACCAAAACCCCCAAAGTCAAGCAGGCAATAATCAACCAAGGGGCTTCCACCACCATCACCCACATTCTAGCTCAGGGCAGGAGAAAACAGTATCTTAAGCTGTTTATGAAGTTCAGAAGGTGGGAGCAGGGCAAATAAATGTTTTTGTTACAGTTGTGAAAATCAATAGATGTTAATTTTATGAGTGTCTTCTATGGCTTCATGATAGAATGAAAATCAGATTGATACACACACACACACACACACACACACAATATAGAGTCTAGTCCAATTGGTATGGCTGTCTAGAAGGAATATGTCAAGGTTTATTCCATTATGAGTAATCGAAATTCATTTCTGTGACTCAATAGGCTTCAGAAGTGTCAGATCACAAGACCATTATTTCCAATGTGTGCTGACTCTTGATGGTGAGGGTTGCAATACAATTGATTTAAGGATAAATTCAGGACTCCTGAAATATATTGTTGTGATAGATAGGAGCTGTAACCAAAAATTCTTCTTTCGTATCAGTACTTTGCAAAGTCTAATAGCACGAGAATGTATGCAATTGATCAAAATAATTTTGGAAAATGGAAAATTGATTTGGATGCTCTTTTTAAGTTCCCAGGATAGGTCCAGCTAATTTAACAATTCCAGTTGTGACCAAACATTCAGCTGTTGTGAAATGGACTGAGATACCTGCGAAAGATTGCTTGGGTTTCCTTTTGGGATACAGAATTCACTACACAGAAGTCGCAAACAGCGTCTCTTGGGGTAATTTACTTCATTGCATGGACATAATTAATCAAAAGATTTATGATATACCCATTCTGTAAACAAATGTGTTATTTAAAATGGAAAGTATTGAAGAAATTATGCCTTGTGTTTAGCATTACTGAAGTTTCCCTTCACCTGAATGATTTTTTTTAAATTAAGGAGGAAGAAGATTAATTAAATCCCAATATAAATTGCTTCAGCATCTTATAAACTTCAGAATCTTCAAAGTGCTTTTTGTCAGGTCTGTTGAGGACAATCCTGTAATGTAGACCTCTTGCCGAAACCTTTTGCTCATATCAGATCAGAAGCAAAAGTTAAACTGAGAATTCCCAAATGTTCACTTGTCATGTTAGGGAAAGCTTAGTTAAACAGGATTAGTCCATCCCATCCCATAACTTTATAAAGTAGGATCAACACAAGACACTTGAACTTGGAAGAAGTTTTCATGGATGTGTCAAGGAGCTGGATGCATTGTTGAACATTTTGGGCATCACTTGTAAATATTCTCTTCATCCTCTAAATTTTCTCACTATAAAATACAAAAATTATATAAGGACCTGAAGACCTAAGGAAATTTTCTATCAGCTTTTCCCAAGCTAATATCCCCAGCTATGTTGGAATGCAGTAATTGAATTAATGTCTCGAAGGCCCCAGTAGAAAATAATGTTGTTTATTATCTTATATAATAATACATGTATAAATATATGTAATGTATATAATATTATATATCTTTTCTTTTTAAGTTTTTATTTTACACACATAAACACATCAACAAAAACAAACACATGAGTTAAGACAACATAGGAACAAGACGTTCCATCATATATCATACAGAAGTTCCGTATTGGTTTCTTTGCAGCTAGTGTTTCTATACCCTTTGTATACCTTTCTATCTTACGTTCATGGTCTCTTTATTCATTATCCATTTTTATGTACAATTCTATATTTATTTATACTTAGCTATTTGTAACCAAATATTGTTTATCTATAATGTGCTATATATTCTTACTATCATTTATTCTCTTACATACAATTCTAGGTATACATTCACATGGTTAATCTTTTTCTTTGCCAATCTTATACTATTGTTATTCCATTTAAGAGATTATAGAGTACAGTTTGGATTGTATTGTTTACCATCCCTAGCGTCTGTTATGACACCACCTTATTTTCTCTTTCTTTTCTTTTCTTTCTCCCTTCCTTCTCTACTTCCTTCCTTCCTCCTCTCCTTCCCCTTCTTTCTTCCCTTACCTCTCCCCTATATAATGTTATATATCTATGTAGAGGAAATTTTTAAATGTGATGAGTTGGGAAGGAATGAGGAAAACGTACAACTCCAGATCATGTTCCAGAAACAAATCAGATGTCCCCACATGAAAAAAGTATATTGAATGCTGTTACAAAGCTTTACTTTCAAAAGTAATATCTGTGAATACTTCTTTGCATGAAGACTATATATATATATACACATACATACATACATACATACATACATACATACATACATACATACATACATACATACATATATATATATATATATATATATATATATATATATATATATGATTTTTACAACCCCTGGTAAGCCCCAATTATGGGAGAAAGCTAACAGCTTCCATCATCTGTCAATCGGCTCGTCACAAGAGTCCATCACGACAGAAACCCAATATTTTTACTGTTGCCTTTGTTATATTTGTGTTTTTTTATTTGTGCTGATAAATAAATAAAGGGAGACTAGTATAGATCTATTTCAAGCTATTTAGCTCTCATCAAATCCCAGTAAGGGTATGGCTAGCTGATGACAGCTAAATAGCTTGAAATAGATCTATACTAGTCTCCCTTTATTTATTTATCAGCACAAATAAAAAAACACAAATATATATATACATACATACATACATACATACATACATACATACATACATACAAGATGGTCTCTTGTGATGAGCCAAAGGACAGAGAAGGGAAGTAGTGATCTTCCTCCCATATTTGGGCATACCGGGGGTTGTAATATATATATGTATGTGTGTGTATGTATGTGTGTATATATATATATATATATATATATATATATACACACACACACACATACATACATACATACATACATATAAGCTGTCCCCAAAAATATTGCAACACAGCAACAGCCATGAGGTGACCAGGCTCGCCGCCTCCTGCACCTCAAAAATAAAACTTTCCCGAACATAAGGCTAAATGCTTATTTTGGGGGTCAAAGGAAAATAAGACCCTGTCTTATTTTCGGGGAAACACGGTATATAATTATACACATACATACATACATACTCATATCCATATTCATATATAAATGAACCTTTACATATATGTTGTCATATATATATGACAAGAAATAAATTTTCTTTAACTCATACAGTATTAGGCTCCTAATTTTTAAAGTTTCCTATAAAAGAGAGAAGAGAAAAGGAAAGTCGGCAGGCATGTATCACATCTATGCATTTTGATTTTGGAGGCAGCAGTGAGCACTGTTCATAATGACCCCACATGCTGCAAATGCTTTACTATTCTGAAATAATATGAATCTTTTACTCCACTTCAATAAAATATTTAAGTGAAAAAATGCTTTTAACTTCAAACGCTGGAGAAAAAGACACTTAGAATCCATATACTGCAAGATATTCTCCTACAGAGCAGCAGGATTCAATGTCAAAGAAGGGACTTGGAAGTCTTTTCAGAAAGTAAGACATCATAGTCTAAATGCAGAAGAGCTGGTTCCCTTTAACTCTCCTTCATCTTTTTCTTTTATAAAGAAACCAGTTATGAAATTAAAAGAACTCAGAGAAAGGAAAGATCCAAAGAGAAAAGAGAAGCAGCTGAGAGTTGGACAGGGTAAAAAAGGGAGAAAGAAGGGAAAGTAACAAATATACCTAAACTAGAATTTAAAAAGAGACTTTGACAGTGTCTTGCAGTCAGCTAAGAAATAATGGTACAGTACATAAAGCACAGTGAAGTTCTGTTGATGGTCCTCTTTAATTAGAATCCACATATATTGACTGCTCATATCATGTTACAGGTAATCCTTGTTTAATTATACTAATTGGTAAAAACTATTGTTAAGTGATACAATCATGTCAAAACAGTCGTATGACCACCATGCTGCTTAGTGACAATACTTCTTGTTGTCATAGTTAAGCAAAGACTGCACAGGTACTTAAGTGACAGCCTCTAATGATCACAACTTCTAACTTCTTGGCAGCTTCCCCATTAACTTTACTTGTGAGAGCCAGCTTGGAAAGTCACAAATCTTAATTACTTGACTGTGGGGACACTGCAACCACAGTTTATGAGGTTTGGTCATAATTGCCATCATTCATCATTCAAATTTGAGTGGTTGCTGAGTCATTAAACAAGGACTATCTGTATTGCTAGGCAAAGTTTGAATTGTTCAAGATCATTTGATTCTATGTGTAAGTGGATACAATAGCTTCTACACTATATATAGAAAGGTGCCATGCTATCAGGTAAAGTATGTTAAGAGAAGAGACAAGGTCAATCAGTTCAAGAGAAAAATTCTCCCTTTATCATTTGAGGAAAACATCACTGGGAACTTAGAACATCATTGAATGAATTCTGAGAGTTGAAGTCCACCCATCTTAAAGTTGCCAAGCTTGAGAAACACTGGCTTAGAAGATATTTATCTATCACCCAAATACACTGAGAACAAATTCTTCCTCTCCTGGGGTAGGCACAGCAACTATTCTTCGTAACATCTTCCCTTCCCTTCCATTACAGCCCTTACTCTCAATTCTTCAATGAAACAGCACCACTTGGTTGATCTTAAGGCAAATACCCATTATACAGTCCATGTCTCTGGCATCACTAGCAAGGGAGAAGGAGCTCAAAGCTTGCCGCAGGATTTTACTACGCTGAAATATGGTATTTTGAAATTTTATTATTATGCATTTACTTATTAGTACTTTTAATGTGTATTCTACTCTTTCACATTAATGTTACTCAGCTATCTATGCATCTAGTCAAATTAAGATTATCCACAGGATCAGGTTGTATTCCACATTGACCCAGCATTGATGGCCAACTTTTTCAGTGCCAACAATGGGCACAACTCTCCGTCCTAACCAGCTACTGGGCCATAAATAACTGCATATGTTAGATCCTTGATAGAGAAAACAGTTGTCTTACTTACCAGTGGAACATATATATTTTTTAACAAAAAGGCTAATTCCCTAGAGCAGTGTTTGTTTCTCAATTTTTCTGTTGCTTATTTCTTCTTAGATCAAGGAGAATTTGGAGGAATGGTTGTTGGCCTCTGTCTTGGCCTCATAATAATTCCAGCTATTGCTATCACAATTTGTTCCTCAGTACTGAAACGGTAATTATATTTTCATGATATAGAAATACTTTAATTGCTTTGTGTGTTTTTATTCTAATTGTGGTAACAAGCAAACAAAAGCCACAGAATTCAAAAGTGGTGCAAAACTTTTGAAAGCATGAACAGAACAAAAATAGGGTTCTGCTCACTTCCTCTATGGACTCACCATTACCTTGTTGTCTAGCTCTACAAAACTTAAGAATTAAAGTAACATTATTAACAGAATTACAGACTTGGAAGGGAATTTGGAGGTCTTCTAGCCCAGGGAACTCCAACCTTGGCACCTTTAAGACTTGTAGACTTCAACTCCCAGGAATTCTGGGAATTGAAGTCCACAAGTCTTAAAATTGCCACTGTTGGAGACCCCTGTTCTATCCCAATCCCAATCCCCAAACAGGAGACCCTATATCATTTTCAACAAATGGTTGTCCAATCTCTTCTTAAAAATCTCTAGTGTTGGAGCACCCACAAGTTCTGAAGGCAAGCAGTTCCACTGGTTGATTTTTTCTTACTGTGAGGAAGTTTCTCCTCGGTTATAGGTTGTTTCTCTCTTTGTTCAGTTTCAGGTTGTTCATTGCTTCTTGATTGGCCTTCTGGTGCTTTGGAGAATAGGTTGACTCCCTCTTCTTTGTGACAGCCCCTCAAATATTGGAACACTGCTATCATGTCACCCCTAGTTCTTCTTTTCACTAGACTAGACATACCCAATTCCTGGAAACATTTAGCTTTCAGCTCCCTCCACCCAATCATCTTTGTTGCTCTTTTCTGCACTCTTTCCAGAGTCTTAACCTTTTTTTAAATATTGTGGTGACCAAAATTGGATGCAGTATTTCAAGTGTGGTCTTACCAAAGCATTATAAATTGGTAGGATCACTTCTCGTGAGCTTGATTCTATCCCTTGGTTAATCCTTATCTGGGAATAAGCACTAAGATGGGTGTTAGGAGACATATACAGAAGCAAGTGCAATACAATAGGCAGGGTAGAAAGAAACCATTGCAAATGAACTAGTTCTAAAATCATGTGAAATCATTTTTTCCCCTTTTCTTCTTCCCCTTCTGCATTTGCTTAGCAATTTCCCATTCAGAATGATGAGAAAAGCAGTAAGGATAACAGCAAGCATATTTTTCCTTATTGAGGCCCTGCTAGGACAAGGGCATGGGTTTTTGATCCAGTATTTAAGCTTCTGCCACCTCAATACATTTTGGGAGTTCTTCTCTTTTCACCCAGCGCGCCAGCAAAAATAAGGGCAAAGGCATTGATTGTGTTCCCACAAGAAAGCTTGCAAAGCTACATCAAGTTCTTTACTGGCAGATTACAATCTTGTTTCTCAAAAACCATGGAATGCAGAATTTCCATAACCAGAAGCGATAGTTTGTTGAGTACTTGCAGTTTGAAAGAGAATATAGACCAATAAAATGTAACACTATTTTAACCCCTTGAATTATAAGTGTTTTAATAAAACAGAAAATCATTGTCAAGGGTTTGATGATCAGGACACATTGATTAGCACAGGCAAATAGGAAAAGCATTATGAGCATTTGCTGGTAAGAAAATGCTGTGCAAAAAGAATCAAACAATAATTTTAAAAATAAATGTTTGGTAATAAATACACTAATACATAACTCTCACAATCCTGATGATTATTAGCTCCCATACTTTTGCTATAAGTGTGTGATGGATTATGCAAGAAAAAAACCCGCATTTGCTTAGTGTATTTCATGCAATTTTAGCTAGGAGTTACTTTTACATACTGCACCAAATTGCACACATTGATATTTACAGCATGTAAATTGCACCTGCTAGTTGGTTTTTCTCAGATAAGCCCATTCCAAATGCTTTGGCCAAAAGGTCATTTCTGCCAGGTGCTCAGCTATATCTCCTGTTAACACTGAATTCATTATGAAACTTGCAGGATTAGGTTTTCAAGAACTAAACATAATTTTCATGTTTTCAACAAAATTTGGACTTTCAGATCAAGAAAATCATGCTGGCCACCTGTCCCAAATCCAAGAGATAGCAGTGCTATGCAAGTTGCAGAAAGAACCTTTCCAGTGGTATGATTCTTTTAAGCATTTTTGCACCATTTAATACTGTGGACTTATCTCCATTATTAAATAGTATAGCATAATTGCTTATGTATAGAATGCCTTTCCACTGTTGTATTTAAATCAATATACTGTGGGGTTTTTGCTGTCCGCACTGTCATCTTTTATGAGTCTAGAACTGGTGTGTCAAACTCAAGGCCCGGGGCCTGGATCTAGTCTGCGGGATGCTTAGATCTTGCCTGTGGGGCGGTCCTGGAAACAGCAAAGGACAGGCCCGTGGTGCCTCTGCTAGTGAAAACGAGCTTGGGAGCTCCGTTTTTGCTGGCAGAGGGTTGTAGGAAGTCATTGCAGCTGAAAATGGAGCTCGGAAATCCATTTTCGCTGGTAGAGCTCTTAGGCCACCACAAGTGCTCCTGACACAAGTGAAATGGCTGGAAATTAAGGAAAGAAAAAGAAAGAAAATGCTACTGAAACTTCGAGAGATACGATAGCAATAGCACTTAGATTTATCTACCACTTCACAGTGCTTTACAGCATTCTCTAAGCGGTTTACAGCCTATTGCCCCGAACAATCTGGGTCCTCATTTTACCAACTTCAGAAGGATAAAAGGTTGAGTCAACCTTGAGCTGGTGAGGATCGAACCCCTGGCAGTCAGCAGAATTAGCCTGCAATACTGCACTCTAATCACTGCGCCACCACAACTCTTGTAATAACAGATAATAGGGCAATACAGAAAGTTCTTCAGTATTACTGTACTATAAGTTGTACAAAAATATCCCTGTGTAGAAAATAGATGAATATTTTTTAAAATATTAGAGAAACAGATTGTGATTAGTACTGTAACAGTGAAAGAGATTTCCTATTTAAAAAAAGATTAAACTGGAGAAATAGTTGTCAATTCCTAACGTCAACCATATGAATCTACCACTTTTGAGTAAATTGATCTCTACTCTCTAATTGCCATCCAACATAGCTAATGGGTATGTTGGCTAGGAATGTGTTGCCCTGCAGTCCAGCACAACTGGAGGTTATTAGGTCCAACACCTTGCAGTGTCATACCATGATTAATTAATTATAGTAAAAATATTTTTTTCAATTTGTTTCTTATTAATTTTGCTTTAGGAATTAACTCTAATATTGCCGTAAGAAATTAAAGCTGTGTTTGCACAATATTTACCCGTGGTTAATTTAACTCTTATGCTCAATTAGCCCAATGTTCGGGCCCTGCAGAGGATAGAATTACCCATAAGGACAGCTAAGGTTGTCTGGTTTGTGGCTTAAGGTTTGAATACAGTGACAACTTATTTTTCCCCCACTTCATTGAATATACAGGCTCTCCTGAGACCCAGCTTCCAACCATTGCTTCCTTCAGCACCAGTGAACGAAGCCGATAAGCTTTATGTGATAAAGAATGATCTGGAGGTATTTCCTCCAACAAGTCCAGCAACCGGGAGAGTTTCCACAGAGTATTCTGAAGCAGTGGGAAGGGGAAAGGAAGAGACACTTCCCAAGCCTCATAACAGAGTAAATGCCAGTGAGAAGGTGAAGGCAGGCCTTCACCTTGATTATGTTGGTATGGAATTCAGTCACAAAGCCATGCAGCAGCTTTCAGAGAATATGCCTACGAAAACGGTCCATCTCTAACAGTTGTCCAAAAACTCAGGAAGTAAAGAAGAATCACCAGTATGTTGCTGTTCTTGAGATCCTATGAGGTAAAGCCGATGACACTTCAGGTAGTAAACTGATCAAAAGCATTTACCACTAGATGAAGGATATGTAATTAGAATTCATATTGGCATAAATTGGAATTGTTTGATATATTCTAATCAATCTTATTGAAATTATTTCATTATATTTCATATATCATTTGGATATATGGTCTAATTATAATTACAAATACAGATGAGTTTAAGCTCCGCCATACAATTATATTAATTTTTACCATGGGAATTTAATTATTTTTAAGCCTAATGATTTTTACTTGAAGAAATTCAGCACTCTATTTTTAGAGGTATGTTGTGAGCGATTGAAGCCCCCCTACCTTTAAATGCCTTTAAATAATCTAAAGGCATTGGCACCATCTTGGTCCATTCTTTGGATACTTTTTTCTAATGTACATAATGCCCAATGTTTTTCACAATTCATTTCTATTTGTAGCAATGTAGCCAAATACATATTTTCAGATTGTGCTATTCAAGTTGTCAAAACTTGAACAATTTCTTCAATTAACGTAACAGTAGCCTGAAATAAAGGTTACATTGCTTTTGATCCCTATATTACCTTATATGAAGGTAAACAAATGCTAACAGAAATTATTATATCAAATCTCTATATTAATATTTTTGCAATGAACCAAACTCTTTTTAGCTAAACTTACCAATTGATTGTTCCTGAAGCTCTCTGGATATGAATAGAGTCACTTAGAAGTTAATATTTACCAATCAAAAGAATTCATACTATTTGGAAGTGGCTCAATAGCAGAATGTGTGGTAAGGCAGTGGCAATTAAAACAAGCACAGTATCTTTCATGCTTTCCAGTTTAACTCCCCTTCCCCTCCATTGTGTTATGACTTTATCTTTGATGGCAGTAGTTTTCTTCTAAATTATTTACATTGCTAGAATTCTTGGAAGTGCAAGGTAAACCCCCAGCTTAATTGTTCTAACATGTTTCAAAGTCCTGTAAAGATCTAAAACTACCTTCTATTCCCAGTGCCTTGTCAGCAATATTTAGCAAAGTTAGCTTCTTTGGCACCTGTGCAGATAGCAGCTCTTTCCACATTTACGGAAAATGCTATGGCAGACAACAGGGTCATCATACTCACCCATTGTACAATCCTTGCTATCTCCAAATCTGTCATTTCTGTATCTGACATTAAAGACAGATTATTCTACAAGCTCGATCTACACATTTGTGGTTATAATGCACGAGGCAGAAAGATAGGCTGTGTCCTTGCTAACAATTTTGTGGAAATTTTAAAAAAATAAATTCAACTTGAAAATTTGTTTTAAACTGACAGCATTATACTGTATTATACAAGACTTTTTTGTCATATTGAAATAAATTTGTATGCTTTGGGGTTTAACAATTGTTTCCAGAGCTCTGTAAAGCAGTCTATGCAGTCTTCCTCTTCCTACATCTTCCTGTATCCACCCACCTCACCTTCCACAATTGCAATTTTAGTGTTCAAACTCTACGTATTTTGCATAAGGAAATGTTTATGTATTCCTGTGGAACTACACAGAAACAAAACAAACAAGCGTCTCAATGATCTGATGCAATTTTAACAGGGATTTTATTGTACTCAAACGACCTTAACCTATTCAGCTACTACATTAACTAGTCTTAAATTGATCCTAATCAAACACTCACTAGGCCCATTGTAACCATCTCAGCCTCTGCTTGTAAATTAAAGTGATACCACATTTGGCAATATATGAAAAAAACTTGGAACATTACCGTACTTTATACTGAAAAGTTATAAACTTTTAATACATATCTCTTCTGGGCTCCATCTTTTTTACTTTGCTATATATACCAACACAAACCAAAGTATCCATATAACAAAATGCAGCTATTGTAGTAAATGATAATAAACTTTCAGGCATTATTTTAAAAAGCAAATCAAAACTACTTCTCTCTAAAATACTAAAATTTATTAGTGATGGTACCAAAGATAGCAGGTATACAATCTTTGCTCTATGCTACTTACAAATCATAAATATGACAGCTGCTGTTGCAAGACACAATCTTTCACAGTCCTTCAAGAAGCATGAGGTTTGTCTTTGCTTTATCAGAATAAGCTGTTTGCAAGCCAACTTTATGTGGCATAAACATCACAAAATTACTGTCCATACTTTACATGGTAAAGCATTCACTAAAGGTTTTTTGAAGAAAAAAAAACTTTAGACTGTAACAAAAAACAAACAAAAACACCTTACCCAACAATGAGCTACTAAAGCAGTGTCACAATCTAAGAGCCCTCTTATCTTATAGCTTTCATTTTATCATACTCACCTATCTGTCCGTAAACAGAAATATTGAAAACACAAACTGAAAGCTATATGACTATTTGGCTTTTCATACTTTTTTTTCAGTGCTATAAGGCCATATGATTGTATTACATTATATTCAAATAGTTCTTGATTTTACAGTATAACCCTTTGCTTTAAATTTTAAAAGGCTGCAATGAGACTAGAACTAGTTGCTTTTTTTCTTTCAGAACTTTATCAAACAGAACAGAAATCTTAATTATTTCTTTACTTCTGATAGAAAGTATAGAAATAACCTCTTACATTTAGCCCTTAAGATACGTGCTTTTAAAGGGAGATTTCTAAGTTCCAGTCCTGATGAGAAGTAAATTACTTCTTTTTAGCACTATTCAATTCCATGTTTCAGTATATGATCTGAAAAATGTATGGATTAATTGGATAAAATGCTCACTTTTTTATGGTCCCTAAACAGCAATTAATCCATATATTACATAGGGTTGTTGGTTTTTTTACTTGAAATCAAGAGATCTTCAAATTATTTCAAATAACTAATAGTTGATATGACTGACATCTTTCAAATGCTTGCCTACTGGTGTGATAATCATCAAAAAAAGCAACTCAAACAGAGATTTTTTAAAAAAAACCCTCTACATTACTAGAAATCACTATTCTGTGTCAAAGGCACTAAAGCATCAGCTTGTGCTCTACATCTCCACTAACAAGTAAAAATTCGTCTTTCTGTTCTGTTCAATTTGCAAGTGAGTAGGCACCCTGTAATACAACTCAAGACAAAGTCAGTTGTCTGGAATTACTACATAGATGTGCTTATAATTGGAAGAATGGAACTCTAGTATAAACATGTATCTTCTTTTTAGAATCAGAACATTAGCATGCATTGATCAACTACTAATTAAGAGAAGAATTGTAGACTTACGTTGTGAAATATGTTTTTAAAAATATAAAAAGAAAGTCACAAACAACAGAGGAAGAATCTTCACTTACCTTTGTGGGCATAAACACAAATGTAAAACTGTTAAGTTAAAACTTTTCATCACTTGTAATTTACAACATCAAGGGAAATATGTTTATTTCTGCACCATTTTCAAGCACATCATCAAAACATATCACATGGAGTTTAGTTTTAAAACCATAAGAAAAAACAAAATTTATCAATCTACAAATATTTTAACAACTTCCAAATGCATCCCTCTGGTAGCTTTTCAGGATAGTATAGATTGCAACCACCTAGTATTTTATGATCAATGAAATACATTTATTTTGGAAGATATGACCATTGCTGCTTGCTTTTGTAACAGCATATCCTATTGGTCAGAGTCCTGCTTCTTGTCAGTCCTCAAGCTGACCAAACCACCAAGACTGGAGTAGCTGCTAGCAGAATTTGGTATGGCCAGTTGATTGCTTAATTTTTTTTATCCTCTTTTGATGTATTTTGGAGATCAAACAAAAGGTTTTGTATTTCTTTTGCAAAATGGGTCAAAGGTCCATTCAATATTCTACACATCTTCAGTTTTAACTGAGATCGTGTCTTCATTTGGTTGGCAGTTCCCATTCTGTTGTTGTTCAATTTCTGCTGCAATTGTTGTCTCTTCTTCCTCTGCTGCTTTACTGATTTCAGAATTTTGATTCTCTTTACTGAGATCTTTATCCTTTGTAAATAAAAAAAATATTTAAAAGGCAATAAATAAATAATACACAACAAATTTATCTAATTGAATTTTGAGGGCACGCATGGTCCTTCTCATGCACTCCAAAATTTGAATTTTAAAAGTGTATAAAAATGGGGGGAAATAATAATAATCTCCATGTAAACCATATGGAGCACCTGAAGAAAGGCTATAAACCTTAAAAATAAATACATCTGATAAAAATTGAAACATCTGAAATAATTACTTATTTTTAAATGGCAACTTTTAAATGAAATTCATAATGCATTATATCCTTCTGTTGATATTAGTACTGCAACAATTAGTTTCTTCTATGCCCATATTAATCATTAGCCAGCACCAATTAACTATCTAAACCTGCTGCACAGAATGTGAAATTATCTTCCACCAAATGAAAGAGTCATATCCTAGGATTCAGGAATCTTTTAAAAGCAACAATTTTTTAAATATACATTTAGGGACTAAGGCAAGACATACAATAAACCTATCTTTAGGTTTATATAACAACTTAAGTTGTTATATTGTGTTTTTGTTGAGTTTATATAAATGTTATCAACATTTGTTTTGCAATTTAGTTACTATATTAATTGGAGAACTGAAGAACTGAGCTAAAACTGAAGAAGCTTCTTGATGAGAAACAAAACATTTGGGGAAAGCATCTTTGGGATAAAAAGAATAATCAATCTAAATGGAAAGGAGGGAACCCAAATGCACACAATTCATGATTACAAGGACCTGAACAAAGTAATAATTAGACACTATTATCCACTCCCACTGATCTACTAGATCAGTTACTAAAAACATTGTTTTTTACAAAACTAGACTTGAGAAGTGCTTACAACTTCATTAGAATCAAAGAAGGGCATGAATATTTATCAAGCTTTGATACAAGGTATGGAAGATTTGAATACATAGTAATGTCTTTCAGCCTGGTTTCAAGTCTTATTCTGAAGTTTTTTCTATAGCTTCATGAACATTTCTGCAGATATTATTGTCTACTGGATGACCTCTTGGTTTATTCTGAAGATTCCTGCTTTCATGGAACTCATTTCAGAAATATATTACAAAAATTGTGACACAATAAGTTCTTTGCTAAATTAGAAAAATGCACATTCAATCTGACTTGGGTTATAGAATATCCAGAAATGATTCAAATGGATCCAGCAAGCATGCAGTCTATTGTATTATGGTATCTCTACTCCCACTCCCTAGTAATGGAAAAGATTGCAATACTCTCTAGGCCAGTGATGGCTAACCTTTTCCAGACCAAGTGCCCAAAGTGCATGCCCAAATGCACACATGCCCGAACCGAGGGAATGTACTTCCATGCTCATTTGGCTCAAGAGCATTCTGTCCAGCAAAGAGAAATTATGACATTTTCAATAAAGAGTAGTTTGCAGTAAAAAAAACGCCTTTCAACAATAGGGGAGGACAGGAAAATAGGCGGGCACAATCTTCTTCCACGACCTGTTACATGACAACAATTCAGTAGGATACAGAGGAATACTTAAAATTCAATACAGGCTTCTAAGAGAATTTTGGTGACTGAAAACCCTCACTGAAATAAAAGATTATGTCCCCTCTTTCCAATTACCAATTTTCTATTCAGGTTTGACAAAATCTTTCCATTTATGGGAAAGGGGTGCAGCTTTCGCTGCTAGAAAGGGCTGCAGCTTTTGCTGCTAGAAGTGCAGTTAACTGAATCCTATCTGGTTGATTGCTGCCACTAAAAGGGATTGGGAACTTGCCTATTATCTATTCATTACAATAGATAATTGCTATTTAATGTAAGTCCTTCTTGTAGAAATACTACTTAAGATAGTTTATAACACATATTATTTAGTTTATTATTAACCTCAGAAAAATATTAGAAAATATGCAAAACTGATTAACTTCACCTTCTGCAATTAAGAATGGTGGCCTTTCCTTTCTATTGGAAACAATATTCTACCATGCAAATACTCCTGAAAAGACCTCAAAGGAATAAAATTCAACACTGCAAATTTTGTCCCTTCACGTTAAACTATGTTGTCTTTTTAAATTTGGTATTTATGACTTGTTCTTGTCTGAAATTACTGAGGTATTTTGAAGATAATTTTTCAATAATTAAATAAAATTTAGGAGGTATCCAAAGAACGCACAAAAGACAGCAGGCAATGAAGTCTTCCTAAAATATTCTACTATGATTGAATTGGCTTGATCAAAATAAGCTTACCTTCACAATTGCGGTTTTATCTGATTTCTCTTTGACCTCTTTGTCTTTACTACTCTTTTGCTTTGAGGTAGATCTCTCCCTCTCTCTTCTTCGATCATTACTTACATCTTTCTCCTTCTCTGTTTTTCTGTCTTTCTTGCTTCTGTTTTGGAAAAAATATTATACACACTGATGTAATTAGGATGGTTCATTTCATGCTTACAGAATTCATTAAAGAACTATTAGCAAAGTCACACATCCTCAAACAATACTGAATTCATGACAAGTAACATTGGAACAAAGTATTAGTACTAAATATATTTAATGACAGGAAACATAAAATTTATTTTAGCAGTTTCTTCTACTTTAAATAATTTATGTTGCTTAACAAAGAATATCTAGCAATAGAAAAATATTTTACACATCAAATTTAGCATTTTTTTAAAAAAATGTACCACAATTCTTTCTCAAATGAAATTATTCAAATTATCTTAAAGTTTATTTATTTATCTGGAAGATTTTTATGGCTGGCCATCTTAAACATCTATGGGCAGCTTACAAGAGCAGTAAAAAACAGTATCTATGAAGTGTATCCATCAAACTAAAAAATCCTGCACCTTAATAATCCTTTTACGATGCATTGCAGCAAGCTCTGATAGCGACAATTAGGCTAAAGACTACCTCAAGTCAAGTTCAAATATGTTTCCTCTGCAGTCTTTAAAGAACTGGTTTATCACTGCCCTTTTTACTAAGGTGTTTTTTCAACTTCTAGTCAGACAACTGCTACTAAAAATGAATTCTACATTTCAAAGGAACAATAATGGTTTGAGATTTATATTATAAATAAACTGTCAAAGTTTGGAGACTACACACACACACACACACACACACACACACACACACACACAAAGGTAAAATGTTTAGAATGTCCTAAAAAGAAAAAAACTTGAAGATAATTATTAATCAAAAGAAAAAAAAAACAGACACATGTTTTCTGTTTCTTTCTTGTTCGGTGTTCCTTTGCATTAATCTACTTGCTGTTAATGAGAGGCACGTACTTCAGAATAATTTGAACAGTACAAAAACTCTGTGTGATAAATCTATGTACCTACCTCCTTGGAGATGGAGACCGAGATGATTTCCTTTTTGTGATTTTGGATGATCTGGGAGACTTTGAAGGACTTCGGCTCTTCCTCTTCCTTCGATCTCTGTAAGATCCATTAATCAAAAATTGGAAGTCCACTGGGTATTACTAATTTAATTAAGCTCAGGTTGTCATGTAGATCCTAAATTGCAGTCAACCTCAACTATAAAGTTATCTCAGTGCACATTTTGATTGAAAAGCAACAACTGCAGTTTTTATCCGTACCAGAGAAAAACAGAGACCCTTCTATAAGCTGCTGTGGGTCATTCACACCTTGCTAAACCATTATGCCAATTTGGCATAATAGCTCTGTAAATACAATTCATACAAAAATGCATTAAAACCTAACATAAGGCCAGTTGATTTAAAAGAAACCTGATCTGGTATGCTTTTGAAGAACAAAACACTTGCAGTGCAACAGAGTTTCTTTAGTTTTACTCATTTGATGAGTAACCAAATATATATAAGGCTATGTGTAGAAGTTTATTGCATGATACATGAACTTCATGTAAATATCAAGACAAGGCAAGATATTTGCACAAGAAAAGTCTTGTCTAGAAGCACCAAAGGTTTCTCTCTGGAATCCTTCATTATTTACCAGATAAAAGTCTATGGTAATCGATTCATAATGTGGTCCTAATTTAATCCCTTCAGAAATATGCAACAGGTATCAAATAAGCCTCATCATTGTTTTAGTATGTACTACTGGACACTAAATGTACTATTTATTTACTACAATTTCAATTTTTTTAAAAATGAATCGGGGAACTTTGAAAAAAATCAAACCTGCTAGAACTACGTGATCTTCTTGAAGAACTATAACTTCTAGGCGGTGTTTTCGATCTCTTCTCCTTTTTCTTTTTTTCATCTCTTTCTCTGTCTCTGTCTCGATCTCTTTCTTTGTCTTTTGATTTTGCTTTCTCCCCTTCTTTATCTCTTTCATGGTCCTTTTCTCCTTCCTTTCCTTTCTCTTCCTCCTTTTCTCTGATATGTTCTTTGTCATCCTTCTCTTTGTGTCCTTCTATCTCTCTCTCCTTTTCCTTTTCTTTGTCCAAATCTTCCCTTTTGTCTTTTTCCATATCTGATGCTTTCTCCTTCTCTTTTTCTTTTTCTTTGTCCTTGTCTTTTTCTCGCTCCTTATCCCTATCTTTCATTCGGTCCTTCTCTCTATCCTTGGTCTTCTCCTTCTCCCTCTCTCTCCCTCTCTCCTTTTCTCTGCCTCTATCTTTTTCCCTGCCGCTATCCTTTTCTCGAACTCTATCCTTCTCTTTTTCTTTATCTCTGTCTCTCTCTCTAATCTTTTCCTTTTCTCTAATTCTCTCTTTGCTTTCTTTCCTCTTCTCCCTGAGAAAAGAAAATATTTATTAATTCAGCTTACCTAACATTCAATGTAAGAGAGCACAAGTCAAGTAAAGTCAATTCCCAAAACTGTCCTTTAACAGGATGCACCGATTACTGATGGCAGAAAAATTACAAAATAGCATCTAGCAGAGAGATAGAAAAATCAGTAAACAAAAATGATATTATGCTAACTGCTCTATCCTCATGCCATTTGTGGTAACAGTTAAATATACAATTGGATAACATGCAATTATAATTCTATAGAAAGACATACTATTAAATTTAACTTTTATGATTACTCCTAAGCCTCTTAGTGTTTGGTGATAATATCAAAAATATGTAATAGCATTAATTATAGGAATCTCACCGAGAAGGAGAGCTGCTTCTTGATCTTCGGCGTTCTTTAGACTTTGAACGCTTTTTGAGTGGACTTTTGGATCTGCGTCTGTCCTTTTGACTAGAGAGTGATCTACCACGGGATCTACTCCTGTAGCAAGTAATTGTAAAGGCTAAATACTATAAATTATACTGGTTCTCTTCCTATGTTGCCTGCATTATTGTGCTTTTTTTTAAAAAAATTAGAACATTCACAAATTACTAAACAACATGAAAAGCCAAACAATATATTCCAAAGCTAACTTCAAAGCAAAAGGCAAGTGAAATGTAGTTATTTTATGAATAATGATGACAAATTATGATAATCTTAGAATTTATCAGTTTACAAAAAGGGCTATAAAATTTTTCCAAAAATACAACATTCACAGCCAGTTCAAAGCATTTGAATTTAGCATTAATTATACATTGTAACACCCCTATGTTTCCCATTTTGGGAAGGGGGAGCAAGGGAACAGAAATTGACCTGCGAAGCTTATTTGTATGCAATAAAATTATGCCAATTTTAGCAATAATCTTTACAGGTAGGATTGGGGAGAACCTAGGCTGCCTATTCCATCATAGGAGAAAGTTCAATCATAAGAGCAAGAATGTGGATTCACAGATAAGGAACGACTTTAAGAAATACATTTACTCATTAATACTTTATGTTTTTAGTAAGGTCTTAAAATTTCTGTATATATTATTGGGTGTAGAAAAATGGCTGAAGATAAATATGAATATTAAATATGTGACACTTTCTTGGGATGAATGCTAGGGATCAAGACAGATATTTTTCATAACAATATTTCTAACAATAGTATAATGGAAGCATTTTGGTATACTCATACACAACTTCCTCATAATGTATCATTATGTTTGTGAAGTCTACGTCTAAAGAATTATTGGATTTAAAAAAGCATTATATTTTATTATTACTTCACAGGTTTTTTACAGCCATTTCACTTTTTAATCTTGAGACACTTTTTATTTTTTACTGTTTTTATTTTCTGTAACATCGTTTTTTCTATTATACTATACAATGCACTACAATAAAATATTGATGCACAAAGAAGGCTCAATCTCATCTTGATCCTCCTTGGTAGAATCTCCCTCCTAACTTAATCAAAAACTGAAAGTCCCATTTGTCATCTAAATCAGTGCATTTTGATTTGACTTTTAAACCTGACTGAGTTTGTAGAAATGTGTGTGTGTGCACGCACGCGCGCAATCTTAGCACATTGGCAAGCAACAAGCAAGGAATTCTAATCTGAATAAAAGCAAAGTTCCCAGTTCAGAATACTATAATGATGTCTAAGAAGAACTGCAAGCTTATCACCCATTGTGATAAGCCAGGATTCTTTGAAATTTTATTCTTGGCCACCATTAAACTTAATTTAGCCACAAATTAAGAGAAAGTTAATATATTTGCCTTGCATGTGAAAAATATTAAATTTCACATGCAAATATAATTTAGGTACCACCTCAGGGCAACATGAAAATCTGAAAATTCATGCCATAATTTAATAGTTTCTTAAACTGAACAAAATGATGTCAAAACACAGGTTCAGCTATATCACAGCAATTCCTGTAACCCTTGCTGACTAAATCTTTGGTTTATTGGACCAGCAACAGAAGTGGCAGCAGCTGAGGATGTTTTCATGTGTGCAACCCAATCCCACACATGCGCAAATAAAGCTTTGTGCACTCGCCTACCGTTTGTGCGGCCCAGTTCCCATCGAGCCACAGCTGGGTATTGGAGACACCTGCCTTAGCTGACATGGGGGAAATTCACTATAGATCTCAGAGAAGTAGAAGACTTACCTGAGTTTTGAGTGTGATCTTTTCCTTCGAGATTTTGAACTAGATCTGGATTCTGAACGTGAATGGGAACGCGATCGACCATCTTTTCTTTCACTGCTCTTTCCAGACTCTGAGAGAAAAAACGACTTTGCAGTGTAAGCTCAGAATATTTAAAGATCCCAGCTAACAATCTGGCACAAGTGGAATGTACCACATATATTGCAAGGGGCCTACTCTCTGCACATCTTCCTTCTTTGTAAAAATCCTTCAGAAACATCCAAGAAAGTCATTGCATATATTCGTTGAGTGCAGCCATCCTGCAGCAGTACACATAAACCAGATAATTATAAACAGCTAGCTAAATAAGGAATGGGATTTGTTGCTGCCACAATGCACAAGATTAAAACATCTTTGGTAAAATTGATTTCAGACAGAAAACATACAAAATCTGATAGAATTTTGAAAAGATATGCAGAAATGCACATGAATAGCACTGGAATTTTATTGTCAAAGCATTGCTATAATTAAGTAGTTAATCCTCAAATCTTTAAGAACATAATGGACTCATCCTGTAAGAAAGGCAATAATTCTAGAACCAGTCAAGAAAATAAAATTTTGTTCATTCAGTTTTTATAATAAAATGAAATGATAGACTGATTCATAATACATGTCCTTTAATATTCTACAAACTTAGTTAAATGGGTATGGTGCTTAAGGTCTTTTTTTTTTTACATTATTTGTTGAAAATGGACTGACTAGATGTTAGCAACATCAAGAAAAACTACCAAAATAATCTGTATTATGTTTTCTGTCATTTTTAAAGGTAATCACATTTCATTCAAGTAAGGAAAACAAGAATGCTAATGTTCAGAATTTCTTTTTCTTTGTAAGGTACTTAAGAAAATTTTATGGTCTGATATTTGTTTCTTACATAATCTACCAACTACTTCAGTAACTTTCATTACAAAATCAAGTTATCTCTAGATTTTGCCTGTCAGTTGTTTTCTGATGTTGTGGTAAATAACTAATTTTAACTGCATGGATTATCTTAGCAGTTTTTATAAAGGTGAATGCTGAACAGTTTAGCTCAGGTGCAGTTTTCCCAGTCCAATAATGCTAGTTTTGACCTTTTTTCCTAATTATCATAATTTTCTGACGATTCTGGGTATTATAACTACTTCAATAAATTTAGACGTGTCCTCTAAACCCCAATACCTAAAAGTAAAAAAGCAGAGCAACTTAGCACCTTACTCATCTGCACTCAAACAAAACACTGATGCTCCCAAGAAAAGTTATACTTCAATCGAAAATAATGAAGCTGCAAATGATAATGAAAAAGAAAGGGGGAAAAGAAGAGTAATGGGTCAGGCAGTAAGAAGAATGAAATAGTATAGTATAGTCTTTATTGTCATTGTACAAAATAAAACACAAAGAAATTGGTTGTAAAAACCTGAAAGAAGAATTAAGGAGACCATGGAATGAAAGATAGTTGGAAAGCTGTGAGGAGTTGGGCCAACAAAATAGTACTTAAAAAAAACTATTAGAAATTATCCAATAGTTTGACATAGAAAAACCAGTGCTATCAGGTACCTTAGCTGCACATTCTTGACTATAAAGTACTAAACCACTCATCAAAATTACTGAGTCCACCAAAGAATTCTGCCCAGGATAGCCTCTCCCTGTTTCCTAGAGGAAAAAAATGTTCCACCAAACATACATGCCAGGAGTTGCAGGGCAAGGAGAAGCCTACCTGGCTCAATAGCAGCGGATATAAAAGACTGAGCTTCCCGTACTCTCTTCATCACTTCCTCCAACTCCTTTGCAGCAGCTTGTGGTGTCATTTCAGGTGGCTTCACTATTGCATTATTGGAGTGGTTTATTCTAAATTAAACCACAGATTGTATTGAGTTATTTCACTGCATGTATGCATATGTTTCATTCTATCTTTTTTTTTTTGTGCCATTGAATAAAATGGACTCATGTTATTTATTAGCTCACACGGATGGTTTGGATTAGACTTTAAAACAATGAATTTGACAGATAAAACTACTGATCTTTTTATCTTTTTATTCCCTGAGGAATAATCAGTCCTTTTCTTTGCATATTGTGATATGGAGGGGGAGTTAAATCTATCAGAGATACATTTTACATAAAAGCCTATAAAGGTAAAGATTTTTCTGTCCTGTCATGTCCAACTCTAGGACACGATGCTCATCTTGGTTTCTTAGCCAAGGGAGCCAGCATTGTCCAAAGATCTTTTTTGTGGTCATGTGGCCAACATGGCTATACACCAAAGTCATATCGAATACCGTTACCTTCCCACCAAAGTAATACCTATTTATTTGCTCGCATTTTGCATGCTTTCAAACTGCTTTGTGGGCAGGAACTGGTGTAGGAACAGGAGCTCATCCTGTTGCACAGCACTCAGGTCTCAAACCCAGGCTGTTGGATTTCCAGCTGACAAGCTCAGCATCTTTAACTGCTGAGCCATTGCTCCCCTCTCCTGCCCTCATGAAAGCCTATTGCTTTTAGTAATTTTATCCTGCCTATTCCTCATCTCAGCTAATGAGACAGAAAACTAATTTGAAAAACATTGTCCAAGAAAAACTTGAGACCTGCTAGTACAGGGGTGTCAAACTCAATTTCATTGAGGACCACATCAGGGCTGACCTCGGGGTGGTGGTGGTGGCCAACTAAGTGGGCGTGGACATCTTGACGCCACTCCCCAAACTGCTGGCATGTTTCCTCTTCGCACTGGTCTGAAGCCAAGCTGGCCTGATGTTTCATCTTCCCATTGGGTAGACCAAGCCAAAGCAACGCGGGCTGGCCCCTTACATTTTCCAGGACAGCCCTGTGAGCCATATTTGGGCACATTGCAGGCCGAATCCAGCCCACGGGCCTTGTGTTTGATACCCCTGTGCTAGTAAAATACCCCCCTTGAACTCAGATGTTTTTCTTCTTCCCCTTTTTGTCAAATCATAGTCCCATAACTCCTTAACTCCTTCCATCACTTTCTCACTTCTAATTCTTTTGTTGCATTATTGCTCCTAAGTCTCCTCTTCTCTCCATCTTCTTATTTTCCTAAGAATGCATCTGAAACCCAGAGGCATTTTGACTATCAAGATACAATTTAGTTTCAACTAACTGCTTCCTTTTGATGAAATCCAAACAAAATATTAGATCAGCATACCATTTTAATTTTATTAGCTATTAAGAGAACACTTCCTGAATGTAAAAAAAGAATGTGGGAATGATGTTTACGGCAAGTTGCTTACCCTTATACATATAAGATGAAACAAAAATAAAGCCTTTAAGCGGCATCTTATCTGATTTTTCAAAATATGCCTTCAACCTCTAAATTAAAATAAGCTCTAAATTTTACAGCATTTAATATGGTGCTTTCCAGAGAGATTACAATTTCCAAGACTCTCAAATCAATACAGTGAATTGTTTAAGGTCTCTAGCACAGAACAGGACCTATCAATATAGTACAGAATTGTGTCTCAATTCCACCAGCTGCCTTTATGAAAATATAATATATACATAGTGGGAATGTTCTCTCAGATTTTCATAAAAGCATCTTTCCATTCATATTTTATGAAATACTTCTAGTTCTACATGACAAGAATGTACTGCAACTTCCTACAGGCCAGCTCTGTGCTAAATCCCCAACTTATCCATGTCTTCTGTCCAAACGTTTATTACCTAATTATAGTAAATGTATCACTTGTTTCATTTGGAGTAAAGTAAATGAGTTACCAATAAAAACATTTGCATTTTTCCCATAGACCTACAGCAGATCTATTTGTTAAGTATGTGCAATATATTGCTTAAGGAAACCCAAATTTTGTGAGAATGCATACAAATGTATGAAGAATATGTATGCATTATGCTACAAATAGGCAAACTAATACTCTCCAGTTGTTTTGGACTACAACTCTTACAAACTCTTTCCATTCTGGCTAATGTTGATAAAAATTTATTATAAAAGTGTGTTTTTCTTACTTCAATGGTCTGTCTCCAAACACAACTCCATTAAAGGCAAGAGCTCTAGGTACAGAATTCTGGTCAGCAAATTCCACAAAGGCAAAGCGTGTTGGCTGGGTTTCGTCACCTGCCATCCGCACAAACTTCACTTCTCCAACTTGCTTGAAAAACTCAAGCAACTGATCAGCTGTTGTAGTCTGAAAGGGGGGGGGGAAGCAAACAACTCAAATTAAAAATAACTTGCAAACTTATTTCTCATTCTGTTTATTTGGAATCACGTCAACTACAATGTTTATTTCTGTCACCAAAATGAAAACTATTCCTACATCTTGAACACCAAGTTTAATAGCAAGAAATAATACTTTTATTTCCATGATTTCCTGTTTAAATTTATCTGATTTATAAGCATGAAATTTTCTGTTTGTTTAGCCCAAAAGGAAATGACAACAATGATTATTGGATAAATATCTCTTTTAAAAATATTAATATACATATAATGCAAAGATGCCCATGCTTTGGATCATTATCCTCAGAGATCAGATTGGGTCCAACTTTGTCAGTCTATCCTTAAAAACTTGCTTTGCCCCTGGATTTAGGGGTGAGGACATGGAGCTAAGGCCAGGCATTGGTTATGTTAATCTGCATCTCTTTTTAACCCAGCTGTTGTTTTATATGTTCCATTTTTTGTTTTTTTCTGGGTTTTTGTATTTTTTTAATGCTGCTAACCAAATCATGAATTTGAGATGGGCAGCCATGTAAATTAAAATAATAGATACATGAAAGAGTATTATATTGGTGCGTTATTAGAGCTGCTCCTTAGCAACAGCAGTTCTGGCAGCCATCAATAAACCATATGAATCATAATGCAAAGATCTCATATCACAGTGACTTCTGACATAACAGATTTCCCAGACTTTGCTTGTGTGAAAGATTAAGGTAATTGGATTCTCTGATGGAGAGAATGGAGCAAACAACAGCAATTTATAATACACAGCTACCCTTTTTATTAATATATTCCTCTGCAACAGAAATGTTTACCTGGGAATTCAAGTTTCCCACATATACAGTCCTTCTAATTTCATCAATCTTGGAAGGATCCACATTGCCCATAATGGGTGGCTGGGGTATGTCTCCAATGGCTGTAATGTTATGATCCAATGCTGTTGCTGGTATAGCTCCTAGTGGACCAAGGGAAATTCCTATCTGTAAGTAGAGAATATAGAAACAAGCATGGGGTCTTTCTTCTGTTTTGAATAATAGAAAAATATTTTAAACTGATTTAAAAATTATCTGAAAACACTATAAAAGTACATTTTCAGTTTTAAAACAGAATAATTCCTTGAAATTCCAGGCAATAAGGCAATATTCTTAGCAGAAAAGCATGTACAAAGATTCAATAATTGGAGTACTGCAAAGATGCCTCAAAAAAAGCGAAAGAATATTTTCTAATAAGTTAGAATGGAGCCGAGGTGGCGCAGTGATTAGGGTGCAGTACTGCAGGCCACTTCAGCTGACTGTTATCTGCAGTTCAGCGGTTCAAATCTCACCGGATCAAGGTTGACTCAGCCTTCCAACCTTCCGAGGTGGGTGAAATGAGGACCCAGACTGTGGGGGCAATTTGCTGGCTCAATTTGCTAAAAATCTGTAATCCGCTTAGAGAGGGCTGAAAGCCCTATGAAGCAGTATATAAGTCTAATTAATAAATAATAATAAATAAAATAAAAAATTTGGACATGTGATGCGACACCCAGAAAAATACGGCATCCTTCACTTAATCCTCCAGGGAGAGACTGAAGGCAAACGAGGTCCAGACAGAAGAAGAACATCATGGCTTCAAAATCTAAGGGACTGGTTTGGACAAAACTCAACAGCACTTTTTCATACGGCTCTTGACAAAAATAGGATTGCCAACCTGATCGCCAATGTCAGATGACGGATATGGCACAAGAAGAAAGATGCCTCAGTCCTTTTAAAACCAGAAACTCTTAACACCTTTCTATGCAAGACTCTACCAATCTTTAATGCTTTAACATTATTTTTTCTTGCTATTTTCTCTGGTCTTCTTTGCTAATATAGGCTTTTGATATGTTAAGAATTTTGGTTTAGCCTAATAATTGCCCATCTTACTTTGGATTTTAACTAATTACACATTAGATTTTGTCAAAGTCATCCCTCTCACAGGCCATTTACTAAAAATGTAACTGACTCAGCTGCATTATTACATCCAGCATTACTTACTGAATTCACAGGAGGCGTTGGTATAGGAAGCAATCCTCCACCAGGAATCAGGCTTGTAATTGTTGGAGCAGGAGCCAAGAGAGAGAGGGCTTTGGCTTCATCTGGGATTTTACCTGAAGAGCAAAATGGTTTTGTTATCAAAAGTAAGGCCACCTTTCAAATTTTACTCTTCTATTTACTATTTCCCTTCAACTTAAATATAGTAAAGAAAAAAAAAACTACAACAGCCTTTAAAAAAAAGCAAAACAACACACGTCTTCCTTTCCCCTACTCCACTAGGAACAGTAAGTGAGCAAAACTATAATCTCATTACCAGATTTTTACTTTAAAAACTGAACAATGAGTAGATAATTATTTAACACTTTGAGCTATGGGTCACCTGTACTGGAAACTTAATGTTCATGAACCAAACGATATCAAGCATGGACGCTTTCGCAGGACGTTGTTTCACGGTGATCGAAAGGTGTGTTACACATGACAACCGTTCGTGTTGGCTGCATCACTAATAGCACACAGAACATCAGATACAGAAAAGAAGAACATTTTTTAAAGTTTAATCCCCAGAAATGGCAAATAACCAAATCAGTCAAAAAGAAAAAAGAGGAAACAGGAGTGTGCTAAGCAAAAACTGGGCTTTTCTTCTGCTGAAAGTGGCTGTGAAAAATATTGCCAGTTGATCACCAGTTGTCAATTTGGTACAAATCAAGCAAGGCAAGGAAGGTAACGATTCATAGTGTAAGTACTTTGACCTAACAAGGCTCACAGCTCTGTAGCATTATGAGGGATAGTGTAATCTAGTCTTTACAAAAATATTTACTTGATCACTGGCATGTTTGTTACATCTGCATAATGTCAGTGCAACTGATCCACTGTTGTTTTTACAAGATGACAAGGAGATTCTGTCTTTTGCTATATATATATATATTCAGGGAACAAGGCTTACCTCCAGAAAATTGCTCAAGTTCTTAACTCAGAAATGTTAGGGATTGAAAATTAGGATAAAAATACTTTAAATAATTAAATAAAAATTACTTTACACTAACCATGGTTATCCGTATTTGAATAATTTGATTGAATTGATCTTTACTAAAAATGTACTTTAAGGATAATCAATTTATACTATTCTTTAAGATGCTTTACAGCGGCTAACTACTACTGTTTGGTTATGCCCAAACAGCCTAAATGTAAATATTTTAAACACAGGACTACTAAAAGGATTAGTTCCTAATCTATCCAGAAATTAGACTGCAGATGGCAAAGTACTCTGCCAAGAAGCCACCACTGTCTGAAGTAACTGTTACTTATTAGAGCACGCACAAGAATTTAAGTCAATCTGGCCTCATAAAGCATCAATTATCTAGAATTATAATAGCATTTATAGTAAGAAAAACACACAGAATTTTTTATTTTAAAATCCTCACCAACTAATCTACTAATGCTGTAATATTCCATTAAAAAAGCCACAGATATAATGTAGATAACC
Organism: Thamnophis sirtalis; assembly: GCF_051295495.1. Classification (NCBI taxonomy): domain Eukaryota; kingdom Metazoa; phylum Chordata; class Lepidosauria; order Squamata; family Natricidae; genus Thamnophis; species Thamnophis sirtalis. The sequence goes on along the minus strand of NW_028261385.1, from coordinate 32,344,905 downwards.
ACACTTATCTCCATATTAAGCTCAAAAAAAGGTTATTCCACTTCAAAAAGGGGAAGATGTTTCTGATGCTAAAAATTTACCTGAAGATCTATATTAAACATCCTGACAATTTGAGTTTGGAAGGATATTATTTAAAACTTTTATATATATATGTTGAAACACTGCAAACTTTGACTGAAAGATAAGATTAAACCAGCTACATAAAAACCATATTATAGTTCCACTTGGATTTAATGGATTTAAAAATAAGAGGATCTTGACTGAAATAGTAAGTGGACTGCATTTAAATTAAAATATTTCAAACCCAATTTCCTATCGTTCTATAGGCCCATAGAGTTCAAGTGCACATTCCAAAATAAATGCTTATAAACTGCAGTCTTCCATGACCATATCTAATTGGGATTTTTCCTACTAATGGAAGACATTTAATCCAATCGAGGCATCCAACAGTGAAAAAGGGAAGTAACTAATTTTCAATTATTTTCCTCTCCCCTGTAAATTTCCTCATTCCTGGAAGCAGCATGGGAAATCATACAGAGAAGTGAAAAGTCATAAAGTAACTTCCCTCACTTAATTGAGAAACTTTTGATCAGTGGGTGGCCACCAAGTATATGTAACAGATAGCAATTTATAGTAAACACTGAACTTTCTAACCTATCATACCTACATCTAACTAATTTACTAGAAAACAAGCCTTCTTTTAAAAAGCAACAAAATGAATATCTCTCTTCAAAACTAAAGAAAATAAAATAATTTTTGAAGATCTGCTAAACAGAGACTTACATCAAGAAAGGGCCCAACTGTACCTCACTGAACTTGTGCAAGAGCAAAGTTTTAATTCAGTAAATTATTCCAGACTAAATATCACTGTACGTTTTCAGTAATCATAAAAAGGTAAGAATGAAAATTCATAAAAATTTATTTCAATAGTTATTTTTGCAAAAGACATCCCCATGCATAGGATTCCTTAATTGCGCGACACAGCACTGGTGATGGCTCAAATGACACTTAAAAACAATGATGTAAAAGCATGGACATGCACAAATGGTTTTTACTCAGAACTAGACTATGTCATTTAAAACTGATTAATAACTCTAACTACTACATCAATCTGTAATTTAATTATTTTTAATTTTTTAAATTTTGTTTGTACAAACATCACATCTTTGCAACACATTACATTTTTTACATTATCTGTTGTGATTCTTTTATCAATACAAATAAATCTTTTATAACTCTGTGCACTTACATTATTTCATACATTTTTTTCATTCTATATATAATATTCTATATATTCTATGCATAACAGTTTTTACTACATTTAAGTCATTTTGTATATTTATTTGTTATAGTCTATCTCATTTCTATCTTTTAATCATTTTCCGGTTTTGTAGTTGTTTACTGATTTGTTGATCTTTCTTTTTTGCTTTCTTGCTCCCCCCCCCTTCCTCTAGCCAATTGTACAATAAATCCCACACAGAGCAATATTCAGATTCTTCTCTTTTAGTTTTCGTGAGCCTATCCATCTCTGCACATTCCAATATTTTTTTATTATATTTTCTTCTGTTGGTGTATAATTATTTTTCCAGTTTTGTGCAAATGTAATTCTCACTGCCGTAATTATGTGTAAAATGAAGTATCTAATATTTTTTTCATAATTTCCTTTTATAATTCCTAACAAAAATAATTCAGGTTTTAGTGCAATTTGGTGTGTAGTAATCTCCTCTAGCCAATCTTTTTTTCCCAATACTTTTTCGCAAATGTGCATGTCCACCACATATGGTAGTACGTTCCATGTTGTTGGTTGCATTTCCAACAGATAGGTGAACACTCTGGGAACATTTTCACAATTCTCGCTGTGTGAGATGCCATCTGTAGAACATCTTGTAAATGTTCTCTCTATATGCCGTTGCCATCGTTAATTTGTAATTTTTTTCCCAATCCAATTCTATATTATACCCAACATTTATCGCCCATGTTATCGTTTCTTTGTTTCTTCTTCCATTTTAAATTTTAATAAAGTGATGTTTTTTAATAAAAAAAAATTCCCTGTAAAATTTTATCCAGCTCTTGCAGCTCCTTATAAAATCCATCCCTTTCTCTGTGTTTTTTTAACTTGCCTGTATTTGTAAATAGGGCCACCAGCCTATATCTATTCCGTCGTCTTTCAATTCTTGCCTTGTTTTTAGTCTTTCTTGGTTGTCTAATATGTCTTTATATTTTATTATCTTGTTTATGTCCAATACATTAAGGTATATCAGAGCTTCCATGGTGGATAGCCAGATTGGGATTTTGTTGTAGCGTTTTTTGATTTTTAACCATATTTGTAGTAGAGCTTTTTTAATTAAATGTTTTTGGAAATAGCTATGAATTTTGTCTTTCCCATCGCAGATAAAAGCATGCCAACCCAGTTCCAAATTATGACCTTCTATTGTTAGTAATCTTCTGTTTTTTTAGACTGATCCAGTCCCTTATCCAGGTGAGAGCTGCTGCTTGATAATAAAGCTCCCAATTGGGAAGTCCAAATCCTCCTTTCTCTACTGTTCTGTAACAATTTTAATTTAATTCATGTTTTTTTTTCCCTGACCAAATAAATGTGTACTTTAATTCTATTAGTTTAAAGCTTCTGTCAAAAGTTTCAGCCCCTTAAATTATATTTCTAAATAATTTGTAGCTTTAGTATAGATCCTGCTGATTCATTAGATAAACCAAAATTTCCAGTAGGGTTTACTGCTAATTATGTAATTCCCTATTTACTTAAAATTATCAGAGTACAGTAAAATATTTTTATTAAAGAAAAAAGATAAGCAAAACTATGATAAAAGATGCCAAAAATAATTGTGAACTCTCATCCCTGTTGCAAAAAAGGAGTAAAAGTTATTGTTCTTGAGAAGGTTCTGTAGAAAATATTCAAATTCTATTTGTCTGTTAATCCGAGACAGACTGTCATAAAAGTGATGCTTGTCACCTTCTCACAGAATGCTACAGTGAAGAGAAGACAATATACAAAACAAACACTGGTCAGCAGAGTTATTTTGAATATTCCCTAATTTTTTTTAGATTTTTTTTAAAATTAGTATATTGAATATAAAATTAAATAAATAGAAAACCTATTAGCCTTGAAATAACATTAGCCTTCTTGACATATATCACATTACCAATATGCTTATATGCCCTGCAGTTCAAATCTCAATGAGAAATTTCAACAGGCTTCAGCTAAAGCTTAGGCATGAAGGAAAACATTTGCTCAAATACATATTTTGAAAAGTAACAGAGAGGTTCAAGGTGGGGGCAGGGGGAGAAGAAAGTTTCTGAAGACATTACAGAAGAAATGAACACTTTAAAATTTAGTCCAGAGAAATCAATGCATAATATAGACACTTAATTATATGGAGATAATGTAAACAATTTTATCAGTTCATTTGATACTCAACATAGTCCTAATTAAGAAGACAGAAATTATTTCCACTGATTTCAAATTATCTAAACTTAGAATTGCACTTACAATTTAAATGTAAAATCTAAATTGACTTTAGAATTATGTCAGCTCTTACTGACACAGTATTAGTTCCACAGAATAGACTTAAAATGAATCATGAATTCCTAAAACAGAACAGCATTTTTACAGAACTGAAAAACCAGTTCACAAATATAAACAAAAGAATTACAGCAAGAAAGGGACAAAATTAAAAAAGAAGAAGAAAAATAAAGCAAAACAAAATAATAAAACAGAGACAGGGCGTCCATCTTCTGCAGGCCAGACTTCGTTCTCATTTTCCCCCATGAAGTTGTCACTTGGCGGCAGGTTTAGTGGCATGGCAAACAATGCCTAATTCAGGCAAGTGTAACAGGTCTGCCTTGGCCAGTCTAGTCATCTAATAATGCACAAATATCACACAGAGAAAACATACAAAACCAAATTAATAGTCAAAATCCATCTAACCAGAAAATGTGGACATAAAAGTTCAGAATGATGATTAAAGGTGGCATCAGATGTATTTCAATCTTGTCTTTTCTCAAACTAGACTGAAGTCAGAGAGAAATCTCAAATACACATAAAATGAGAAGGGGACCACACATTTTGACAATGTGATGTTGCACTGTATCCAAAATCACAAAGTTAATCATGAAGTATGAGTTATATATTTGACATCATTTTTTCTATATTCATTGAAGCCATTGCCATGCAATGTTATGAGTAATTCCTGACAGACAAGATGAACATTTTTAAAAGATATTAACATTCTTCCCTCCCCGTGTCTGGAGTTTGTACAATAAATTCATAAATATTAGGCATCACACTATTTGGATTTCTCAGTAGAGAGTAGATCGACAGAGCACGTGTGCTCTACAGCCTATGTAACTCTCTACTTTTCATATGAAATCCAAGGAAACTGCTAGGTTGGTATATATAAGCCTATGGATTTGATCTGAGCATTTTACTTTAATAAACCATATGAATCACTTGTAATTAAACTCAAAATTTAAATGATTAAGAAATTACATTTACCCAGCACTGACTGCAGAGGAATAGTTTTGCATACTTACTTTGGAATAGCTGCTAATAGGCTTACTTTTAGGTAGCTTATTGGTAGAATAATCCTTCCCAATTCAAGTATCTTTCCACTGTGCTCAATGAATTCCTCATATTCTCAGCCAAAACAGCTGGCTAAAAATTATATTAACTGAAATTTAGCATATTTTGGAAGTAAAAAGTTGGGAAGGTCACCACATAAATTCAGATTTGGAAAAAATAATTTACACTGGAGGAGGGAGCAAATGCCAATGACTGCTGCATTCTCTTCAATTGTTTTTATGTGTATCAAGTTTTTGTTCCCATGCAGACAGTTAAAATGATAAAAGACAAAATTCAAACTGATAGATTATATGCATAATCCTTCATGTCGTATCTTATTGATTTTATACCCCATAATAGGGAATACATTTTTAAAAATCTAATAACTCATTGAGGGAGGAATTACAACGTATCAAAATGCCATTGTAATATAAATGACTTAGCTTTCTGTTAACTCATATTATTGAGCCAAATATAAAGGGAAAGAAGAGGGCTAAGGAACACCACTAAATCCTCTGCATTAGTCTAGCAGATGCATAGTGAAGTTAGTAAAGAAAGATTTTTTCAGTTGAAGAAATCTGTGTGTCTTTCTGGGCTGTTTTTAGCACAAAAACAAGTAGAAGAACAGAAATTGTCTTTTCATATGCTCTTCTACTCCAGGCATGGAAAATCCAGATACATGATGGTATATTCTCTGTTGTATCCTTATTAGAAATCAAATATAAAAATACAAGCGAGATTATAATTTAGATCAGAAGTACAAATTAATATATTAAGACAAACAAAATGCAAAGATGTACAATATGTAACCTTTGATAACTATGCTAGTTTATGAAGCTGCTCCAATATCATATTGTTGTAGACAAAGGGAATAGATGAACATATTAAAGCAATATTTTTAAATATTTGCTCTTCCTGAATAAATAATATTAAAGATAAGTACAAGCAAAATGAATTAGCAAAAATTACATGACTTAACTTACTAATAATTTTAAGTTGTCACTCTTATCAGACAATTTTGTTTTTAAAACAAAATAAAGAAACTCATTTGTAATATTCTCTATCCAGATATGTCCACATTTTTGCACTGGGAAAAATCTGTTACTTAAAAAAAGAATTATTTCACATTGTGTTCCCTGAAGTCGAACTATATAACTATACTGTATAATTAACATAATCTATATATATAGTTTGGTGTAATGGTTTAAGCATCAGGCTAGAAACCAGGAAACCATGAGTTCTAGTCCCTGTCGGGCACAAAGCCAAGTGGGTAATCTTGGGTCAGTAGCTTTCTCTCGGCCATAGGAAGGAGGCAGTGGCACTCCAAGGTTTTCTGAAAAACCTTGCCAAGTAAACTGCAGAAACTTGTACAGGCAGTCAATGAGAATCAAACATGACTGAATGGACAGGAAATATAATCTATCTATCTATCTATCTATCTATCTATCTATCTATCTATCCATCCATCCATCCATCCATCCATCCATCCATCTATCCATCCATCTATCTATCCTTTATTTTCTTCATGATATTTAATCAAAGATTTCACAGAATTAAGTTTGTCAAGAATTGGGACAAGATTATAAGGACTAAGAAAAGCAAATAAAGATGCAACAGATACTTTTTTGATATTTGTATTTTAGCAAATAATCTTCCACAGCCCAAAGAGCTGTAAATAATATATATGAATAAAAAACAATCTTTCAGATTACATATAGGCCTATCAAGGGAGCTTCTCATTCTACAGGTATTCATTAAAATGCTAAGCAATAACCTATGTTAATTGGATAAAGATATTACAAAAGAAAAATGGAATAAATAAACATGTGAGAAAAACTGAGTGTTCCAGTTGCAAAGGAAGCCAATATATAGGCTGCATAGAACTGTTCAAATGGTGTTTGGAAAGCAAAAGTTTAGCATAATCTAATAATGCTAAGAATAACAGAAATGACTTTTTTAGATATGTTCACAATAAAGAAAAATGAAGATGGCAAAATGTTAACAGATAACAAAGTAAATACAGTCAGAGCTATTCAATCCCTCTTTTAGTTCAGGTTTTTTTTTTCAACAAACAGAAGATTTTGTCAAGAAATTATGAAAATTAATAGGTTGAGATGCTTCAATTTGGGGTTGTACTTGGTAATCTAAATGAACCTTTTAAATTCTATGGCTGAATCTTGGGAATAGCAGAAACATGGCTGGGAATTATCTTTTTTATTTTGAATGAGTTTAAATTTCCAGGGCTAGATGAACTACCTGCTACATGAAATAAATAATCATCTTGATTGAATTCCTTGAGAACTGAGCAAGTGCCAGATGACTAGAAGAGAGACAATAATGTCCCTATCTTCAAAGAGAGGAAAAAGATTCAGAAAAGTATGTGTCAGTCAGCATGACATCAATACTTAGGAAAACTATGGAAAAGATAAAAAAATTAATTTGGAAAAATATACTTACTTACTTACCAAATGTTAGCATGGACAAATCTTGTCAAAGTAATCTTATGTCATTTTTGACTGAGTACTTCTTGAACACATTTTGAGAATGCTGTACATTTAGTGCACAAAACATTTCAAAAAGTAACTCATGACATTATTAGCAAAATAGTCAAGTAAGGACTGGATGACAAATAAGTGGACACAGCTGGGTCAGAACTCATACTCAGAAGATGCATATTGATGCTTGCTCATCAAATCAAAGTTTTCATACAGAATGCCACAAAGATCAGTCCTACGTCTTCAACTCTTCAATATTTTTATTAATAATTTATAATTGGATGAAGAAAAGGAAATGTTTCTAAAATTTGTGGAGAACATAATACAATGAGCTAGTTAATGCACCCATAGCCAGAAGTAAAATAAGTAATGATCTTGACTGATTTGGAGAATGGTCTAAAAGTAAGAGAATAACATTAATCAGAAATAAGTGCAAAACTTTTCCTTAGAAAACAACCAACAAGCATAGGGTGGAAAATATATAGCCTGGGAATAATATTTATAAAAAGGCAAATCATGACAAATACTATTTCTACTTCTTTCTGTTTTGTTCAAAATAGTGTAGTACTTTAAGGAGGATTCAAAGAAGTTAGTAGAGCCAGAGTAGAACAATGAGAAACTAAAAAATAAATATCATTAAATGATATTGCAGAGATTATACATGCTTAGACTTGAGGGGGAAAAACACAACTGAGGGAAAATATGATAGAACTCAGAACTCTTTAAATATCTGATGTTACAAGAAACCAAATAAATTCTCATTCCAAAAGGTATATAACCCAAAAATAATTTAAATTTCAGAAAGGCAGACTGACTGTTAGAAGAAAGTTTCTAATAGTAAGAGCAGTTCATAAAGGAACCAGATGCTGTTAATTCTATATTTTTAACTGATTTATAGAAAACAAAAGACTAAGAATGTAAAGGCTGCAAATGTCCCTTCCTGACTGAGATGGGCAATCTAGAAACAAAATAAAAAATGGCAATGCTGAAACCAGTGGTTTCCAGCCTAGACAGCACCATTATAGCAAAAGTAACTCAACCACCTCCAAGGCTCATCCTGTATCCCATAAAATAGTTTTAATTTAGAAGGGAGGTAATATATACCTAGTAATATATACCTAAACTATGGACCATAGATGCAGTTGTAAGGTTGCAGTGGACAATCAACTGTTAAGTTTTGAAATATGCTGTGTCTTCACTGAGTGCCATTTCACTTGTATCCTCAGTCTTGAATTATTTATATTTTGGTTCAAAATCCCACCTTTTAACTTCTGCCTGAATAATTACAATTGTACCTATGGTTTTCAACTACTGTTCCCAACATTTTCCTTTCTACCCACTATGAACTATGAATGAATTATTAGTAATAACATTTTTCTAAATGCTGTTACTTGCATGGCTATTCCATTTTCTTGCCTCTCTACTGAAGCTACAAAAGTGGCCTTCAGATATAAGTACTAAGCTAACAAAATCCAAAACTAATAAAGGAATAACTGATCATATAAATATTTTACAACACTAATATAAAAAATAAATGCACTCTAAAACTAACAAAAGTCCAAATAAACCATAGAACCCCCCATTTAACTAAAATTCCAACAATATTAGAAGTAAATACAGGAACAGTTTTTTAGGAAGGCCTTTGCCTTGAAAAATAGCATGGGCATAAAAATATATCCTTAAGTTAAAATGGCTAACATCTTATGCGCTATGAGAGTTCTCATGGGAGATTGAATTTCAGTCATTTTAAATGTTTAATTTCCAAAATATTTAATTTTGAGATAATCTGAAGCAATCTGGAGATCCTGGTGTGGTGTTGACCCCACTAAGTAACTACTCTCTATAATATATCATATTTTATATCATTTATTACTGAAAAAGATATAATACCTAGCTTGGAAAACTTATTCTATTTTCATAACTCATAATAAAAACTAAAAAATATGGTTTCTATTGCTGCAACAAAGACGTGTGCTCACTCATTTAATTAAAAATATGTTTAGGACATTTTCATATATAAATATGTCTGTGTTGTTCAACTCACTTTTTCTAGGCAAATGGTAAACAACACACATTGGAACAAAAAGAATTAGTGAAAGAAGCAATTCCTTGTAAAAGACTACATTACATTAAAGAAAGTATGCACATATTTGCTGAAAAAAACATATGGAACAAACTGACAGAGTGGAGACCACAAAAATGAAAAAAAACCATACTGAAAATACCAACCTTCTGCACAGGGTACAACTATCAGAGCTCTGTCAATAAAAACTGTATTTGTTAGATGCTGGGCCACACCAACACTTGAAGACTCCCGAAACTTAATATAACATACTTTGGAAGAAAAAGCGAGCGGTGCATTGCTGCAAGAAAAAGAAAACCAATTAGATGTTTTAGTTTCTTCTTTTTTTCAAGCTGTGCTCAAAAGCAATTGTGAACATATAAACACCCAAAAATATACATTGTCTTATATTTTTCAATATCATTTAATGTATCTTACACTGGTGCAAATGAAAGTTAATTATAGAAGACATCAGTTCTTCTACAGATTCTTAATTTCTTATATGTGTACTTCAGATGGGGTTAAGAATATCAAGCTTTTGCCAGACATTATTCAACAACTGAGTTTTCTATTTACTCCATAATAAAATATACATCTAAGCATAATCACAGCCTTGGTGATAAAACATTATTTCACTACCATTATTAGTTAAGTTTAAAAGTAACTAAAATATTCTTTTTATAAACTATGGTTTACTCCAATAATGCTTTAATAAGTGTCACATGACTATTCTATAATTAGTCTCTATAGATAAGACCTTCTAAACAACTTAGGCTGATCTTGAAAAACCACAGTTCAATTCAATCTATTTAGCTAACTTCTAATTCATAGGAGATTTCTATGAACTGAAGTCAATCTGGAATAAAGATGATGCATTATGTGACTTATGAACTATAATTATACTTAAGAAAAGGTTTAACAGAAACCATCTGAACTTTTTTTCCAAAGCATGCCTGACTTAAATATCTTCCTTTGAATGCCTTATTTCTTTCTTACATTATCATTCCATCTTTGACATTAAACCTTCAGGGTCATTTTTAATATTTTGACATAACATTTACAGAGTAAGAGTATTTTAGTCTATAGAATACTTCAAATTATTTTCTTCTGCACAGGTTGTAATTTTAAAAGGCTTAAAATCCTTAAAATTAATAACTATTTTGGGTTCAAATTGTGTTACACAATGTTGATAAACAAACTGTAAATATATCATTAATACTTCATATTTCTGTTACAAGACCAGTTAAAACAGCTAAAATTTTAATATAGTTAACAATTAGATTAATTGCAGGCATGGAAGACCAAAATCTAAACTAGAATATTGTAGCCAATAAGTAGTATCTCCAACATTATAATGCTGATCTATGATGAGACTTCTGCATTGGCATTCAATTTTTGAAAGCTATTAATAATAATGCTAATTGCACAATTATTTATATTTAGTTCATATTTAGCTTAGTTATGATTACTGCACATTAGAAAATAATACTCATATTTTTCAGAGTATAAGATGCACCTTTTTACCCCCCCAAGAGGGTGAAAATCTGGGTGCATCTTATACTCCAAATGTAGCTCCACCCACCCGCTCCACCCGTCGCATTTTCAGGGGGTTCCATGCAGCGGGGATCCTCACTCAGCTGGCTGCCTCTAATCTGCCTGCCCTGTGTCCACACCTGGCTCTTGTGCCTTTGCCCAACTGCGCTGCCCTCTCACTATTCTCCCTGCCTCCCCCAGCCGACGGTGCTGGCCAGGAGAAAACAGGCAGTGAGTCTGTAGAGGAGGAGGAGGGCGCGTGGTTCTGCGATGTGCACCGGGGAACTGGGAAGAAAAGCATTTTCAGGTAGCAGCACGTGCTGGAACTGCCTGCCACCTGAAACATGATGCACTTGTTTGGTCTCTGCATGCACCCTTTTTGGAATCGGGGAGGGGACCCTACACTTTCATTGAAAAGGCTTTCATCGCAGTTCCTAGGCAACTTCGGGAATCAAGTTCCAACTGAGGCAGCAAAGATGTTAGCCAGATGAATACTGATGGATGCTGCTGGAAAAGAGCCAAAGGTTTTTTTCCTGATTTCCTCCCCCAAAATTAAGGTGCGTCTTATACTCCGAAAAATACGGTAATAAAGCATGCTTCAAAGACTACAAATTCTTTATTTGTATTAATTAATATTTAAATTAATTATTCATCTGTTCCCACTGAGTAAACAGGGAAGAGAAAAGAAAAATGTCAATATCAATTAATTAAAAGTAATATATAATCAGACAAAATACCGATATAAAAAATGGTAACTGGGTCTGAAATGGCAAAACTGTTAACTGTCATAATGAAGGTTAACAATAGAAGGATCATGGATAACATTAGGTCAATTACTGAAGCTGTGAGATATGCAAATTCATATTCAGAAAGCAATAAAAATTAAATCAAAAATTGGGCAACAAAAATATATTTACTTATTCAATATTTTGACTGTGCAGTTTGAATTTGCTGAACAGAGATTGGCATAAGGAGATACTAAAAGACTTTTGAATTCAAGAAAGAAACAACATAAAAAGTCAGTGATCAATAGTTTGTTTTATCTTAAGAGGCACATAGAATAATCTAGTATCCATATGCAGACTCCCAAGATTCCAGGATCTCAGCACTGACATTTTGTAGTAAAAAAGCTATTTTAACAAAACAAAAAAAAACCTGGATATTTTACTGGTGATGAGGAATCCAGAGTGGGGATGATATAATTCTCTCTTTTAGAGATGTCCCATTCCTTTCCTGCTATTAAATCATCATGTGATACACGAAACTAACCAATATAAAGTATTTTTCTGTGCCCTACCTATCAGGATCTGATGGGGAGACTATTGGAAGGCTGGAGCAGGCTATTTATGAAAAGTGAATGTTAAGTATATTTTGGCTTTTCTAATAAAACAATTATGTCTGTGTTCTATATTTTTACATATCAAGAATTAAAAAATAAACTTATTTTTTTATTGTATACTGTTATGAATAAATTATAATGAAGAGATGGGAATGGCAAGGCCAAGGATCAAAGTAAGAAAATTATTCCCCAAATTAAAAAAGCTTTAAAAAAGGAGAAAAACAGCAAAAAGGAAAGCAAAACTTTCAAATTCTAAATCCTAGTAGCACTATAGATTTTATTTTATTATCCGCTATCATCACTTTTTATAAAGTTCAAAATTCTGACTTCAGAGTCCTGGCTCAGACTCCCCATCCCAAAAGAGATATGATGAGTAGGGACTCTGTGAAAGCTGCAAGAAAAAAAATGGAGGAACTAAATATGTACAACCTATAGGACAGCAGGGAGTGGAGGGGAGGGAACATGACTGAAAGTCTGAAACCTTTATATTACAAGTGTGGATGAAATACTAGAAGGCAGTATTTTCAGTATTAAGCAAAATCAAAACATAAGGGCAGTCTCAAACTGATAGGAGGGAAATTCAAAAGCAATGTTTGAAAGCTTGGGACCAGCTTCCAGCAGAAACACTGGGTGAATTATTAGTGAGTTTAAACATAAACCCATGTCAATCATCTGACAAACATTTTGAAAATAAAAAACCTCCAAAGACAGGCTGGATAGACAACTAGAGGCCTTTTTCTGACACCAGTTTTCTATGTTTTATGTTTCCTTTTCTGTGGAATGTCCTTCATCAGAATTAAGTCTACATTCACTTCTAATATTCAGGAGTCTTTAAGATCATGTCTTTTTCAACGCCAGATCAGTGAAGCAAAAGAAAAGCATGTATAGTTAAATACATAAATATTTGCTTTTGGGTATATCTTAACCTTAAAGTTTATCTTCTTAATAAAAAGAATCATGTCTCTATCAGTGACATGTTTGGTACCTTTCATCCCAGAGCACATTTACATGCAGAATTCTAACGACTTGATTACAAGTACTTGAACACAAGTTGGGAATCTTTTTGGGAAACCATAACAATTCAACCTACCCTGAACATTATTGAAAGATTGAGATGCATATCCGGATTTTAGATTTTACATAAGGTGATACAGTATCTGCGATAACATTATAAGGAAGGACCTCTATTTATCCACAATATTAAACTAAAGATGCTTTAAATAGGTTGCAATTCCTATCCTAACCGTACTGAATTGGTGGTTCATGAAATTTCATTAACCCCTGTTTCAATTAAGTAAGCAAAGATAGAAAATAGAATAGAATTCTTTATTGGCCAAGTGTGATTGGACACACAAGGAATTGAAGCTCTACAGGGACCTAAGGTTGATTGAAAGAATAAGGCTGATAAACTGCACCACAGAATCTAATTCGGGCGGTTGGATGAGCTGAGAGGGAGAAGTGTCTGGGAAGGAGCTAGAGGGCTTCCCTTGCCGCATCTTTTTCAAAGCCAAACCAATGGAGCTCCCACAGAAAGAACCTTATCTGCAGAGGGCTCGGATCAGGACGTCTAACAAAGAAGCGCCAACCGCAACGCCGGAGGCATTTCTCACAATACGGAAAGGGAAAAGAATGATAGGACTGAGACGAAAGAGGGAGAAAAATAAGTCCATGAATAGGTGCCATCTTCACTCCGGGCAACAATCCTCTCAGAAAGCAAAAGCCTCAAAACGGAGCTACTCCCAGCCACCCACAAGCAAAATGGAGGGCGCAGCATCCGGTCAGCTTTTTTTTTTTAATATACCCCTTTCCTTAAAAGACAGTCATTCCCGCCATTCTCTATGGCTTCCCGGGCCTCACTTACTCCGGAGGGTAAAGGCGCAACTCCTCAATGTCACCTAGGAAACCGAAGAGCGTCCGCATCTGCTCACTAGTAACCGCGGAGGATAAATTAGTGACTTGAATAACCGAAGTAGGAGTTAAAGGAAAGCCGAGGGGGACCCCGATTCCACCGCTGTTCATCATGATGGCGGCAATTTCTCTATCTGACCCAAGCCAACGCACGTAAGCGAAGGGACGGAAGTTACCATAGAAAAGGCGTCTAGAGTGTTATACATTGCGATGTTTCCGTTCACGTGATATTCTATGAGGTGGGAAGCGTTAACAGCGCTTTCCCTGCGGGTATGGCTTTCCTAGAAAGGTTATTTTGTAGAGGAAAGGGGAGTCGCTATTTTGAACTGTCATTGTTAACCAGGAGTGATAAATTATCTCGCCACTATTGGAATTGAAGTCCAGCAAGTCTGAAAAGGGACAAGTTGGAGAGGACAGCTCTATGGTCAAAGTATCCCAAATACAAAAAACCAAGGCACAATGCGGAAGTCCAACCTTTCCTCAAGCTAGGACGAAGTTCTCCCGCATAAAGCAAATTCGCTGGTTGACGCACGTGGGAACGGGGGGGAGGGGTTAGGCGGGTGCAGGGTATGACGACATACACTATTTTGTAAACCTAACGAATTAGTCACAAATTTTTAGCGTCCGCCTTAAGCATATTTTCTTGTCTCGTATTTATATAAAATATGTTTTATGGAATTATGAGACAAAGAAAAATATCCTTGAGTAGCGCAAGCGTCTTCTATAGGTAGATTTTCCATGTATGGCAACAATAATCCTTCACGGCACTAAAGAATACTATTAGCGTTGTACACCGATTAGACCAAGTTTAAAAGACGCATCCTAGGGCTGAGGCTCTTGCGCCAGCTTCAGAGCCATAAAACGTTCAACTCTTGGAAGTGGGAATCCACAGCCACCACAACTGCTCAATGTGATGGCAGATACGTGAGCGTGGACAAAACGAGGGTTGGGCAGAAAGACGTCTTCGTATGTTTTCAGCGCTTTCATGCTAATTGAGTGTCCTCTCACAAATCACGTATTTTCCTCACAATGAATGCATGGTTTATCAATTTAATTTTCTATCCCGTCTTTTCATGGCTTTTTGAAAATCTAACAGAAAGCGCAGTAACGGAATAACGGAGAAAGGCTTTTCCAAAGCTGAAGGGGGGAGGACACTGAGAAGGAGCAGGGATGGGATCCTAGCAGTTCTCTCGGAACTGGGGTCCTCAGCAAGCTTTCTCTGGGTAGATTCAACTCGCTTCGGAGATGGTTTCAGGTCCCTAAGAAGCGTGGCAAATATTTTGGACATTTTTGGATATCAAATTTTGGATATTTCCCTCTGGGTCAGTCTAACAGTTCAGGGATGAAAAAAAGAGTCCAAAAAAGATTCGGATTTTGAAACACTTTGGTTTCTAGGTGTGAAATGGCCAATGGTCTTAAGGAAGCAAAAAACCCTGGACTAGTTTTGACAAATTTGTATTTTAAATGCACTTAATATTTTCAAAATGAACTGCTTGTTTGACTTGCAATACTTCTCATTAGTAATTGGTATTGAATTTGTTAATAATTGTGCAAATAGAACTCCCACACAGCATAATTGAGAGACCTGGAAAAGCATCCTCTCTAAATTGTTGCCATTGATAAATTGCTGTGAATTTCATTTAAGAATCAATCTGTCTATTTACTTAACCTGGAATAGCAATCAGTATCAAATGCAAATCAGTATGAAATGATTTGTTCATACATTGTATTTAATTCAAATAATTTTTTAAAAGTTATTTAGAAATTCCAAGGGGGGGTTCAACAATTTATAAAAAATAAAACTAATGTAAATTGAAACCAAGAAAGTACACATAACTTTAAAGAGCATTAGTTTTATTATCTATTCTTCTCATGTGTTACTCCAGAAACAATTTAATTATATACAAAAAACTGGAATGCTGAATAAATGCTGATCAATAAAAACATTACAGTGCGGCTGACAAGGGAATAGTTATTTTAAAAAGTAGTATACAGCAAATTAATGATAAAGGCTTGGTTCTGTGTGTCTCTTATTGCTATGATTGTGTTCACAGATGTGTTCAAGTATGTACACATTTTTAAACTCGTCAAAAATAGTAAAAAAAAATATTTACACAATAAATATGTGGGACTTTTTCCAAAAATTTCACTTGAACTGATTCTTTAAAGAACTATTACAAAAAAACCTGAATTGATAACATGATCCATTCTGTATCTATTCTATCAAATTTCCAGATATATTTTGATAAAATGAGAAACATTAAATACCCATGGCTTCAAAAAAATGTTTTCCTGTTTTGATGAGCTTCTTTTTCAACAATCTCTCCTCAAACATTTATTCTGACAATGTTTTTCCTCACAAAAGAACTTTAAACAGAATTTTATTTCCTTGCAAACAGACAATAAGCACCATTTTTCTTGCACTGTTACTTTAAACAATGAAAAAATTTGGCAATGTTTTTAACAAAAAATATTCAAATGAATTTCTAATTTAGTTTAAGGAATATTTCTCATTTCATACAAAATACAATATTTTGGGACATATTTCATTCTTACATCTTGTATGCAAAGATAAATTGAATCCATATTCAGTTTTGAAACTTATCTATCACATAATTATTTCATTTCTTTATATTCTCTTTATTAAAAGACTGAATAGTTAAAAGCAATGAATATGAATGTGAGTCACTGAATAAATTGTAAATAAAATAGCAACACGCTTGTCAACATATAGCTATGTTTTTTAAAGATTAACAGCACACAAAAATGTGAA
Source organism: Thamnophis sirtalis (assembly GCF_051295495.1). Lineage (NCBI taxonomy): Eukaryota > Metazoa > Chordata > Lepidosauria > Squamata > Natricidae > Thamnophis > Thamnophis sirtalis. The sequence continues at coordinate 32,328,219 of NW_028261385.1, read as the reverse complement.
TTTTACCAAAATACAGCACATTTCTGCTAATATAAAAAACAATGCCTATGTAAATTTTAATAAAATCAACTAAAGTTAATGTATAAAGAGTTGTTAAAGGATTTCAATTAAAATTAAGAATTATATGCAGTACAATATTCAGTTGGTAAGTGAAGTGCAATATCATTTAAGTTTATCATTTAAAAACTACTGAGAGCTGCTAATGTGGATTTTCCATTCAAGTATGCTTTTGCAAAATCTTTAACGGATTGGTACAACTATCAATTTCTATTAAAATTTCAATTAAATGAATATTTTTCCAATGATGGGTTGATCATTCACTTTTAAAAACAGTTGTCTTCTATGACACTCTTCTGTGGTCCATAATATCTATGTATTACTTTTTATCTTGTGAATTAGGCAATATTATCTCTGTTGCATCATGAACATGAAGAACATAAACATTTGTCATAAACAAAATTATAATCCAATGTTTTATGCAAGTAATAATAAACAAAAGGCAGCTTGTAATAAATCACTCTTACATTAATATAGTTAGAAATCCTTTAATGACTCTGAAGTGTCGAGTTCACATTTAATGTCACCTGTAGGAACAGCCCTTTGAAGAAGATCATACAAGTTGGTGGGCCCAAAAAATACCTGTCCCTTTACAATAGGGAGCAACCTTCTATTGCTGTGCAACAGCGTCCCATAACCTGGCTTTGGTTATAGCTCCATCGTATTATTTCTTTTAGTCTCAAGGCAACTGAAGGCCAACAAAAATCCAGAGTTCTTTCTGAATCGTTTATTCTGGGGCAGCCCAATCTTCATATGGCTCAGTATCATAAGCCTCCTTGAAAAGACCACAGCTTTTCTATTCAGAACATGCACATGTTAAAATTCAATGTGTCTACGCATCATCATACATTACAGGCAACACAGCAAAAACTGGCCATTTCAGGTTCTTTTCAAAAATGTATAAATAATTTGAATATGGAGCATTTCATACAAAGCAGAAGAAAATCATTATTTTATATAAAACCAGGAATTTTTGTAATGAGAGTACCTTTTCAGTACAACTCAATAGAATAATTATTATTTTTTTAAAATGTGTGATTAAAAACACTCAAAACTAAATTACACGTAGGAATATGACAGGCAATTGATTTGATATGAACCAATCCTGTAGAACTTCCAGAAGTATATTTATTCACTCTGCTTTTTAAAAAAACCTTCATTTTTATTGCATTTTTTTCAATTGGTACATATAGATTCTCCCATTAAGTTCATCTCCCCTTCTTTTAATTTCATACTTTTATCTGGCCTTTTAATTTAATCCAATCAGTCCACTTTCAGTCTAGCAATTCATCTATACAATACTCACATTGCAAAGCCAACTTTTAAAATTTCTTACCAATATCTACTGAAGTGGTTTCAACAAAGATTCTAAAAATAAATGAAAAATTAAAGGCAACAAAACTGCTATAGGACAGAAAGCCCTGCCATCTGTCCACTGGCTACAATGGAGGCTCCTTGTACACAAAGTTATTTAATGTATATGAATTACCCACAAAATAAACCTACCATCTGTACAAAATACACCACAGGTTTGTTCTTGGAGTGATCCTTGATTGCTACACTGTCTTAAAACAATTTAGCTCTAATCACCATATGCATTTCCATAACTGCTTCATTTATATTCTTTACAGTGGTTTTTCCCCATAACCACAAATTCATTATTTTATTACTGTACATAGTTTTAAAAGTTTTGCATACAAAAATAGTCAAAATATTAAGTTTTCCACAAGTCCTTCAAAAATTACACAGAATTTCCTCTTTTCTCCACAGTGTTTAAGAAAGCTCTCGAACAATAGTAAGTTCCACTGTGTTCTGAAAAGTCTTTAGCAAAGATACTGCTTGCCCATGATCAATACTGATGAAGCTATATCCATTAGCCTGAAAAGAAACAAATACATTAATAAATTAAAAGAAAATATTTTCAATAAGTTTTTAAAATTTGTTTTTGAACTTTATTTTGTTTTGGAACACCATGCAAATGAAATTCTAATTTATAATTTTCAGAAAACTTTGTTGTTGTTCCAATAACATATCAATGGAGGAGGAACACAAAAGAGCAAACATATGTTCAATATACAGTCACAGCCTCTCTTTCCTCTAGGAATTGAATTAACAAAATCATTATCATTACAGCTAAGACTATAAGCTACCAAATCCTGAAATATTAAATTATTAATTCAAACACTTTATCTGGAAACTTTACCAAATACTGTACTATTTTGCAATGCGACTCAAAATGGTAATTTGTCCGCCTTTTTATTTAAAATCAAAGATTTATATACAATTATTCATTTTTAATCATTTGTATGCTGCCTTCAGATTTTTTTTCAGGGTGGTTTATAATATGTGACAGAGAAAAGATACGGTATTAATAGACTTTTTTTCTAATTATTTACATAAAATTCAGAAAACTGATAGAATCTTGCAAAGGCATAACATTGTTGAAAATAATTTATGAATACTTTAAATTATATTACCTGAATAATTTTATCTCCTGGCTGTAATAATTTTGATGCAGGTCCTTCAGCCTGTACTCTAGTCACAAAAATACCCTTCAAGATAACAAAAACAGTAGTAGTATTCATCTTATAATAAACATGTATTTATACTGCATAGGTATTAATAGCAGCAGCTATTGGCTGTCTATATTATTTTGAACAAAAAATGTTTCAAATCTAAAATTCATGCATGTTATTAAAGCCACTCAAATGTGTAGGGAATGTATGAGTACAAGAAAGGCAGTTAGTAGATATGTGGGATTCTGCAGCCCAATGTCTGAATAATATTACATTTATACTTGCCTCTGATACAAAATACATGTTAACTACATAGTAATGAAAATAAAGAACCCATCTTAATATCACAATATTAGACCACGTGACCCGTCAAAACCGTGGAGGACAAAATCGCGATCGATGAAAGCGCGCATGTGACGTCATCACAGCACGACGAAAAAAATTAAACATTGAAATAAAATTAAAATTAAAGCAAACCAATTCACATAAAGGTAAGGGTTAGGGTTAGGGTTAGGGTTAGAGCGTTAGCGTTACATTTAGCGTTAGGTTAAGGGTTAGCATTAGGTTTAGCGTTACGTTAACGGTTAGGTTTAGGGTTAGATTTAGGGTTAGGGTTAGGGTTAGGTTTGGGGGGGTTAGGGTAAGGTTTTTGCTTTATTTTTACATTTTTCGATCACAGCGTGATGTTTTCGTCGCACTGTGATGACGTCAAATGCGCGCTTTCATCGAGCGCGATTTTGTACTCCGCGGTTTTGTGGTGGAACCATTAGACCATATCAGTTAGTACCCCACGAGTAGAATGGCAATAGTTAATATTCCAAATCTGTTTTACTGCATATAACTTTTATTTCTGCTGTGGTGAAGCTCCCAACCAGGAAGCTATCATAAAACTTCCAAACATTCCCAAGCCCCCCCTTCAGTTTTAAGTAATACAATTCTTCCACTCTGAATGGAAGAATTGGGGAAGGAATTGGCTATTTATCAACTGCCAGGATGTAACTGTAGTGCATAGATTTGCTGAAGCCTAATGAAAAGCCTTATTGGTCAGAGTGGTGATCATTACGGTAATTACATTGGTAATTGATCTCATGGATTCTGAAAAGGGTGGAGCTGGACTGCTAGGTTTATCAACCTACAGGAATCAATTTGGCAGAGATTTTTGTTAGCTGACATATATAGGTTCCACTAGGCTGCTAAGTCTTTTCAATATATAGCAGATTCTACAATTAAATTTGTTTATTTAGAGAGCCATAAAGTATGCTTACTTCCCAAATATTGGAGAGGGTGGCGAAGACTTATGCCAATGACAATCTTCCCTGCTCGGTTCCCCATTGCTTTTCTGGGGAACCTAGCAGGGATGGTTGGAAATAGTGTTACTGTTGTGTTATAGTGTTACTGTATAGTTGAAATTATTTTCTATTATGCACTATGTTTATGTTATGTTTATTTTTTTCTAATTTTCATGGTGAAGACAGCTTTTTTAATCAAAAGATTATGTAAATGAACAAACATCATTTCAGTATTTTAATCCTGACAATTTGAAGACATTTTGAAAAGTTTGTATTATGAAAGGTTAATGAAAAATAAGCACACAAATAAGTGATATTGAGATAGATGTAGGAAATTAAAATTCACAATTTAAACATATTTTTATATTTTATGTTCATTATACAGATGTAAAGATATTGGATGGCATCCATGAGAATAAAAGTACCATTTTAAACCCAAAACAGCTAAATGGACACAAATAATTCCTGTTTCTTCATTTAACGAAGAACAGAGGGAAGGATTAAATATTCTATTTGTAGTAAAAGCAATATGGCAATGCACAAATCAAACCTGCAAATAACAGTGCAGATCTTTTAATGTCAAGGCAGTGTTATTTCTAGTATGCATTGCTTAGCAGCTTAACAGTCACATTCCATATTAACTGAAGCTTTTAGACAATTATTTAAGGAAATTAAACAGAAAGATCATTGCAATAGTTTAACCATATTACTTGTTATCTCACAAATCTTCAGAAACTGAATGGCAAATAAGCTAAAGAAACAAGCCAATCCACCCATACATGCTTACAGACTCAAGATGTGGTGCGTATGTGAAGAGTTACAACTCACCAGTTAGGAAATGAAAGCACGAAAGAAACAGATTTATAGAAAGTACTCAAGATTTAGAATATGTACAAAATTATGTTTAATTATATATCATTTTAGGATTTATATGAATTATTTATAAACAATGTATTACGAATGCATGAAAAAAGCAAAAAACAAAATATTCAACTCTGATGTATAAATTTTCAGTATATTTGTGATATTTGTATTTTCAATTTTTTCAAATGGTAAACAGTGCCTCAATGGATAAAGGATAAATGTTCATTTAAAGAACATATTTTTAATTAATACTCACATCATCATCTGGTCTAAAGGGGTTTCCTCTACCCCCAACTCCTCCTGATATACTAAATCCAAGTTCTGGGTCTTTTTCAATTCTTACTCGAATCTAAAATATGAAACATAATATTTAAAAGTAGGTTACTTACATATACAAGACTGTGAAAATGAAGATAATCAACCCAATTATCTTGAATATGTTAGAGATATTATTATTTTTACAGTTTTATTTATTTATTTTAGAGATATAGTTTATATTGATTTTGTAAACTACACTGAAGGGAATTTTTAAGTCAAAAGTTAGCTCTTTAAAATAAATAAAGTGTATCTAAAATTTTGACAGCGTTCCTAAGTAATGTCTATGAAAGTAAAATAGTACTGTGATAATAAAGCCATTATCATTTTTGTATAATTTCACTTTTGAAAGAGGCAAGAGGCCAGCGGAAGATAACAGCAAAACAGAATCACAGTTAAATATAATTTTCAGTGCTTAGTTATGGGAATGAAATCCACAATCAATTATGGATCAATGATCCATAAAATAAAAATATCTCCCTTGCATCTTGTTTTGATACCTCATGGCATTGTCTGGTTGGGCCTTGAGGTTGACTATAGGGAGGTTGATGGGCAACTTTAAGCATCAGATAATCAATCAATTGCTCTCTGGAAGGATGTCTTGCCACCGATGTTTGGGGTCCAGCATGATGGATTTGACTATAGTTTGTCTGAGGTCTTGAGGGATGACCCATCTGCCCATTCATCAAAGGTATCTGAATAAATGAAACAGCTCTAAGTTAATGTTTACACAAGCAAGAATATATTTTGATTTACTCAGCTATTCTATCTATGCGCACAAATACACATGCACAAAAACAAACACTGTATTTTTAAAAATACAATAATTTCTTTATGACTTCTAAGCTGTCAATCTATTCACTTTCATTTGGAATTGTTCTTACTGACAATCAAACTCTAAAACAACTTATAAAACATTTGAGAATCTGCTAATATATTTCATGGTCTCATATCTCTCTGATGGGTTTCATTTCCGAAGAAAATGAAGTGAAAATCAATAACCTAGTTATTAGTTCCTAGGGCACTTTTTAATAGAAGGTCTGGTTGAATAAGCAATGTTGATAAAAACTACACTAAATTAATACAAATAGTACAAAGAAAGCAGAAGAGTTTAAAGATGGTGAAGAGACAAGAATAAAACCAAATTCCTCTAAACCAGGGATATAGCCCCAATCTTGGTAAAAGTCAACAAGCTTAAAAATTCGTAAATGTTTTCAGGTCTTTCAATGAGACAGAATATATGTTGAAGTTAAGCGTTCTAAGCAGCCTCAGCTATCATGGTTAATGGATAAATGCTAGAAATTGCAGTACAACGTTATATAGATACATGGGGTTCCCTCTATCAACTTACTTCTAAAAAAAATATACATATAGTAACATAACAAGCTCCAATTGATTAAATTGAATTCTTACTGACCTTAATTCAATGGGTTATTACAAAAATACTGAATTTTACATGATAGCAGTTAGAGGAGAGAGCTGGATGGAGGAGGGGAAAAGAGATTCAGGGTAATCACACCCTAGAATCTCTCCAGATATATCTATTAGGGTAAGAGTTACAGCTTTAGTTGCCAAGATTTTGCCCATTGAACAAGAGCAAATAAGTCTTGATTGTATTTTGTTGCCCTGATGTTACAGTATTAGTCTGATTACCTCAAATATCTCTCTAAATCCATTGAGGAATAAACTTGATTCATAGTGAAGGCTTTGCATTTGGATAGAAGTCTATGCGTAGTGTATTTTGTAATGTAAGTGTGAGTTCTAGTCCCACCTTAGAAAGCCAGCTGAATGACTTTAGGCCAGTCAGTCTCTGTTAGCCCAACCCAGCTCATGTTCGATATAGGTGCGATAATAATAAAGGTGCAATAAAAATCTAATAATAAATAATAAATAACTAAATAAAAAATTCCCCCATTGATTATATTACTCAGTTTAGCATTGGTGGACAATATTTTTCATCATCAGTTTTTGTTATGTTAATTTCCTGGGCTATTAATTTTTTCTTGACCTTTTACTTGTCCAATTCTTGACTTAATTCTTTTTAGTCAACATTTCCAGGAACTCCAGCTGGCTTTCACTTCCTTCATTTCCTCCATATCAGTTTATATCTCATACAATGCTGCCTGAGCTCATCATCTAGCTCTGATATTTAGCTTAATGCTAGTGATCCATAAAAGCAGCATGTACAACTTATCATAAAAAATAAGCTGTGATTAATTTTCTTTGCAATGAGATACTTTGCTCTGATTTAAATTTACTCTGGCTGCCCACAATCCAAAGGAGCACTCTGCAAGGGCCCCCCTCAGGCTATTCATGCCTTTTAAAAAAAACAGGCACATTTACAAAGCGGGTTGTCCTGAACAAGGCGACTGGGCGCAACTCAGCGGATGCAATCAGAGCGGCAATATAGGTGTTTTTAGAAGTCCGAATTGCCAGGAGATAAGCTCTGATGCAGGCTTTTAACAGTGCTCGGTCTGACTCGGATTTACTGGACCTCCAGCGGCGCTCTAGGCGTCTCTTTCAGCGTTTCATCTCCCAGAGATCCTCAGTAAACCAAGGAGCCCTCCTGGATCCACTGCCTCGGATCGGCCTTAAAGGCGCAATCCGGTTAAGAGCCTCGGTCGCTGCTGAGTTCCAAGCAGCAACCAAGGTCTGTACCGGACTGTGGACGAGAGTATCAGACACAACGCCAAGCACCGTCTGAAAGCCCTGAGGGTCCATAAGGCACCTGGGGTGGAACCACCTAATCGGTTCCTCCTCCCTACAGTGGGGGATTGGCTTCCGAAAATCAAGCCTCAGTAGGAAGTGGTCCGACCATGACAGGGGCAAGATCTCGCTACCCCTCAAACCAAGATCACAACTCCATTGCTCCAAGAGGAATACGAGGTCGAGCGTGTGACCCGCTGAGTGAGTTGGGCCCCGAATTACTTGGGTCAAGCCCATGGCTGTCATGGAAGCCATGAACTCCTGCGCTCCATCAGAGTGCTCGCCAAGTGAAGGCAAATTGAAGTCCCCCAACACTATAAGCCTGGGGAACTCAACTGCCAGCTCGGCTACTGACTCGAGGAGTGAGGGAAGAGCTGTTGCAACGCTGTTGAGAGGCAGGTACGTTAACAACAAGCCCACTTGACCCCCAAGGTCCAACTTCACCAGCAAGGACTCACACCCGACAAGCTCCGGAGCAGGGATCCTACGAGGAACTAAAGATTCCCGGATAACAATGGCCACTCCCCCACCCCTTCCCTGGGTCGCGGCTGATGCAGCACCTGAAAACCCTCTGGACACATTTCAGTGAGGGGAACTCCTCCCTCCAGGCCCAGCCAGGTTTCAGTAATACATGCCAGGTCTGCCCTCTCGTCTAAAATTAGGTCCCGGACGAGGGGAGCCTTGTGAACCACAGACCTGGCATTTAGCGACAACAGCCATCTGGCCTTGGAGTGGGACTAATAGGGCCGGAAGGAGGGATCTCTGTGACGTAGCGAACCCTCCTTCCCCGGTAATGGCTAGCCCTAAAGTCCCCGCCATATCTGCCCCTCCCTGTTATGACCTTAATTTTCCGGCCCACTCCTGGGTCCATGGTCCCTCCACCCTCCCCCCAGGCCACCACGTTATCCGGCAGGCCCTTCGAATCAGACATTCTAAGGCTGGGATTAGGCAGGCCCCCTGACACTTCTGCAGAGCACTCAGTGCAGGGGTACCCATTGCGATCCCAGCCTACTCAGACATGCACAATCACACAACCAGCCACTTCCCACGGAACCAGAGGTGGGTTCCTACCAGTTAGCACCTATTCGGTAGAACCGGTTCGTCAAATCTACCAAACTGGTTAGAAGAGATTCCACCAGTGGACCCGGAAAGCAGGCCACACCTACAGAAGAGGTTCCAAAAATTTTTGAAACCCACCACTGGTCCTTGGATATGATTATTCTACACTATCATGCTCATAATTATAAAACTCAGTGCCTCTGTGAAAGGTAAGGATGACTACTGCGCTTGTGGTGCTATCAGAACATTGCGTGTGTTGAAGTTGTTTTAACGCAAACCAAAGATGCCTTTTAAAAAACAAGTTTACATCATATTCTTATGCATGCCAGTGCTGTGTGTGAGGTAATTTAAGGTGGTTCTGACAAGTGTCGTCAGCATCTTCATATCCGGTCACATGGGCAGCAAGCCACTCCCATACAGTCACATGGGCGGCAAGCCACTCCCACAAAGGAGGCCACACCCACAGAGTAGGTTCGAACAATTTTTGAAACCCACCACTGCACAGAACGATTTAAAACACAAAACAAGTTACAATAATAATAGGAATTAAAAGTGGGCACATACATCAGCAATCACACCATACACGCCTCATTCATAAAATTGCGCTGTTGTTAAAAGATGTGCAAATTCAGATAGAGATTGTGGGTAGGTTCGCCAAGAGTCCAGTCCGGAAGGGTTCGCAAGGATGTAAAGGAGGAGGAAGAGTCCTGTTTTCTCACTTCCTTGCGTGGGAGAAAATATAGGTGATCTTGTGAAAAAGGGGCCCAAAAGGTTCCAAGTGGGCTATAAAGGCTGTGATGGAGTGCCTCGAGTCTAATGTCCAGGGCCCAATATCGAGCAGGCATGAATAGGGAGCCAGGTAGAAAAGTCCCATCTAAGGGAGCTGGATGTTCAGAAGCCCAAATAAAAAGGAGCCAAATGGCAAGCAAGGGGGTAGAAGGCTCCACAGCAGTGATGGTAGGCTGAGGGAGAAACTCACCAAGGGAAGAAGTCCAAGCAAGCAACGAACAGGAGAAAAAGGAGGCAGCGTTGATGCAAAGGCCGAGCCAAACAGGGAGGGGGGGAAGGGGCGTCCAGAAGGGCTATGGCAGCGGCAAATGTAGCCAGCCACCCAATTCGCCCAACCTCGGCGGGCGCACAGGTCGTTCTCCCCTCCTCCGGGGTGGTGGCAATCCAAAGAGGACCCCAGGGGCTCAACAAGCCGGGCGGATAAAGTCAAAAAACATCGCAAGCACCGAGAATCAGCAAAAAACGCCGCCATCGCCCACACGCCGCCACCATCAAGCAGCAGAGATAGTTTCAAAACTGCTGGGAGTTGCGAGACCTGAGATTGTCCGGGAGTGATGGCCTCCCCAGCAGACTGGTCTCTTCAGGTCCCCCGAATCTCAATCATCCCCAGGGACCTCTCCGAAGAATTATGTTGCCATTTGTAAGGTTCCCCAGCATTTTTTCCATCAGCTTGGAACGGAGCGGAGAGTGGAGCGGCCATTCCAAACTCGCACATTTTATGTCCTGTGGCTTTAAGGTGTTGGACCAGGGAAGAAGTTGGTTCCTCTTTTCTGATTGCATTTTTGTGTTCTTCAATGCGTGCACTTATTCTTCTGTTGGTTTGTCCGATGTATTTGGTGGGGCAGGTGGGGCATGGGATTTCATATACTCCTTGATTTTCTAACTCAATTTTGTCTTTGGGATTTCTTAGGATGGTGGATATTTTTCAGTTTGTGCAGAATGCTGTCTTGATGTTGTGTTTGCGGAGGATTTTGCCGATTCTGTCTATGGTGCCTTTTATATATGGGAGGAGGGCTTTTCCGTTTTCTTGTTCTCTGTCCTGGATTTTAGTAGGGGTTTCTTTTTGGATTAGGTTGGTGATCTTATTTCTTTGGAATCCATTGGATGTCAGTACGTTAGTGAAAGTGTGTGTATATATATATAGTCACAACCCCTGGTATGCACAAATATGGGAGGAAGATCACTACTTCCATTCTCTGTCCTTCGGCTCGTCATAAGAGACTTTGGGTTGTGACTTTAAATATATACCTTTCACCCTGGCTGGCTGATAAGGAGTCGAGCTCTGTGGCTCAATGGTTAACACATCTGCCTTAGAGGCAATACAGCACAGGCTCGATTCCCAGTAAGGGTATGGCTAGCTGATGAGAGCTAAATAGCTTGAAATAGATCTCTCTCTCTCTCTCTCTCTCTCTCTCTCACAGCAACACTTGTAATAACAACACAAATAATTCATACACCATTCGAAAGCCCATCAAAAACTGAGTTTATTGACACGATTTAATAGTCAGTATGACCACCATTAGCCCTTCGAACAGCATTCAAACGAGGTGGATAAGAACACAACAAATCTTCAAACAGTTCCGTTCGATTTTCCAGATTTTTCAACACAGTTTCCAAATTCATTCTCAAAGTTTCAACTGAATATCGATTTTGATCTTGCTCCTGAATCATCAGAGCTTCCACTTCATCCTTAATTATGGCCCCAATGTTCTCTGCCGGATTGAGATCTGGCAAATTTCCCGGCCAGACGTCATTGCCCCAAAATTCGACATTGTTTTCCTTTAACAATTGCTGAGTCGCATTTGCACGCATGCAAGGAGCTTTGTCATGAAGAAAGACAGCCTCACCAACCACCAAGACATTGTCTGGATCACTGAGAAATGGAATGACATTCTCCAATAAAATTTTCTCACGGAAATAACTGCCATCCCAGGATTCCCCTTTATCCTTCAAAACCCAATGCAGTTTCTTGGCTGTGAAAATGACGAAAATCCCGATGCAAGTCGGATTGCGAACGATTTGTCGATATCGTTCATGTTTGGCGATGTCGTCGACGTCTTTAGCCCAAATTCGATCGTTCTGGAAATTCGGTTTTCGAATGGCATAAACGAAGAATTCGTCAGATGGCGCCAAATGAAGAAAATCTTCCTCGGTCCATTCAGACAACCAATCGCACAACCAAAGCCGATCTTGAACGTGTGTTTGAGTTTTCAATGGTTTGCAAATGACGTGGAATGGCTTCAAACCTTCTCGTTCTCGATATCGGCCGATTGTCCTTTGATCAACTCGTTTTCCACGAATTTGAAGGATTTCTTGGGCCACTTTTCGGTTTCCTTTTCGTTGTTTGCGACTGCCAGTTGCAATGATGGCTTTGCTTTCTTGGGACAGTTGCAGAGGACGCCCTTCTCCAAATTTTGTGAAACATTCTTGGGCTGTTTTGTTCCAATTATCAGTAACCCAATCCGGATGACATTTCAATTTGTTTGCAATCCATTTTCGATTGATAAACGTCGCTCCAGCATCGCGAGCCTCTCGAAAGGCAATGCATTTTATTCTGTCAATGATCCTTTGTTCTTCCGAATCGAATTTTCCAGCCATTCTTAAAGCAAATTTAACATTTAATAGCTCATTCAATTCAGTTTTTTATGGGCTTTAAAATGAGGTGTCGCGGAAGTTGTAAACTGCTGTCGATCTTGCTGTGACCCCCTAGGAAAAGGTTATGCCCCGCCCTGTATATCTATATCTAATCTATCTATCTATCTATCTATCTATCTATCTATCTATCATCTATCTATCTATCTATCTATCTATCTATCTATCTATCTATCTATCTATACTTACCTACCTACACTCTCTCTCCCTATCTACTGTATTTCTCTCTCTCTCTTTCTATTTCTATCTCTCTATCCCTCTACCTACCTACCCACCTACCCTCTCTCTCATTTTCTCTCTCTATCCCTTTCTCTACCTACCTACACTCTCTCTCATTTTCTCTCTCTATCCCTTTCTCTACCTACCTAACTACACTCTCTCTCCCTACTGCCTACTGTATTTCTCTCTCTTTCTCTCCCTGTCTATCCCTCTATCTACCTACCTACCTTTTTTAAAAATTTGCCTCTTCAAAACCTTGGTGCGCCTTATACTTCGATGCGTGTTATACTCCGAAAAATACGTAATTGAAAAAAGAGGAACAACCTTTCAATCTGCTACTGGCAACAACAGCAGAGGAACAGATGAAGGTAAAGCACATGAACCTAAAGGTCACACCCTCGTGACCTCAAGACTGGACTACTGCAATGCGCTCTACATGGGGCAGCCCTTGAAGAGTATTCGGAGACTTCAACTCGTCCAGAATGCAGCCGCGCGAGCGATTGTGGGTGCACCTCGGTACACCCACGTTACACCTATCCCCCGCGAGCTGCACTGGTTACCGATCAGTCTCCAGATACGCTTCAAGGTGCTAGTCGTAACTTATAAAGCCCTTCATGGTATTGGATCTGGGTACTTGAGAGACCGCCTGCTGCCAATTACCTCCCACAGACCCATTAGATCTCACAGGGTTGGCCTCCTCCGGGTGCCATCTACCAGCCAATGCCACCTGGCTATTACCCGGAGGAGGGCCTTCTCTGTGGCAGCTCCGGCCCTCTGGAATGAACTCCCCGCAGGGATTCAGACCCTCACCTCTCTCCAGGCCTTCCGAAAAGCCGTCAAAACCTGGCTTTGCCGGTAGGCCTGGGGGTGATGAGTTCCCTCCACTCTCGACATGTATGGTTGTGCGACTGTTGTTTACTTTTATTATTTGTATTTTGTCTTTTTATGTTCCCCCTTTTCCCCCTTGAATTGTTCACCGCCCTGAGTCCTCCCGGAGAAGGGCGGCATACAAATAATAAAATACAATACAATACAATACATGTAAAATTAACATGTAAACAATACTAATTACTATCACTACATTACAGTCACATATGATTAATGAATCGTACAGTTTATTACCTGCACAGGAAGTTTTTTAATGGTCTCTGGAACTGCCTCTTTCAGACTGAGTGTGGCAGTTGAATAATTCTGCTGCCCAGAAATGAATACATCCTCATCTACTGGATTAGCTGTTTGGGGATGCTGAAAATTAGAAAAAAAAGCATATAAACATTTCTGCTATATACCAAAGCAAGTTAATCCTTTTTCATGTTGTTCACAAGTTTGTTCCTGTATATTGTATTACAAATTACATCATTTAGTGTCTAAGCTTACCTCTTAATAGCAGCTTTGCTATTTATTTTCTCCTAGGAACTGAAATATAGCACGACTTTGGACAAGTGGACATGCTGTTCAATGACTGCTGCAATTGGTGCTTTAGTTTAAAAGAAAAGGCAAGTCCTTGAACTGTTGAATCTATCGTGTGTATTTTACCCAGGGAAGCAATATAGGAAATCAAATTAAAGATAAAAGCTGCACAGCAAGAATATGGTTTTATTAAATTTATTTATTACAGACATTCATAGTTAGTTTCGCCCCTGAATTAGACAGCCAAAAAACAATGATGAAAAAATGAAAGGAAGTATAGAAGTGGACATGTGCAAGTGAATATAGGCATTTACATAGCACCATAGTATGTATAAAAATTATACTGGTGCCAAAAGTGGAAGAAAGAGAAAATATACCAATAGAAATCAGAAGTCTGCCTAGTCAATGTGACAGAGGACTAGAGTGAGAATTGGATTTCTTTTTTACTCAAAAGATCATGTGCTGTGCATGGAGAAGCGATCCAGACTTGAAAATAGACTACTTATGGAAGGACGGAAGCATAAAAGATAGTCACATTCATATCTGAACAATAAGATGAACGAATCTGATTAGATCAATCAGACAAACACATGACAGAAAAGTAGGTTTAATCTTACTCATACTAGAGTACAGCCAATATGTGTCTGTGCACATGCTTGTGTGAGAGTGAAGCGAGTGCGCTCACATTTGCAAATCGGTAGGGAAGGTAAGTGAACCCCACTTCTGGAATATCCATTTATCAAGAAAAATGAAATTATATATACTTTAATCTGTAAATAAATAAATTTATAAATTAAGCTCTGCTACTGCTTCTAAACATGAATATGTACATAAATATATTTATTTTCATAAAAAAACATTTATATTTTGAAATTTTCCAAACAAAAACCCCTCTCACAATTCAGAATGCTTGATCAACTTGGATCATTTAAGAAATGCAAGAGGTTACCTATTTATGATTAAAATCATAGTGGTTCTGAAAAAATGGTAGTTATGCCTGGTTCTATAAGTTACAGTTATTGCAGTGCCCTTGTTGTCATGTGATCAAAATTTGAGTGTACTTATGACAATATGTATGGTAACTTCAATTCCTCAACCAATATCCTCTCCCATCTCTGCTCTTTAACTGCAATGCTCTCACTGCTTCGGCCAGCCTCTGCTCCACAGTCTCTGGCTAACCTTCACAAGATGTGCCTGGATCTTTGCAAGGCTGCTGTTTACCAGGCCAGGCCTTCTGCCGACTGTTCAATTTGAAAGGCTCACAAGAAGGCTTACCAATTTGCAATTTTGACAAGGACACATAGGGTAGGGTTAAAAGGGGGGCGGTGAACGTGATGGTGCGATCAACCCTCTGCAGACACTTTGCCACAATCGGCCAGCTTCAATTGCACTATCGTGACCACCATTCCAATTGCAGAGACCCTATGAGTTCCATGAAGTTTGGTTGCAAATGGGACACGACATCAGCGGGAGCATCATTCTGGCCTTAGGAAGAAGGCAGCTGCCTTACAAAGGACTAGGTGGGTGCACTTTGCCAATAGCGGGAGAAAGAAAACAAGAGATCAGCTGAAGGCCCTTGTACACCGGCTAGCCAAAAAGGCAGAGAGATGGGTAGAGATAGGCAGGTGCAAGTAGTTGGAAGCAGCCTCTAATCTTACTGAAATTTGGGACTGGGACAAAGCTGTGAATGGCTTGAGTCAGGGTGTATCGTAATGACTGGGTGGGATTAACAATAGCAAATGGCATTATCATCACTAAAACAATGTGGTCATGTGACATCATGCCTTATGACTGCGTCATTTCATGATGGGAATTCCAGCCTCAATTACTGCCATAACCTGAGGATTCCCTGTATGTTCATATTTCATCAAAATCTTTTAAGTCATCTGCCAATGCAACAAATAAACTCATTCCATACACATGCTGTCCCACAGGACTAAAACATGCCAATGAGTATTTTTAAAATCAGAAGATGATCTGCTGTTTGGCTCAGAGCAGGAAATGCAGTAATATTAAAGGGACAGGTGGATTCGTGCATTATTCTTAAATCATTACCCTTTTAAAACCAGTACAGTAATGAATAAAATCAAACATAGTAAAGATTTCACAAATTTCAAGAATTAAATTGGTCATTTCCAATTTCCTTTCAACAAGCATGTTATTAGGAGTGTACTCACACGAAGAACTGGAACACCAGAACTTCTTCCATCTGCAACACTCAAAGCAACATTGCCCTGGCTGCCATGCAGATCCCTAGAGCTGCCATAGTAAAAGTTGCTAACTGGAGCATAATTGGAATTAAAGGACCGTGACAGCATGCTCTGAATAAAGAGGGGACAGATAACAGAGATTAGTGCAGCATGCATAAATCACAAGCCATGTTATACACAAAGTCAGTGCAGACACACAGATTGTATATCATGTTATAACCATGCAAACAAAAAACCGTCCCGCTGTGAATACAAAATCTCGGTCACATGCCATGTGATTTTTCACAATATAACTGAACATGCTGTCTGACATAATCACCACACAAAGCACAGCATACGCCCATTCATTGGCCAGGATCACCTCTCCCTATCTGCCCATCCCACAAGACCAGATTTGGGGAGTGGGGAGGAGGCATGCTTCCAAGCTTCTCTTCCTGAAATCTTGCCATTTAGTAAGACATTGGAAATGTGCCTTTTCCACTTTTGACTACATAGTGAAAGCCCAATAGAATTTCGGCACATAATAGATGAGATCTATATTTAGATCACTATGAGATCAACCCATTGTGAAAAGGCCACACAAACTATAAGACTGGGAACCAGATTTAAACTGAAGATCAATATCCCCAAGTGCTATTTAACAATATTTCCAGTATTATAAAAACTTAATGAACAAAGCAAGCTCCGGAAAAAGTCCTACAGAAGGAAGCCTGCTAATCACCCTTTAAAACCAGGTTTGGTTTGGACACCACCAGAGTGGTGTCCAAAATCAAATGGAACAAGAGCCAATCTAGAAAAGAATTGGTATTAAGCTCTAACATGAAAGAAAACCAAGCCTGCTTCTAACAAAGTACAATGTTTTAATGCATCTTGAGATTGTAAAGATAGAGCTAGGAAACTTAAATCAAATAGCTTCAGGGATGTCAATGTTTCAACTGGCTTGCACATCATATTGGAATGGAGAGATTATTTTGATTGCAAGACCTTGCCCATAAAGAAATATTATATTGATTTCATCATCATAGTTTATCATGAGCTACTAAATCACTTTGCATGTTTACTGCTGCTGATTCTTACTGATTACAGCCTAGTTTCCAAACAAAAACTTAAATATATTCAGGTATATTACAAATAAGCTTCTCCCAAATCTATAGCCATAAGAAATATCTTGGCTTTGTTTTTACTGGTTGTTGTTTATGAGTTTACGAAGTAATATAAATCGTTTTGCTTGTTTCCTGCTGGGCTCAAAATAGTCTGTGCTAGATTGCATTACAATTAATTGTTTTAATTCAGTTCCATGATTTCTTAAGACAATTTTTTAAAGGTGTTTTAAAAATCTTATTGTCAATCTTCGTGACCCGTCAAATGCGTGCCCGACAAATGCGCACCAACAAAACCATGCCTGCCATCAACAAACAACATAGTGGGACGCGGAAACGTTATAAAGGGTTAGGGTTAGGGTTATAACGTTGTTTTCGCATCCCGTGAACCGACAATCTTTTTGTAGGATGGGCAACAGCATTTTTTTTCTTGCTTTCCCTCTCCTAATAAAGATACTGCTGAGGGAGAAAATAAAAATAAACTACATAGTGAGGTGAAAAAACACTTTTGCAAATCAAGCTGAGATAGGCATAAATGAAATACAATATTGTGCATGAGAGAGAGAGAGAGAGAGAGAGAGAGAGAGAGAGAGAGAGAGAGAGAGAGAGAGAGAGAGAGAGAGAGAGAGAGAGAGAGAGAAAATATCCATCATTTCTCAAAAATCTGTGGAGGGATAGATGAAAAGAAATTTGCTATTGCCATTTAAATCTAAAGCAAACAGACTTTCTGTCAAAAATTCACTATGTTTTCATGGTAGTCTAAGACAGTCTCGTGTTCCTGGAAACACTTACCAAGGAAAATAAGTTGGTATGGAATGTTGCAAATACATCAGGCAGCTATGAAGAAAAAAGGGCACTGGGAAAATATCTGAAGGGCAGTGAAGATGATGTGCTGAAGCTAGTATACGTGGAAGGCTTACTGAATACTGGAGAGACCATATTGGCCGAAAGAAAGACCAAATGAAGACTAGAAAAGAGACATGGCAAGGCATTGCCAAGACAAAGCATTATAGGGCTAGTACCAGGGGTGGGTTTCAACCGGTTCGCGGCGGTCCCTGCGAACCGGTTGGTCGGCGAACCCGGAAGTAAGTAACTTCCGGGAATGGCGACGGGCCCACCCGCCCGCCCTCCTTACCCGGTTTTGACGAGTTCTGCGCTTCCATGCATGCGCAGGACGCATACAGTGCCTGCGCGATCCTCCAGGAGCAGCTGGAGCATCGCACAGACGCTAGTACGCATGCGTGTGCCACGCGCGTGCACAAGGACACCGCCGGCCCCGTTCCAACCGAATCGGTTGGAACGAGGCAAGAAACCCACCCCTGGCTAGTACGTTAAAAAAAAAGGAAGCAAAGCAGATAACAATAAGGTCTGGTAATGTAGCTAAGAACATGAAGTTGAAGAGAGAGAGAGGAGCTAATTATGGCAGCACAAGACATTAAAAACAAATGCATAAAAAGCCAGAATTGAGAACACAGCAACAACAGCAAGTGCTGCCTCTTGCAAAGAAGCTGAAGAAACAATGGATCATTTAGTTAGCTGCTATAAGAAGTTTGCACAGATTGACTACAAACCAAAGACTGAGAATCTGCATTACAAGCTATGACATGACAAAATAACAGCAATGGTATATTGGAAGATCTGCAAGAAACATCATTTGCCTGCAAGCAAGAATTGGTGCGACGACAAAACAGAAAAAGAAAATAGAAAATGAAGAAGCTAAAGTGGGCTGGGATTTTAAAATTCAAATGCATAAACCCCTGCCACATAACATCCCAGTCTTAAAAATGGTCAATAACAGAGAAAGAAAGTCTGGATAGTAGACTTTGCAATAGTCCGAGACAATAAGATATACAAAAAAGAACTGGAGAAAGATCACAATATATAGACCTGCAAACAGAAATAGAATAACAAAAGAAAGCAATGATAGTGCCAGTAGGAATAGCTACCGTGGATATAATTCCAATATCTTTGGAGCACCACTTGAACATCATCAGCATTGACAAAATACCCATCCGTTAATTGCAAAAGACAGTTTCACTTTGAAAGGTATCTTACAACGTATACCTTTAACATCATAAAACAACACCTGCCTATCCCAAGACATTGGGAAGGACTTGATAAGTGGATAAAAATTCAGACTAAAAATCTGGCTGACATTATGCACAGAAGTAATATATAAAGTTCAGATCAATCTGCAAATCTGCATTTAAAAGAAAATAGTATCTGAAACATCCAACATAAATAAATATTCAAGAAAAGCATTCCTCCACACCAAGATATAAATGCTGCAGACACACTAGGCACATGTTGATCCTAACCAGAACAGATCAACATCAATAGATATGAGCCACATAATATAATCGTTTACACTCCATAATATATTTCCACTTAAAATATTCAAGAGTATAGTTTACCGGACAGGAAACCTTCTGTTTTGACTTATTTAAAACTTCCTGTTTATTTGCACAGTTTCTATGTTAAACTGCTAATGTACAAAGCTGGAAGAAATGGATAGCTATAGTGACAGGCTATTTGAGGGAAATAGACCTGAACCAAATACTTCTAAGGAAAAAGTATTTCATAATTAAAATTTTTACATCAAACAAATAATCCCAATCCTTGACATCTGACAGTCAAAAGATGACCGAATTTATGAAAGCATACTCGCTAATAGTCTTCAATATCATCCATGAGGCCAAATGAGTCTTATATTTTAGCAGTTTATCATATCAGCAGTTTTCCTCTAATCTCTACTGTTGTATCAGAAAACTAGAAAATACAGTTTTTGTGATCCACACTTTCACGAACCCCATATTGGGGGAGAGGGACTGTAAAAATATGGAAAGGCAAAAAGCGGGACAACAGAGATCAATACAGAATTAATATCTGTGTAAGGATACGTCAAGACTAGGAACAAAAAATAAACCAGTCTGATGAAATTTCTACGTGAACCTTTTCAAAGATATTCTGTATTAGATTGAATTTGCCATAAGTTTCAAGTTTCTGTGTTACTAAATATAGATAGACCTTGACATTCAACTGCAATTATGGTCATAAGTTGTACCAGTCGTTAAGTGAGTAACCATGTGACTGATTTTATGACTTTTTCAACTGCTGTCAGGAATTTTTAATTTTGTTTTGTAAGTAGCCCTGAGGAAACCCACTGTGACCTCAAACATCAACTAAGTGGCTGGTCAGCTCTGAAGAAATTCATTGTGACTTCAAACATCCAGTAAGTGGTTGGTCATAAATTGAGGATTACTTGGATATTGCCACTTTCCTAGTACCCCAGAAAAATTAAATCATTTGAAAAATTGCTATCAGCCCTCTGGGAAGTAAATATATAGTTGATATTTTTCATTTTAACAAGAATGTATAATCAGCAAAGCAATAACCATGCCACTATAGTAGGATTTTATATTATCTCGGTATTTCAAACATGCTGCTGAAGATGGTTAGATTTTTATCTGCTTAGATGTCATAAACATTAACTTTATAGCAATAATTATCTTGATGATTTTACAGTTCTTCCTTACAAATAAAGCATACTATGTATTATAATAAAACATCTAGCTGGGTAATCCTAAAGCTAACTTACCTATTGTATGAACATGAGTTTATTACTAAACCAATTATTGAAATTTTGAATTATAATATCACAACAATGTATCCCTTAAAATGCCAGGCTTTTACCAGCTTCATAAAAAACAAACTGCTGAATTCAAGAAGAGGAAGTAAAACTGCTTACCTTTTCTAACTTCTTGGCCTCTATGTGCCGTAGTACTTGTTCTCTCCAGTCATGAGGAACTTTATTTTTTCCTGTAGGATCCATCAGAGAGTATTCAGAATTAACTCTTGGATTTGTTCTTTTAGACGGACTAGTCCTTGAGTAATTGAAGTCACTGACCGACATAGTTCTCTCTGGTATATCGTTTGCTGAAGGACGGGCACTCTGAGGTCGGGGTACATTTGGTCCATCAATGCTATGTGTTCTTGCTGAAAGAGGTCTCTGTTGCCCTGACAATTTTGGCGGGACTCTTCCCGCTGAATGCAAATCCCTATACGTTAAATAATCCCCCTCAGAAACCAGAGGACGGCGTGAAGATCCAGGATCAACATTAGCTGAAGCAGTAGAAGACACACTACTCTGTCGCTGGAGAGTATTTCGGGTTGCACTAGAAGGATGCCTGTCATTTGGTGAAACAGCCCACATTTCCATATGCCTACTGCCCATCCTTTGATGCATATTATAGGCAGCACTAGCTCTAACGTTATTATGGTTAGAGAAATTCATGTTGGCCGAATGTTTTGCAGAAGTGCAGCTCTCTGTACTATCCAGCCTTGGTAAGCGCTGAGAAGACGAACAACTTTGTTCAGCTACAGGATTTTGTTTTTGGAGCCACAAAGACTCTTTGGGTACAATATTGCTGCTGTATTGTATATTATATTGAGGGGTAGTGAATGGTTGTGAGGAATGCGGTCCTTGCCCTCTAACTGTATTAGTATCTTCAGGATTATGATTCAAATCAAATTTAGTTGCTGTTTTTGTAGATATTAAATCAGAAGATGATGAACATCCAGGAAATACTTGTAATGGCTGATCATATAAGAGAGTAGCTGACTTGCTCCGGACTATATTTTTTCCATCTGCAGCCATACCTGCTGATTTTATTGCTGGATTGGGGTTCTGGGATCCACTGTCATTTAGAATATCACAGATTTTTAGAGCACCTGTCTCCATGTTAGTTATGCTGTGGGATTTCACCACTGGCCCACTCCTCTGTGGAGACAAGTCTTCAGTGCTTTTTGAAAGACACATTTCCAAAGAAGAATCGGTTTCAATGGTAGCACTTCTCTTTAGCTCTGACTTTCTTGCGGAGTGTGGCATGTCGTCAGAATGTCCATTGATAATATTTACTGGGCATATATTTGGATATTTATTTTCCAATTGTTTAATTTCTTCTTTCATATGGTCATTTATCAAGTCCTTAATTGACATCTCTGTTGATTTTATTTGATTCACTACATTAGATTGTAGTCCCTCTTCAGCTAATTTGCAGATATTCCTGTTGATCTGATGCACGTTGTGAGGTTCATCAGTGGTGTTGTTTAGTTCAACACCTTTCTCTATTAAAGCTAATCTCTCCTCAATATTTAAACTGAATTCAGATAGATTTGTGATTTTATCTGGAAAGTTCATTTTTTCTTCTGTCAGAGCATTTACTTCTCCATTTTGCAAAAGACTGTTAGAATTTTCATCTTCTTCCCTGTAAAATAAAACAATCCTAAATATAACAAGAGTAATTTTATAAAATGGCTATATTTAATAAATATATTTTAAGAAAGCAGCATTAAGCCAGATTTAATCAACTGTAGAGACAAATGAACTGGACTCAGAGAGATAGCTGCTTAAAAACTGAGCAAATAATAATAATAGTAATGAAAGAGATATCAGTCAACCAAGGCAAAAGGGAGCAGTAGAACTTATCTAAGATGATAATGGGATTAAACGTCTTTATAGTCTTTTCTAACAAACATTGTGATACACCAGGAAATTGTGAATTGCATGATGAAGGGGCAGTCTAAAGCTTTACACAAACAGAAACATTGTTAAGGATTATCTCTTTATTCTGAATGAATTTAAATCTTCAAAACAAGATAGCGGAACCAGTTAATACCTAGTTGAACCCTTCTCTGAGCAATCCTGGAGAACTGATGAAATACCAGATAGCTGGAGGACAAGAAATATTGCTCTTTCTTCAAAAACAGGTAAAGGAATATCCAGAAATTCAATCCGACTGATGTTACGATTTAGCAAGATGTTTCAGAAATTTATAGAGTGAAGTCTAATAGCATCTTGAAAACAATGCAATGTACAGATTTGTCAAGAGCAAAATTGCCAAATTAATCTTATTGCATTTCTTTGATTGGGTTATTTTATTAATGAATTGAAGGAATGAGGTACCCATAATATGCATTGACTTCAGCAAACGATACAAATACCTCATGATATTCTGATTAGTGAGGTAATTAAGAATACTAGATGGCATGACAATTATGAAGTAGAGAGGATGCTTATTAAATTTGCAGATGATACAAATTGCAGAGGATAGAAAAAATGCAAAAAAAAATTTTTTTCATTATTTCAAATGGTCTTATAACATACTATAATATTTTTCAAACCTGATTTTGGTATTGACAGTCATGGTAATTTCTCTGTCTGGAGAACACAATGATGCTTCTTGGCTACTGTCAGTGTTTAGAGATTCTGAATCCGACATTCGGGAAGGAGAGGAACAATTGCTATTATTCTGATTGCTGTTATGGGTGGGATCATCAGACGAAGAATCTACTGCTTTACTGTCATCTGAAAATAATTTAATTTGATTTAGCATATTTGTATTACTAACTCATGCAAAGGTACATCTATGGTACACGTTCAGTTTAAATGAGGCTTTTCATAGACAGTAAGTATCACGGCCCTTGTGAATCATCTGGAGGAACACCTTCCTGGAACTCAGTGAGGCTTCTCCAAACCTGCAACTTGAAGCATTATGTCCTCTCAAAGACATGTCCACCAGAGTCAGAGGTGGTATTCAGCAGGTTCTGACCAGTTCTGGAGAACCAGTAGCGAAAATTTTGAGTAGTTTGGGGAACCAGTAAATACCGCCTCTGACTGACCCAGCTCCCATCTATTCTCTGCCTCCCAAATCCCAGCTGATCAGGAGGAAATGGGGATT
The DNA here is from genome assembly GCF_051295495.1 of Thamnophis sirtalis. NCBI lineage: Eukaryota > Metazoa > Chordata > Lepidosauria > Squamata > Natricidae > Thamnophis > Thamnophis sirtalis. The sequence goes on along the minus strand of NW_028261385.1, from coordinate 32,304,293 downwards.
TTGGAGTAACCTTCCCCTGGAGTGAGGTGGGAATGAAGATTTTACAGTATGCTTCCCGTCATGCCCATCAAGCCATGCCCACCTAGCCATGCCACACCTACAGAACCAGTAGTAAAAATATTTGAATCCCACCACTGACCAGAGTGCCAGTAAACTAGCAGAAAAGTCACACTACCCTGGTAGTTTGGGGAATAGCTTAAGAAAAGCACTTCTATTTTTTGGAAGATGAATGAGTCTGAATGACTCATACAACCCTACTAAATATGCTTAATATGCTTAATACTAAATATGCTAAATAGTTGATTTTAAGTTTGAATAGGCTGAAGAATCAGCATTTCTATACTGGTATTAGGATAAAGGTATTCCTTTTTGCCAAATGGTTCCATAATATTATGATTTCACAGTAAGTCATATTTAATGGCTCCATAAAGTTCTCATTTCATAATAATCAGCATGTTTGCTTTGTAACTTTAATGATTTTACCTGGAACAATCGGCTTTATACAAAATATTCAATTTTACTTGAAATACAGGTAAGTACTTGACTTACAACAGTTTATTTAGTGACGGAAGTTATAACAGCACTAAAAAAGTGATTTACAATCTTTTTTCACACTTACGGCCATTGACAGTATCCTGATGGTCACATGACCAAAATTCAGATGTCTGCAACTGGTTCCTATTTACAACAGTTGCAGTGATCAGCCTTTGTGATTTCTGGCAAGCAAAGGAACTGGGGAAGCCAGATTCACTTAACAATCGTGTCACTAGAATTGCAAATTAACAACCATGGCAAGAAAGGTCACAAAACAGGACAAAAGTCACTTAGCAAATGTCTCACTAAGCAACATAAATTTTGGGCTCAATTATAGTTGTAACTCGAGGACTACCTATATTCAGCTTGGGGCTTTGAGTGTACCAAAATATATTAAATTTTTGTGAAATCATAAGGCAGCAGTTTGGTAAATAAAAACATTTGTCCATTTCTTTACAATGAAAATATCTGATAAATTCTGTGTTCAAATCTTACAAAATAGCAAATGCATTGAAGAACACTTTAACAAAATAATAACAAAATTATAGGGACTACAAACACAAAATAGTAAAACTTTATCATCCTAATCTAAGTATATTTGTACTAATTATTTATATTAAAACCACACAAAAAGGATTAAGATAATGCAATACAGAATAGACAATAAAGCAGAAATAAACAAAGCATAGACAGTGGTCAGCATATCAAACAAACTAGGCTGCAAGATATAATAAAGAGTTGCAGATTTGGCTTATTTAGGTTAATCCAAAATTGAAGATGTGGAAGACAACAAGCACAAACCCAAATAATAAGCACTGAACTGGAAGAAGGTAGGTAGAATACAAGGCAACGACATCAAATTTAAGCACACAGATCTTTACACAGCATGGGATCTCTATTGTTTCCTAATAGCTGCAATCCAGGCCCAAACAACTGAAGAAGGAACTTAAGTAAAAAATATGTGAGTATAAATGTATTTTTATGCTACTTTTCAAGCAAAACTTGTAACTTTAGTCAACTCAGAGAAATAGATCTCTTTTTAAAGCATTTATCACTGAATAAAGGCCTACCTTTTTTGCTATTGCCAAGTGCTACTACTTTTGGTTGGTTAATGGAAGTTTCTATGAGAGGAGGTCTCATTTCTGCTACTTTCATTTCCTCATCAGAAGATAATTCTTCTGATTCCTGTAAAAGAAGAATCAGGTTTGTCAACATAACTACAAACAGCCTTTAAGGTTAACACAAAGATCTTGAAGCAGCAGTCTCTAACTTTTCTGGCACCAGGGACAGGTTTTGTGGAAGACAATCTTTCACAAATGGGGTTTTGCTTGCTCACCCCAGCTGTGCAGTCCGTCTCTTAACAGGCCAGAAACCAGGACCAGTCCTTGGCCTCAGGGTTGGGACCCCTGCCTTAAAAGATTTTCCACAAAGCTGTTGTTTAAGAGGTATATAGTTGTATTTGGATAGCTGGTCTTCAGAAAAACAGCTGGCCATCAAAGAATATACAAATGTTACCTCACTGGGTGTTTTTATTTAGGCTACTAAAATATGGAATGCAGGGGAAAATATATTTTCCATACTGAATACTAATAATAATAGTATGTAGGATATTTGTAAGCTACAAAAGTCTCATCTAACTTGAGCAGGGGTGAAATTCAGCAGGTTCTGATAGGTTCTAGAGAACCGGTAGTGGAAATTTTGATTAGTTCAGAAAACCCGCAAATACCACCTCTGGCTGGCCCCCGAGTGGGAAGGGAATGGGGATTTTGCAGTATCCTTCCCCCGCCACGCTCACCAAGTCACACCCACAGAATCGGTTGTAAAAAAATTTGAATTTCACCACTGAAAATGACACTATATAAATGTAACATTTATTATACCTGACTTCTTTTAATCATGCTGATTGAAAGTTTTCTAGTACTAATTCGCACTAAGTTATAAAGCTAGGACAGTATAAAATAAAAGCAATAGCAGCAATAATAATATTTTAGTTGCACAAAAATAATAAAAATATATTTTTGAAATGTTACCAGGTAACAAATTTAAATAAATGCACATAATAAATACCTAAATTTGTTACTAGGTAACAAATTCGATAATTATTCTTAGCATTTATTTAAATTTACTATTCAGTAAAAAGTTTGATGTTGGTAACTAACAGAGTGATTCTATCCATGACTATTCAAGTACATGATAGTTTTGGGAGATATGTATAGGATTATTTTATTTTTAAAAGGTTTGTATACATTACTGTATGAAGTATGCATGGGAGTTTTTTGTTTTAGATTTATAAAAAAATATATTGAAAATTATATACTCCTTATGTTTTATCCAAATTTAATGCCACGATGATAGAGAATAAGACATAGAAATACATAAAATACCTCCAGAGTATCTTCATGGTTAACAATTGGCTTCACATTTTCTGTGTTTTTAACTTGATGGTTCATCTGCAAATTTCTGGTACTGTTCTCATCATCTGGTTCATTAGGTTTCTGCACACAGTTTCCCATAACATTCTGCTCATTTTCCATTTTGTTTTTCACTGGAGTAATTTCTAAAGTCTAAATGTTTAACACAGTAAGAAAAGAGATTCCCATTGGATGAGGCTTCTTAGGTATACTAAAAATAATGTGCGGATATTATAAATAATCAATATCCCCCACTTCCTCAGATTCCGATTTTGATATCAGATAAATTAAGCAGTTGTAAAGTATTACTGACTCCAGACTGAAACATATCTTGCTGCATTTCAATAATAAAAATTAGGATTGAAAAATAATAAACAGCTGGATTTCACTCACAGGAGTGTGAGACCTCACTCCACAAAATTAGCAGAATTGGTCACAAATAAAGTGGGACTTACTGCATGTTAAAATTAAAGAAATGAAAATGCATTATAGTAAGGAGAAAGGTAGTATAAATTCATCAAATCCAAAGTCTACTTACACTAGTCCTAACATTTTCCTACCAGCCCATTATAAACTCAACTATACATGTAAAAAAGGCGCTATTTATTAATAGATAGTTAAAATATAGAAAAAACAAGTTTTTAGCAAAAAAAACCTTGGACTATTTTTTTTTAATTTTTTACAACATATTATCATTTTTATTGCTTTCTGCACTTCTTCCAAAAATGCTTATAGCAAACATGTTTATTTACCCAATCAAACCATGTTACTATGATGCAATAGTCTGAATTTGTTTCTTGAATTTCAGATATACGGCCTTGACCCAACGTATTTCTGCAAATTAGAGTAATTTATTTTATAACAGGGCATTAACTAAGTGATGGAATGGGACAAAAATTCAATTAAATTCAAAAGTGCTTTGGATTATATTTCAAGGATCAACATTAACAAGTATAAGTTACCTTTTTTTTTAACAGTAGCTAAGCCCCATGTATCAATTACTCTCATTCCAGGCTAGTAGTTGGAAGTACTCCAAGACCCTGCTCAAGTCAGTGTGATATCCATCTATAGAAAACCTACCAGCTTTCTCTCTTCTTGATAAGAGCTGACCTGGCCATTTACCTGCTTGTAACTGACAAGCCAGAGAACTTTTTTGGTGATAGCACCAAAACTTTGGAATCCCATTTTGCTACCAGATTTTAAATGCTACTGTCATGTATTCTTTGTATGTTCTTAATTGTGTTGGGTTTTATCACTTTGAGGTGGTTTCTAAAAGTTTCTTTAGATTTTTAAATGATTTGATTCTTTATAGGGTTATTTTATTCTTTATCTTGATTCGTTATCTATTAATTGTAATGTTAACTAAATGGGCCAGTCTGCTAACCAAAATTGTGAAACACATTATTTATTTATGATATATCTATCCTTGGATGAACATCTTGTAAAATGCACAGAATGTCAATTATAAGGTTTTTTTAAAGTTATCTTCACATGAACTAAAGTTTTTAAAAAATTAAACAGTTCAAATTTTCACTGCTCTCAAAAGTGTAGTGAACGTGTAGTGAAAAGTTAGAAAATTTCTAGCATAAAACTGAATCTAACCTTTACTCCTATATCCTTTACTGAAACTTGTTGGCTTTCTTGCTTTGCTTCTTTATTAGTTTCTTCTGTGTTTTCTTCATCTTTTAATCGGTGTACTATTGTTTGAACAGTTTTGACCATATTCTTCAGTTCATCAGGGTAAGGTGTTGGATACCTCTTCAAATTACCCTCCTAAAGAAAATAAATCAATTTTAAAATTAACCAGTTATAAATTGCAGCAAAGAGTGTTCCACATTCTGATCAATACAGTAAGTGCAGTTACTCCTCAATTTACTACCACAAGGGGTACAGAATTTTGGGTGTAAATTAGGGCAGTTGTTAAGTGGGTCACCATGTGACCTGACTATTTTATAACCATTTTTACAGTAGTCGTAAATTAAGTCACCCGCCATTAAGCAAATCAGGTGGTTGTTGTCAACCCTGAAGCTGACCTCATTGACCTCATTGACACACTGGAGCTGAGGGATAGGGAAGGGGGAGTTGAGATAGTTGGGATTCCGTAGCCAAAACAAAATACTTTCTGTTGTGAACCAAGGACATTCTCACACCCTGCCGGAGAAAGGCAGAGTGATGTCACCCAGCAACATGACTTGAGGTGTGATTGGACCATGTAATTGATTGTTTTGAGAAAGTGACAACATTTTACTTTTAAATAGGTGAAAACTGTGGGAGTCCTCAGGGTCGGTTTTCACCAGATCTGTGCCAATGTATTTCCAACAAAGCTATTCTTTGAGGAATTTACCTGCCTTGGAGTTTTACTTGATATGGATCTATTACTTGGAACCCTGACAGTTGTTAAGGGAATCCAACATATCCAATGGAACTTTTTTGCTGTTTTCTGCCACAAATTGCAGACACGTGACTACAGGATGCTTCAACCAGTCATAAATGCGAACCTGTTGCCAATACCCCATGCATTGGTGGGGGAGCATTTTGTGACAGTCAAAAGTACTGTCTGTAAAAGGCTGTAAAACATGCTTTCTGGGGTTTACATAACTTAGAATGATCAGTAAATAAGGGCTATCAGTAACATCGCCTATATCTTAGTCACTTTCCATCTGGACTACTGTAATGTGTTATACTTGGGGCTACCTTTGAAGACCATCTGGAAGTGTTGGCTGCCACCACCCACCAGTTTGCTCATGTTACATGCCTGATAAGCAAGCTGCACTGGATCCAGGTTTTCTTCCAGGTACAATGTAAGGTGCTGGTTATCACCTTTAAAGTCTATCACCTTTAAAGCTCTAAAGCAGAGGTCTCCAACCTTAGCAACAGTTGCCAAGGTTGGAGACCCCTGCTCTACAGGACACCAGAGCAGGTTATCTGTAGGACCACCTCTCTCTGAGATTATCTGCCCACCCCATCAGATCAAATAGGATATGCATTGACAGATTATCCACCTCAGCAAAATATTACATCCAAAGCAGCTGTGGTTCACCTGTAAAGGATAAAGCTAAAGGCAAGATAACAGAATAAAGCAAATACATACTCTAGGTGGTGCTTCTCTTTCATCTTTATCTTCATCACATTCAAAAGCCACCTGAGCACGCTGCTTCCTTTGCTCCTCCCACAGTGAAGGATTGAAACTCTCATTATCAGATAGGAACATCACTGAATAAAAGTATAAAGGTAAGTTAGAGAAAATAAAGTAATTCATACAACAGCACGTAGCATTTCTTAAAATCCTCCTTAACGAAACAGGCTGAATGCACTATAAACAGCCAAAGCCCAAGCTCCAATTTGAAATGAATGAAGTTTCCATTTCCATTACTACCTGGCAACAAGAATAGTCAAGATCTGATGAACTTTACTGAAATCAAATGAAAAATATTTAGATCTGAAAATTCATGATGATAATCTTGTTTTTAAAAAATGAAATGTTTATAGACAGTGCAAAACATGACAAGTTACTTGGTGATCAATCAAAGTTACACCAGAACCCCCACAAACACAAAAGGTAGTTACAACCCAGTTCTGCTCACTCACACACACACACACATACACATGTGACTGCATTTTGGGCACTTGGCAACTTGCTCACATTTATGGCTGTTTGCAGCATCCTGCTGTCATATGATCCCAACTCATGATGTTTTTGCTAAAAACACATTTACTTCTGATTTTCAGCAAAGATGCCCGACATTGTTAACGATCCTGGCAGTCATTTAACATCTGCAGCAATGGTGTTTGCTTAACAACCATCACAAAAAAGGTCATAAAACCGGGTCAGTCATGTGAGGGCCCGCTTTATGACATAATTAGCCAGCTCTATTATCATTGTAAGTTAAGGACTAATTTTATTAATTGCTCTAAGTATCACAATTTCAGAATTCTCTACAACTGAAAGACTGCTGAGGAAATAACCACTTGTTGTTTTTTTCAAATTTGTTAATTTATATTTTGGACCAGATATTGCACTAAGACTGTCCCAAGGGCTACAATTATCTATGTTTATAAACAGTAATGAGAGAAATTATGCACAATGAATCTATTCATTTTCTCATCCCAATTATAAAGACTTGATAAAGCATGAAGCAATTTATAAAACAGATAATGTGGCTCCATTCCTAATGTATTCCAGAAGGCAAAATTTCAGGCAGCTCCCAATTATTTCACGAGACTTTCTTCTTTATGCAGTTTAAATTGTACCTTGCTTTTTTCCCTTTTATATGAGACAGTAGATGTGAACTACTGATTTTAATCTGAGCCATAACTTCCAATGTATTTTTTACTCAATGCTCAGAGCATGTCCAGAACATAGACACAAAACACATTCATTTATAAGTGCTGTAAAGTTATAGTATAATATGCCTTAAACAGCAGTTGTTTAGATGCTGGCTCACAAATCTGTGAGCCAAAACCTAAAAATCTTTCAGAATCCTAATGGTCATCATATCTCTATTATATACTGGGGAGACCTACAGAATTTAAATATTGTTAATACTTGTTTCTCCCATGAAATATCTTAAAATATTTTTTCAGGTGTTTTGAATTTCTAAGGTCAGGCAAACAAATCCAATCTAACCTTTTTTTTATTCCAAGTAGCATTTTGTATAATAATCAATAAATATAATTCTTACCATCTTCAGATCTTGGTTGTTGTGGGAACATATAATTAGTAACAACAGTTTCCTGTGTTTCTGGATCAACTTCTTTTTGAAGTGGAATGAGAGGTTTAGACTGTGAATGAAAGAAGGGAACATTTATGAATACATATAGAGATTATGCAGGTTAAGCTACTATAATTCATTTTTTATCTAATTATTTATATAACTTGCTGTAAAACATTAAATATGGTTCTTTGAGACCAGTTCAAAATTTGCTCTGGATTATTAGATGATTGTTCTCTACAGATCTCGAAGGAACAAAAATCTGCTAGCTGGGAAAAAGCAACAAAGTCTACTTGAATGATTCAACGTGCCTGACTCCACAGAATCTTATCTCAGTTCTGAAGGTATAGTGATAAAAGAAAACTGTATACAGCTCCAAAAGTTAATTTATTATATTTGTACTGTCACTTCATATTAAGAGATAAACTATGATTTGGAATCAGTCATTGGTAATTGTTTGGACACAAAACAAATCTTATGTTGATAGCAAAAGAATGTCTAAGATATATAACGATAAGATAAACATGTGTTGAAATAAAGAGGGGGGAGAGAGGGAGAGAGAGTTGGGCAACTATGTAAATTTGATAAATAAGTAAGTAAATATTCATGTTTAATTATAACCACAATGGATATATAATGTGACGTGGGTCACATATTATATAGGTGGTGGGTCATTAGAGAGAGCCTATTTACAAAAATCATATATGCCTATAAAAAAATAGTAAAAATAATGGAACAGAATATTAAATGTTATTTGTTCAATGTATGAGGAAACAAGTACAGTTCAGATATTCGTTCTTCATATGGAAATACAAAAGAACTTAATTTCCAGCAATTAGACAAGCATATGTTTTACTGTGTAAGTAAAACTGTCTTTTATATTTTACTGAAACATTTTCCTTCCTTCCTCACGTTTTCTTCCTTCCCCCCCCCCTCCCGGCCCGCCTCCTGCATTCTGCTCAGAATAAGCCACAGAATGAGGGAGGAAGGCTTAAACTTTTCTTAACAAGCAAATGAGAAATATAATAAACATTATCTAACCCAAGTATTTTCAACTGCACTTTTATAGACAAGGAAGGGAAGATATTTCTTAAGAAACTGAGTAAAACTGCTCAGAGAGTTTTTTGAGTATCTAAAATTCTCTTGATGACCGTTCTTTCACTTTATTTCTAGGCAAAGTATCAATAAAATATTTTTCTCATCAGAAACATAGCAACATATTCAATACAACACTTCATGATAAAAATATCAAATGTACAAGTCAATATTATGAAATAATTTAACAATGTATTTTCAGTTCAAGTGCTATTTTTAAAACGTACTCTGTTTCAAAGGAAATATAAATATTAAATTATGAAATACAAATACCATTTACCTGATTATCTGATAACCACAAAGCAGTCAAATGTTGCAGTTGCAAAATGCTATAAGGCAAATACTTCAATCTGTGAATAAAAGTCAAGATGATTGTTTAGCTAATCAGCAAATCAAAGCAGTAATAATTATTTATTAGTAAAATACAGCAATAAAATGATTATTTTTCCCCACATTCTTATCCATTTTAATTGTGTAATTTTTCTCTTTCTAATTATTATTGGGATTACAAATTATTCTTGTGGTAAATTCAGCTTTTTAAGTGGTTCCAGACAGTTTTACACAGCTAGACTGTGAATAAGTTCTGAAGCAGAACTCAAATAATTCAAGAATAAGGCATTTGCACATTGCTCTGGATCATTGAATAATATAAATGAATTAAAAACAGAGGCAAAAAAAGAGGCGAATCCATCATAATGTCTTCAAGTTGTCACTTGGTCTTCCTGGTGTGAAATACCGCCCCTTTTCTTGCCAACACAACTGCAGCCCCTGCAACCTTCAAACTTTTCTGGAATCAAAGCACATTTCTCTTGCAAACAACTATGCTCTTTCCTCGAATTTCCTCAAATTCCTCCTGTCTAAATTCTTAAGTCACATTTCCTAATGTGACTTTCACATTTCCTAGACATACCTTTTCTCACCAACAGAAACTATAAAATAATATATCAAAATATTTTACATAACATATGCTTTATATAAATATTACATGTTCATTCCACCTTCATCCAAAGAAACAATAATTCCCCATTTGAATGACCCATCATTTTATGCTTATAACAATTCTATGTGAGAAATAGTGATTGGATTATATCCATCCAGAGCTTCATTGTGAATAACAGAATATTCATGCAAAATAATGTAAGTTACAAACCTATTATCACTTAAATTTATAACTTTTAATTTCTGCATATCACCCATTTCCTCTGGAAGAACCTCCAATTTATTAGAATGAAGAAACAAAACAGTTACATATTTCCAGCTTCCAATCTGAAAAAAATAAACATAATTATGCAGAAGCTTTTTATCAATAATAAATGTACATATTGCTATTTTGCTGTTGAATATAAAAGTATATTTCAATATGACAATTTTGAATTACCAAAATTGATAGAAAACACAGCTAAAAGATTATATTTCTGATCATATTTAGACTTTATACTTTGCGGAGAATATATTTCACATTGAGATTACATGTATTTTTTCTATATAATGTATAGGAAGGCAATCTTCAGCCACTACATCAGTCCTGAACAACTCTTCTGCAGAGCCTGGAAATCCAGTTGATACTATCAAATTAAGATAAGCCAATAAAATCAGACTAATATACTTTAGCAGTTGTGTCCTTTATGGTCAACTGTCTAAATTCAAATTCCAAAGCACTTAGTACTAGAAGGAAAAGAAAGCCTTAGCACAACTACTTCTGGTATGAAATCAGATTATGTTTTCTGAATCGGAGGCCCTTTAGGCAATTATAATCTGGGCCAGTGTTGGCGAACCTTTCAGCACTGTCCCAAAATGGCAGCGCACGCCAGGAAGATGATCTTCCAGCTTCCAGCGTGCACATGCGCACCAGTCACCGGGTCTTCCGGTTTCTGTTGTGCATACGTGCACAAAGACCAGCTGGCCAGTGTGCATATGCGTGCTGGAAACCAGAAGATCATCTTCCCGGCATGCGCACTGGGCGGCTGCTCTTCCGGTTTTGTTGCTCCTGAACATAGGAAGACCAGCTGGCCAGTGCACCAGAACCCAGAAGAAAAACGGGTGATGGCTCATGTGCCCAGAGAGATGGCTCTGCGTGCCACTTCTGGGTTTACCATCACGGATCTAAGCTATAATCACCTAACAACTCAAGTACTGCAATGCATTCTTCACAGGGCTGTCCTTGAAGATCACTGGGAAGATTTAATTGGTATGGAATGCAGCAGTATGGGCATGCCTTGTGTCCTACTGTGTGCAATTCAAGATGCTTATTGTTATCTCTAAAGCTCTACATGATTTCTGGAAAAAGATTCGCACCCTCACCACCGTCCAGACCTTCCGCATAGCCCTTAAGACCTGGCTATCCCATCAGGCCTGGGGATAGGTTCCCAATTTACCCGCCCGAGTGTTGACTGTTGAATGCAAGTTGTGTCTTATCATTTTATTTTGTTCACATATTGTTTGTTTTTGTATTGCACCCCCTTCCCTACGATTGTAAGCCGCCCTGAGTCCCCTCAGGGAAAAGGGCGGCCTATAAATCCCAATAAAATGTCTAAAAATGTCTAAAGAGATCAGCAAAACATACTCTATCTCTTTAAGTCTTTCCATTAGTAGAAGAGCAAGTTTGGATTAACTGTGTATTCTAATAACAGAAAAATCTTAATGCATCATCAAAAAAAAGGTGTAGAGAGAGTACTTCATGGTCATCAAAATGGAGTCCTTCATTTCCAAATATCCAATTTTGCACATTTTGTCACATACAGGACAATGCTCCAGGTGGTAAAAAGTTTTTAACAAGTATTTCCTCTCCCAACTTCCCCGTTTCTCATTACAAAGTAGTTACACTCTCCCAAGCAGTTCTCGTTTTTATTCATTTGTTAAATTTATATCCTGCTTTTTGAGCTAACTTGTGCCACAATGAATCATTTGGCAGATGAGTACCCTCGCTACTTGAGCATTTTTATACCAATTTTCCAAGAATCAGGAGTTCCAAAATTAGTTTCTAGTTTATATCAAAAAAAAAAATTAAAGTCACATTCTACTATTTTTTTTAAATATCTCAATAATCTAAGCCTATAAACACAAACAACTGGATCCATGAATAAAAGCATACCTCTGGTGGCAATTGTGTTAAAAAATTATGATCTGCAGCAAAAGTCCTTATGTTAGAGAGCTGCCCAATAGATGAAGGCAAAGTTTCAATTTCATTGAAGCTGCAATCTAGTTCTTCAATTGATGTTAACCTAAACCAATTTCAATAAATAAAATTAAAATAAATTAAAAATAAAATTATTTGTTAGAAGAATATAAATTCAAGTATGGAAAATATAAACAATACCAATTGAAACTTGAATTGCTACTGATTGGAACAAAGCTCAATATCCCAAATCCCTGTAAACCCCCCAAAATAATCTAAATCTACTGGATATGCAGGATTATAAACTTCAAAATGGTTACAAATACAAATATGGCTATATTAATAGATTTGAAAGGCGTTAGGTAAACTATTCTATTTAAGTTACTCATTAAAGAACCATTAAAATGAAATATAACATGTTCTTTGTTAAAGAAGATGTAGAAATACCTACCCTCCTATGGAATCTGGCAAGTACATTAACTGATTCTCATCAATTTTAAGAACTGTTAATTTCTTCAGACAACCTGTTATAAAAGAAATATCAAAATGGTAGTCATACGGTATTCACATGACATAATCTACATCATTGTAGAGGAAGCAAGCAATCTCTCAAGGTGTCTTCCATTTTTTATGTGCAACTATTACATTGTATCCTGTGCAAAACAGAGTAGCTAGATTATTCTAGTCCTAAATCAATTGCAACCAAAATCAAACCAAATTTTATTACAAAAGAAAAAGTACTTCTTTTAATTTATTATTATGTATTATTAAAGGACATCTGTAGATACTGTCAATTGAGGAAAAGAGAAAATTTATTTGCAAGTGTCATGGTTACTACCAAGCAATATCTAAAACCATAAATATTTAATAATTGACAGACCTATATTGACAGATAATAATTGACAGATACTATATTCTGTTTTTCCTTTGCCAGCTCTCTGATCACAAACAACGTTGAATTGGGATAATGAGAACTCTAGACTAATAAATCTGGTAGCACGCTAACTAATGCAAAACAATTTGGAAATGTTAATCCACCTTACTGCATTATACTGGATTGGTTAAACCATTGTCATGGGGGACTATGTCCTTGGTGCTCTCTGAGTTTGCTTGTTTTCTTGCAGATGTTTCATTACTCAAACTAAGTAACATCAGCAGAGCTGGTCTAGAGAACAACTAGCACTGATGTTATGTAGTTTGGGAAATGAAAAGTCTGCAAGGAAACAAGCAAGCTCAGAGAGCACCAAGGACCCTTCATGCCAACCCTGAGCTACAAATGTTCTCCTTTATTACTACCACTGTAATTGTTTCCACTGATGAATTACTTTTAAGTTAACTTCAATATAAAATTGTTCTTTAAAATAAAAAAATAAGACAAGGTATGTTTTGTTTATATGGTACAAAAGTACAGTTATGTTTAAATAAAGAATGCCAAAATGTGGTCATGATATTATGATATATTTATAGGTAACAATACAAACCAATGGACTCTGGCAGCTGCTGAAGTGAATTACTAGATAATAGCAGGTCTTGTAAACTTTCACATCCTGAAACACCTTCTTCAAGAGTTTCAATATTGTTTTTGGAAATATCCAAGTAGGTCAAGTGCTTCAAACTGCCCATAAACTGAAAATACAGAGACATTGGTAAAATACAAAGCTTGTGAATTAAAACATGAATATACCTACTCTACAGGTAAATTAATTCTAAAGAAATTTTTATTTGCTATGACATCAGATCATACTTATGCTCTGTTGCAAATTAGGATGTATACTTTAATCAAAGTTTTACAGAATCCAAATCTAGAGAAAAAGATATTTCATTGTGGGATTCTACTAAACATTTTAACCAATTACCACTCTCTATGAATTCAAGAAAGGTGATAAGCTACGTGACACAGAAAAATTACTCCTTGTTATTTTCAGACTTTTATCCCGAAGGTATATTTGTTGAGTTTTTGCTGAATGTAAAGAGAACTGTTTTCATGAATCTCTTTCAGGAAAGGTGACCAGCATTCTTGAATACAATTATTCACTTAAGCATTAAGCATACTACTGAATTGTTATAGTAGTAATATAAATATAAAAATAATAAATATACATTACCCCTGGAACAAGTGTTAGTTTGTTATCATCCATCCAAAATTCTTTTAACCCACTTAATTGTTCAAGTACTTCAGGCTGATAGAAATAAAAAAATATATTATAATTATTTTTATAACAGAATATTTAACAGAAAATACAAAATTAAGAAAAAATACTGAGAATTTTAGTTATTTCTTTTATGTATTTATACATAGATGTTTTACTCTCTATTCCAAATCTTTATTTTTATGTTCAATATTTTTATTAACGATTAAGTTTATTGAATTACATAAATCTAGAGTCATTCAATGCATACATTCAATGTGTCACCAAAATGCCATGCCTACAGCAAATAAAATTTGGGGAAAAGCAGTCAACTTTAAAATGACACAATTCAATAAAGTTAGCTTAGAATATAAAAGGTAAGGCAATTTCTTATCTGGCATTATCTAAAAGATTTAAGGATATGACCTTTTAAACCGAAACTGTAAGTACAACTTACCACTTCTGTGAATTCATTACTTCCCAGATCTAGCCTCTCCAACTGAGTCAGTCTGTTCATGGTTCTGCAAAAATGAAAAGGATTAAAAGTTCTTAGATTTAAGGGAAATGCCAATTATATCTTATTTTCATGTACTCATTCTGATGCCTTTTTAAATAAGCATTACAGTTTAACAGTTATAGAAAACATACCAAATAGGATCAGTTCATAAGAAGTAAACAGTCAAATTATCCTACTACTAAGATTAAATGATTTTGCTCTAAATACTAGCATCTTAGTATATTTCTAATTGTAATAATTACTGATAAAATTTATATGCCCTCCAATTTGCAGCAATTCTATAAATAAAATAAATGCTCAAAGCTAAATTATGGGAAGGTATTTGCTAAAATAATAAGGCAGGATACAGATAAATTAAAAAAATTAAATTGAAAACAAATGGGCAGTCTGTTATATAATAGAAAAGGAGCTAAAACTCAAAATTATGACACTTTTGTTATAATAAAAAGAACCAATTAGAGAAGACACACAAAACTATCAACAACATTTTCAAAGGAATAAAATTCACAAGGGAAAAAGCAAAAGCAACATGATTCCTGGATATCCTCATCAGCAGAATTAGAATAGCAAATTAGAAGCACAAGTCTATCCCAAAACATCCAACACCAACCATGTATTCTATTATTACCAAGTAATAACCCAACCTTCCACAATAGAAACTCTGTAAGAACACTATTTAGGCAAGGACAAACAACTGCAGCAACCTCAAACACCAGAAAAGGAATCAAATCATCTGTACAACTTTTCCCAACAAAATGGATACCCCATCAACTTTATCAAGTGTCTCTACCTCAGCCCAATATAGCACAACCAACACAAGCTGTGGAAAAGGATAACATTGCCAACACTACCATCAAAAACCATAAACACACTATTACAACAGTTACGGTTATGGTTGCTACTACTGTAAACCAATGAAAGCTCTCCAGAAATCCTAAGTAAACCAAAAGATCCAGCAGAACCAGAAGGAAAAAACAGGAGTCACCTGCAAAATATAATGTAAGGATTATAACTGCCACTATATAGGACAAACGAAACTAGCAGAGCGCATCCAGGAATAACAACTAGCAGTCAGAAGACATGATGAAAACTCTTTAATTTCACAACATATGGATAGAAAATCATAGTTTCAACTGGAAAACTGTGAGCATCCATAAGGTAGAATTACTGTCAAAATGAATAATTGCATAGATAGACCAAAAAGAAATAATTCATAGTAATTCCAACAGAAACAAACCTCAAGAAAGACAATGGTCCTAGAACGTCAAAGTTGATTTTAAAATTCTGATTTTCATTATATTTCAATTCATAACAAAATATATTCAAATACCACTGTATACTTACTTTGGCAACATTTTTAACTGGTTTTCTCGAAGTTCTAAAATCTGGAGTTTAGTTAACCTTTAAAAGAAATACAATGAATTACTTTTTGAGAAGTATGAAATAAATCTATTATTATAACAGAAATTTGATTTAATTTGCAAGTTTAAACTATTAAAACACAAATTTGTGACCTTAGCTAATAAAGAACTGTGTTAAAATACAGCCTTTCAAATCATGCTGCCTATTTTCTCTAATATTTAGACTTTTTTAATTTATAAGAATAGATTTCTAAGATGTAACGTAAGTAGAACTTAAAATTATTATTTTTAATCCATAAAATTCAACTGTTTTTTCCCTAAAATTACTGATTTTGTCCTCCTGTATGGAATCTTCTCCATTTCTGAGCAACGGAGTTGTCCAATTATGATATTAGCATATTCTTCCTAATGATCAAAATAAGTATGCAGGCTTTTTTTTCCTTACAAGTATTTAAAATTGATCTTAATCTTTGAATTCCTTTTATTTAATATCCTCTAGGATGTTAGGGATAAAACAGAACTGCAATCATTCATCTACTTTATATTCTCAAGCCAGTAACTCGGGTTGGGGGTGACCAATCAGAGAAACAATTAAAATACAATATAAATTAAAAATTAAATATAAATAGTAGCCACGAGATAATATAATTCGTTAGTGTCAGCCTAACCAGGAAATGGGGCCCTTCATACACACTGAACCGCAGGTCTGGCCATGTAGTTATGCAAAATCTTCCAAAAGACAAGCAGTGTCTGGACCATCAGAAGAGCAGGTACTCTAGAGCAGGGGTCTCCAACCTTGTCAACTTTAAGACCTGTGGACTTCAACTCCCAGAATTCCTCAGCCAGCAAAGCTGGAATCTGGAAGTTGAAGTCCACAGATCTTAAAGTTGACAAGGTTGGAGACCCCTGTTCTAGAGGGCGGTCACTACAGCAGAAAAGTCATTTCTCTTGGAACTCACCAATTGACATTCCTTCGCTGACAGAAGTCAGTAATTAAATAGGATTAAACATGCTCTAAGCTCAATCCTCTCTTGGTCAGTTTCTATCTCAAAATTGCACTGGATATGCAGCTTTGGGTTTGGAACATTGATTTTATAATCGTGATTTGTGAAGCTTGCAACTGTGAATAATTTAGGTAGGGGCTTAGCTAGGAACTACAGAGCAGCTGAGCCAGAGATCTTGCTGGGAATAATTTGAGAGTTGAGGAGAGACATTCTCCACCTTTTGCACAGAAGAAAATTAGGATGGCAGAAGAGCTTTTCTACACCTGCATGACCATTGCACAGACTCCAAAAGGCAATATCTAAATTATTTAAAACCCAGACTCACTGAATGTCCTGCCCTTTTATTATCCAATGAAACTTTGTGAGTGTTTTAACAGAGACCATTATTTTGATCTTCTGGAAGTTTATTACAAGGCATCCTAGGTTTTTGAGTGCATGCTAAGGTCAGCTGCAAGGGGAAATCCTTATCTGCCATTCTAGGGAGATGAAAATTTGGATTTGAGAGTTCTTTTTGCTAATGAGTTCATTTCCAAATTGAACAGACATCACTGCCTGACTTCCTTATGTACATAAGCTAAAGTCTAAAATTAGACCTTGTGGATCACTCCTCCTAGTTTTAATATGATTTCTATATTACTAGCAAGAGCCTCAAGTCAATGTCCAATCCCCCTCTCCCTATAGCAGTTTTGCAATAGACTTGAATGCTGATTTAAAGTTAACAAAAGCCATGTACAGAGAGACTTGAGATCTATTATAGTTCTGAATTAAGATATTTTAGTTCAAGGACATGGTCTACTGTTTTGAAGTATTTGGAAGATTCAACATTCAATCCTCTTTCATAGCTACTAGTGACTTGCCTTTGTAAACTTATTTACAACTTACCTGCCAAAATTGGCTGGTAAGAATTCCAGAAAAGCATCATTCAGATATAATTGTGTTAGGTTTAACAACTGTGAAAATCCATCTGGAAGCCTAGATAAATTTAAACAGAGATAAATTTAACAAATCCAAGATCATATTCTTAATCTGAAAACAATGTAATACTCATTGGGCAACACGTTTTTATTTAAATATTACAACAGAACTTACTTTGAAATAGGATTTACACTGGCCTCAACAATTGCTAAAACTTTACAGTTCTTGATATTTTCTGGAAACTCTTGTATACCTGTAGAATCAGAACATTAAAAAGTATCATAAAATCAGTAATGTGGGTTTATGTTATTAATATATTACAATGGAGTTGACATCCAAACAAATAAAATGGATTTACTGTACCTTATTTATAGCCAAAAGGCTTACATGTCATAATTGGAAAGGCAAATATATGGCTTAAAATATGCAGTGGTCTGCAGAATTTACTCATATAGCTTAGCCATGCATGACTGTAAAAAATCATGGCTTCTATTTATTGATATATACTTGTCTATAAATGTATAGCCTACATGTTTGTTTCATTTCTTCATAATTCTTTATTGTGTGTGTGTGTGTGTATAGTATTGCACAACGATTTCTCTTCAATTGTGCAATCATGACTTTTCTGTAAATTAGAGAAAGTTGAGTAGTAATAATGACTGCTACTATGAAGGTGCATTTATACTGTAGCAGCAATTTTTAAACTTATTTTTTATTTCAAAATTTTATTGAGCTACAATAGGCACAGCATTATTGGATAAAAATGTAACTGCAAAAGCATTTGTTAAGTATAAACTACAAAGTTTGTATTTGATTAGCTAATATAAAAGGGTAGTGAAAAATAGAACCAAAATAAGCAATGAACTGCTTGTTATAGTTCAATGTAAATGTATTAATTAATTCGTAACCACATTTGAAATAGTGCCACAAAGATCTTAGAAGCAGTTTTTGTGGCACAGTTTTTATTTCCTTCTGTCAGCCTCTAGAAATAACATAAGCTCTTCATGAGGAACTGAACTCCTTGTGAGCATCCTTTCAGTCAGTATCAATTTTGAAATAATAAAGAATAGATTTTCTGTCTATCTGCCTTAAGCTTTTGCTTAGTAGGGGATAGTCAAGGAACAATGAAACTTGAAACATTACACTTGGAATAAGGAATTTATCACTTAGTTACAATGCAGACATCCTTTTTTTAAAAAGGCAACTCATCTGTTCCATTCTATATTTAAGATGGTACACAATAATAAATTCAAAACTAAATATAGCAATAAGGCATTTGAAACAATATATCTAAAGTTCTTAGTAAAAGCAATGATTGTACACCCATTCAGCTTTTTCCTTTGTGAAAACAAAACCTAAAACCCAAGTTTTAATTGACTCCCCAGGAGCCATTTTCGGTTGCAATGGTCTCCTGCAGCCCTTTGCCAGCAAAAACAAGCACAGAGGGCTGTGTGTGGCCCTCCCGAACTCTGTTTTTGGTCACAACAGCATCCTGCAGCCCTCTGCCAGCGGAAACAGAGCCCAGGGGAACTGTGCACACCCCCCGGGGAGGGACATTTTCAGCCAACAGCCTCCTACAGCCCTCTGCCAGCAAAAGAGCAGCCACCCCGAGCTCCATTTTGGCTGTCAGAGGCACCGTGGCATCATCCTTCACTGTTTCCAGGGTAGCCCCATGGGCCATCCTGGACTAGCTAAAGGAGCAATCTAAATCAATGTTTTACAAGTTATCAATGTTTTTTTTAATGCACCTCAAAGTTCAGAATTGTGGAAAATGCTATACTGAAATTGTATACACTAAACATTTTATTTGTTTGTCCAACAAAGAAAATATGAAATTTTGTCTAGCTGTCAAAATAGTGTACCTAGTTATGACACTTTCATATGAAACTGAAAATCTAGGCAACAAAAAGAAAGACCACCATATAACTTTACAACAGAATCAGCAATTGGAATGGATCACAAATATTTATAGCAATTTCAGTTCTTAGGAAGGCCCTACTAAAAGCAGATTTGGGGAAGCCCTATAATTTGTTAACACATAGAAAATTATTAAATAAAAAGTATTTAGAGACAAAAGAGAATACATAATACCTGCCCAATTAAGAATAAACATAGAATGCTAGCCAACTGCCAGTGGGAAAGAAATTAAAATGGAACAGTGATGCTTAAATTCTAAACAAAAAATATCACAAATTGAGGTAATTGTTGCAAGTCACAATTCTAGCAGTGTATTTCTTCTAACCAAATGTAATTTATTTAAGCAATAATTAATGTCAATTTGGGTTTGCAACTTAGTTGTGTATTACTTATAAAATAGAATTCGTTCTGCACCTACATGTTCCCCTTCTTCTTGCATGTCTGAATAAAGGCAGCAGGAGTCAAACTGGATTTGATATTGTTTTTGTTCAGTTAAGTGGAAGTATTTAAGCAATTTTTACTGATCTTGCAAAGCTAAACATGGACAGACCTGGTTGGTACTTGGATGGCAGATCACCAGGAAACCATAAAGGTGTCATAAATTTATCACTGAAGATGACATTTTTATTTATTTATTTCATTTTATTTGACATTTATAGGCCGCCCTTTTCCCTGAGGGGACTCAGGGCGGCTTACAATTTGTAGGAAGGGAGTGCAAGACAAAACACAAAAAGAAAATGTGAGGTATAATAAAATAAAACAATAAAACACAACATTCATTCAGCATTCGGGTGGGGCGAGATTAGGGTCTTATCCCCAGGCCTGACGGGATAGCCAGCTCTTGAGGGCTGTGCGGAAGGTCTGGACGGTGGTGAGGGTACGAATCTCCACGGGGAGATCGTTCCAAAGCGTCGGAGCTGCTACTGAGAAGGCTCTCCTCCGCGTAGTCGCCAGTCGGCACTGACAATGTCATATCAAGAAAAATAAATAGATTTGTCCATAGAATGGTAATTTGCCACAATGGTATAATGACTAACACACTGTAACAAACAAATAAAATGCGTTTGTTACAGTATATTATGCAGTAACAAACACAAAAATGTTTCTTGTGCAAGCAGGTAAGAGTTCTCCAGTTATTGTGATTTAAAATATATACATCTTCCATAACTGCAATCTCCAATTTAATCTGCTTGCATAGGAAACCATTATACAGGTTACTTTCTTTTCACTTCAGTTTTGCCATGCAAAACAAAGATGAAAAGTGTTTTTGGTGAAATTAATTGATTCAATAAAAAATATGTCATGTACTTTCACACTTTTGGACCTTTGCACCCAAAGTTATTTCCATAGATTCAGAAATCTAAATATCTATTTTTATAACCTTGTTCCTTAGTGTTCATGGTAATATTAGGAAAAACTCACCATTTTTGCTGACATCCAGTTCCCTGAGGTTAATGAGATTTGCTATGGATGCAGGCAATGTTGTTAAATCATTGTCCGGCAAACTCAACTTGTATAGAGACTGACAGTTAAAAAGTTGCTATTGAGACAAAAAATAAATAAGCAAAACTGTTAATAAGGTGCAAAACTTCAAAATTATCTGTAAAAACATTGCGTTGAACAATATTGTGAAAATAATAATCCATAATTTAATATTGTAACACTTCAATAAGTAACACTTATAGCTAATATTATAACTTATAATGATTGGCGCATTTATTTTTATCAGGCGAACACGAGGCACATATGATTTTATTCATGCTGGTAAGATTAGACTAGTTTGTATTTATAAAAATGGAAGAATGACAAACATGTGATTTGCACCAGCAGCAGCCAGCTTTTGGAGATTCCTTGGTGTTGTCCAATATAAATTCTATAAATAATCACACAATTGGAGACTGTCCCTAATAACCTGTAAGAATGGTATAGTCAAGGTCGAACACCAGCACTTCCCCTCCCCTGACCCTTTTCCAACCTATCTGGTCTGACAAAAGTTTGAAAAATCAAATGTTTGCAACAAACCTTCAATTAATCTAAATGCAAGTTTCCCAACCTTCATACAATCCAGATTTATGTAACAACTGAAATTAGTCATTATATAACTTCCCTGCCAGCATGACGTATTACTGAAAAATCTGGGAGATGAAGTTACTACAGCTGGATGACAGTCATGTTGGGGAACGATGAACTAATAAAACAGTATTGAATCTATGGCTTGAAAGGATAAGTTTTCAACCTGTGCCTAAACAATAGTATAATAAGTAGATGCTTCCTCAAACTTCAGGGGAAAAGCATTTCAGGGTGTAGAACTTTCACTGAGAAGATCAGACCGGGAATAGCCATCAGATGACATTCAGCATTTCTCAGTAAAGGTTGCAAGTCCTTCCTGAGGTTAATAATCTGGCAGATCTCCTACAGGTTTAGTTTGTTTAGCAACTATCTCATAGAATAACTATTTGTAGTTACAACAGTGATGAAAAAGTAACTTTCCACCTAATCCTTGTGTTTATGACCTTCACAAGCCTATAAAGGAAAGGAAAGTTGAAGTAAGATGTTAGGCAAAGCCACAGTTTCATTCAGTATCTGCTTTGTTTAACAACCAAGTTGCCAGTTGCAATTGAGGTCACTATATTTGAGGACTAGTCTCAAATAACATAAAAATCATAAAGGTAGCTTGGTAGTAAATGGCAGTTACTTCTAAATAAATACAACCCCTTATGGAACAAAATCAGCTCCACAATTCCCAAAGCAGGAGCCACACACCCACCAGTCTCAATATTATTAGGATTAAATCTTTGTTTCTCCTGATCATTACGGCACACGGCACTGCACCACCTCTCCTAATTGAATGATACAGAGAAATCAAGTCAAGGGTGATATTTAGTCCCCCAAATTTTGATGACTCTTAATGGCTTTACAAATACTTTAAATAATATGGGGGAGAGTGCTTTCAGGCACCCCTAAGCATTGGGCAGTGATGGCGAACCTTTTTCACCTCAGGTGCCAAAAGCACGCTATTGCACGTGCGCGCATGCCCACCCCTATAATTTAATGCTCCCCCATACCGTTCCCCCTGCGCATGCGCGTGTGACCCCCACCTCTGCCCCGTGTCAGGTTCCGAAGGATTAATGAAAACAGCCAAACACAGAAACGGTTTGAAGTGCAGTTTGTATTCTTCCTTCGGCACAAACTGACCAACAAAGAACTAAGGCAATGAATAAATTATCAGAGCTTCCACCCGGTGTTTCCCACCACATTTTATAGTTACTTAGTAATTAGGATAACCTGCATCCCATGCACGCGCACACCCATCCCCTCGTAACCCAAAACAAAAACCACCTGGCAATTAATCGTGGATTATTGTCAGTCAGTTATCACTGGCTTTGTAGATTTAACCAGCTGTTTGTGTAGGAGTGAAACCTGGTGAGTCTTGGCAAATGGCCCGGGTTTCTCCCCTGAATGGCAGCTCCAGGCCTCTGGGTTGGCCGGAGCTGACAACCTATGCATGCACGCATGGCTTTTTTGGAGTCTAGGAAGGGTGAAAACGAGCCCTCCCGCTCCCTCCTGGAGACCCTTTGGAGGCTGCAAACAGCCCATTTTTCAACCTCCAGTGGGCCCGATAGATCCATTTTCACCCTCTCCAGGCTCCAGAGGTTTTCTAGCAGCCTGGGGAGGGTGAAAAATGGCCCAACATGCAAACCAGAAGTTCGGGAATGGACTTCTGGGTTGCCCATTTGGCCGTTTTTCTCCCTCCGGAAGCTTCAGGAGGCTTCCCTGAAGCCTATGGAGGACGAAAAACAGCCCAACACGCAAACCAGAAGTCCATTCCCAAACTTCCAGTTTGCGCATTGGGTGGTTTTTTGCCCTCCAGAGGCTTCAGGTTCAGGGAAGCCTCCAAAGGATGAAAAATGGTCAAAAATCAAGGCTGAAAATCAGCTGGCCAGCGCGCATGCACGCTGGAGCTGATAGGGCAACGCCTCGCTTGCCCTCGGAAATGGCTCACGTGTGCCATAGGTTTACTCCTATGGGCATAGAGTGTAAAAGTACACTTGCCTAGTATTACTCTCCAAAACTCTCCTTGCAACTAGAGAGAGTATCATTGTAATATAGTGTCCCCCAGTTACCAACTCACAGAGGCAGCCCAGGAAAGTACTGTATCAGCAATACCAAAAGCTGTTGAGAAATCCAACATAATAAATAAACTCACATTCTCTTTACCTCAATTCCCATAACAGACCATCCATCTCATCTAGCTACACTTAAGAACCAGCTTATTTGACAAACAGCCAATATTTCTGCCTAGTCAGTATGTGCTGGCAGATTTGGTGTGCCCCAGGTTCCTTTAAACAGTACTATCTATGGGGATTCCATAAATGTGCCTTCTTTGTCATGACAATCCAAAAGTCTTTAAAAACATGATTATTTTCCCAGGCCTTGGGTTAAAATGCATGGAGCCCTTTACTGGCTGTATTTTTGTCTATGTTTTTGTGTAGACTAGTAACCGGATTCCATTTTGTTTTGTATTGTATTTTTATGGTTTATTATATTGTGAGCTGTCTGGAGTCAGCACCTAAATTGAGTTTAATAAATAAGTAAATAAATCTATCCATAGCTGACTTTATCCCAAAACCAGGGCTGAACCAAGATCAAAGGGAACAAAATAAATCTGCAAAAATGTAAAGATTCTAAAATACCCACAATAGAAGAAAGTTTATAAAGATAACGGCAAAATTAACTTCCTTTGATTAGAGAAACAACTACCTACTTGTGAATTTTGTGAACCTTGTGAAAATTATGATGCAACCTTAGAGAGAGAAGGTAAAATCTAAATGCATTTATGACTACTGTCGAGAAGACTGGAAGTTGCTTTATAATCCTTTCTTTTCTACTTCTATTTCTTTTTCTTAATTTCTTTCTTATTTTCTATTTCTTTTCTAATACCTGCACTGTTTTATTTTCATAAAAATGTGTTCAATAAGCTTTAATTTAAAAGTAATAATCAGTATCCTCTAAGAAATGCAAAACTATTACATGCTCAGGTACTTTGAGACAATCCAGGCAATGTTTCCTGAGGAGCAGAAAGACAAATGGCCTTCCTTGCGGTCTGATGGCACTACTCTCTCATGCAAAATTCGTTTACCACTCCCTGCATCCACCCACTCAATCCCTCAGCCAGCTCAAACGAGGCCACATCACCAGAGATCACAGAGTGTGTTGTCAGGCAGGCAGGTACAGGTTTCTTGTCCATGTTCTTGGCTTCATAAACTGAAACATGGTGTATCCCATAAAACAGAATATGATAACCTGTTTTCCCATTCTGTAGGCCAACAAGTGCCTTATCAAGAAAAGGTAATCATTAATGGCACAGAACCTGTATCTCTGAAAAAGGGAAACTTGGAAGGAGAAAGTATAAACCTGTGTACATGTAAAAGCATACAGTTGGACAGCTTAATCAAAGTTGGTAGGCTTTCTCATGTCTACAAGATCCCCTTTTCAAGAGAAAAATAGATAAATCCTAACCTTAAATTTTATCTGGAAAAATGGTATATATTAAATTGAGAGTGATAATCACTTTTAAGAAGTAAAAATAAGGTTAGGATCATAAAGTCAATTTATATAAAATATTCAATCACATATTCCTGATTATAGTGCACATTTCAAAATGTAATTTCCGTACAATTTGCCATCTCTGGAAGGTTTGTGGCAGATAAAAACATCTTCCTAAAGTACATTTTTAAATAGTTATTCTGTGATTTTAGATCTCCAGAAATATGGATATACACATCTAGAGTCCTAACAAAAAAGCAATTTGGGATGAAGAAGGTCAGATATGGACAGGAGTATCGAAAATCTATATCATATTTAGAGCACTCATATTTAGTAGATAGTAATATCTACTATCGTTCTGTAGTCTGAGGCTTTATTTGCTGGGATGGTGCAAAGGGAAAAGGTGTAGCAGTCAGCTGCTCATTGTGAAACATCTGTTTCAGGTGCTTATCTAATAGTTTTTAATTTGTTTAGCTTTTGGATCTTGAGGATGCAGACAGAATGTCTGAGTGATAGAAGTTGTTTTTCAACATTACATTTTTTGCTGATTCAGCCAGTGAAAAATGTTTATTTGCGTGTGATATTGTAATATCACTGTGATCCGAATGGTACTGGTTATATGGATCTGTTTTATTCAGATTTTTGCCTTGAATGTTGTACAAAGGTTACCATGGTCATCTTGGTAAACTATCTAATTCTTTTACTTTTTAACGTTATCAACCAAAATTACTTACAGCAGTAGAGCCAAACAAACCACCTAAAAAGAGTGTTTCACAAAAGCTGCCAGTTTGAGTGAAGAATCTTTTGTGAAAACATGAAAATGACCGTTGGCTTACCTGAATGGTCGTTCTCTAGGCACTGCGGGAGTGTCCAAGCATGGGTTAACTTCCGCTTGCTGCCCAAGGACTGAGTTCAAAGTTTGTGTAGCCATGCCTCCCGCTGCCTTTAAAAAACGAAGGTGTAAGACCTAGAAGAATGCTGTAAGGAGTAAGGTCCATGCCATGAAGGTGATAATTCATGCACTCATAGGTGACCCCAGGGCGGGGATGGACACTCCCGCAGCGCCTAGAGAATGACCATTCAGGTAAGCCAACGGTCATTCTCCTAGCCGCTGCTTGGAGTGTCCAAGCATGGGATATACCCAAGCTATGTAGCCCCAGGGTGGGAAGAAGGAATGTCCTGGTTAGCAGGAGCCACGAGGACTCGCTGTAAAACTCTCCTTCCAAATGAAGTCTCTGCAGAGGCAAAGGAATCCAGTCTGTAATTCCAAATGAACGGTGACATCGAGGACCAGGTAACTGCCCTGCAGATCTCTTCAAAGGCGCTTGAGTGGCCCAGGCGGCCGTAGTCGCGGCGCTCCTCATGGAGTGTGCTATTATATGAGGAGGAACAGGTCTGGATTGTTGCTCGTAAGCCAGCTTGATGCAAGCACGCAGCCAGCATCCTATGGTGGAAGATGATACCTTCCTACCCTTGGAGGTGGGCTGGAATGATATGAAGAACGATTCTGACTTGTGAAATGAAGCTGTCCTCTTTTTGTATACCTGCACAGCACGGCGCACATCCAATTTGTGCCAAACATGCTCCCTGGGATGACTGGAGTGTGGGCAGAAATCGGGGAGGATGACCTCCTGCATTCTGTGGAATAAGCTGTTAATTTTTGGTAAAAATGCTGGATCCAATCACAGAATTACTCTGTCCGAATGTATAATACAAAGGTCCTCCCTAATGGAGAGCACAGCTAGCTCCGAAATTCTGCTCGCTGAAGTGATGGCTACAAGAAAGGCGGTTTTGAACGACAAATGTCGTAGGCTAACAGAGCAAATTGGTTTGAATTGCGCCGATGTTAAGGCCTGCAATATAACCGATAAGTCCCAAGTTGGGTAACAGTGTACTGTCTGAGGGCGTAGGTTGGTAGCCCCCTTTAGGAAACTGCTAACCCGTGGGTGTATGGTGAGTGGTTGAGAATCATCTCTGGGCAAGATGGTAGCTAGGGCTGCCGTCTGTCTCGAAGGGTGTTGGGGGCGAGGCCTTTGTCCAACTCCTCCTGGAGGAAGTCCAGAATTCGTGGATTTGTTGCTGCTGTGGCATTGATGTGATGAGACTGACACCAAGAGGAGACAATAGCCCAAGTTGTGTCATAGATCTGCACGGTAGAAGGTCGCCTGGATGCCTAGATGGTATGGATGACCTTGTCAGAGAAGTTGTCCCGCCTCAGGAGGTCCCCCTCAAGTGCCAAACTGAAGCCATTGAGGGTCTGGGTGTGGGATGGCCCCTTGGCTGAGGGAGATTTGCTCCTGAGATATGTGCCACTGCTTGGTCACTGACAGGCTGCGTCACGTGCAGCTGAAGGTGGGTGCCCCAACCATAGAAGCTGGCATCTGTTGTTATGACCAGGCGCTTTGGTTCCTTGAGGGACCCCTTCTTCAGCGCCGCTGTCTGCCACCATCTGAGCGACCAGAGTACCCATGGAAGAACGCTCACCACTCTTTTGGAATTGCTGGCCTTGAATCGTAAGCAGGAACCACTGAAGCCTGTGCATGCAGTCGTGCCCAGGGAACCACTGTGATGCATGAGATCGTGTGGCTTTTCTCCAAATTTACGGAAAAACTGTGTTGTTCGAACATGCGGATGGTGACGCTGAGATCCCGACATGCCTGTTCCCTGGATGTCATCCAGATAACAAATGAGTCTCACTGGATGAGACCGAAGACATGCAGCGACAATAGCCAGAAGCTTGGTAAATGTCCTGGGGGCCGATGAGAGGCCGAAGGGTAGAGCCTTGTTCTGGAAATGCTGGCCTGCAAATTGGAACCTCAGAAACTTGTGATGCACTGGATGAAGAGGAACGTGCAGGTACGCCTCCTTCAGGTCGATTGACGTCAGGAAGTCGCCCTGCCTGATTCTACCCAAGATGGTCTGGAGCGATTGCATCTTGAAGCGCTTGTATGCTAGATGGATGTTGAGTTTCTTGAAGTCCAGTATGGCTCTCACCCCTCCCGAGGCCTTGGGAACGAGGAAGAGGATCCAGTAAAATCCTTTGCCCTCCTGGCCCTGTGGTACCTTTTCGATGGCCGCTATGTCCAGCAAATGCCTGATCTCTGCCAGCATCAGTTGTCGTTTGTGGGCAGATTTCGGACAGGGGACAGCAGATGAATGTCCGTGGTAATGAGAGAAAGTCCAGGGTAAGTACGTGACGGATCATGTTCAAGATCCAACTGTCCGTCGTTGTCACCTCCCTCTGATTGGCGTAGAGTTGCAGGCGACCGCCTATGGGAAGGGACCGGTGATGGTCACTTGGTTCTTCTGAAGGAGCGGTTGGAGAACCACCCCTCTAAAGGACCTGCGGGTACCCTGCTGCTTCTTTTTGTCCCTAAACGAAGCCCTGTCATGGGAGTGGTCCTGTGTTTGGGAGTAAGGTCTGGTAAAATCCCTGGAAGTGGAAGGGGAGTCTGCAGTCCGAAAGGGCTGCCTACAAAAAAGGAATGGCCTTTGCGGTCTGGTTTTTTTGTAATCGCTGGCAAGACTTTGCGTTTGTCCTTGGACTCAATTAAGACAGAGTCGGCGCAAAGTCATATTAGAGGAGAAATTGGTAGCGTCAAGGAGGCGTTGGCTGAATATTCGACCACTGCAATAATTTTGTTGATGTCCTGGTGTGATCTAGTGTCGCCAGCTGGAAGGTTGGCTAGCAGCTTACGAAGCCAAAACAGGGCTGCCCTACTGAAGTATGAGGAGGAGGAGGTGGCTTTCATGGCCCACGCAGTGGCCAGGTGAGTTTTATGACAGGCCTTCTCCGCCCTCTTGTCCTCTGCCTTGAGTCCCTCCAGCAGATCAGCTGGAAGGACCGAATTCGAGGTTAGGGCCACTATGGGGTCATCTACCTGCGGAAGCTTCAGAAGGTCCTCAATGCCACTTTCCATCAAATAGAGTTTTTTATCTACCCCACTGGGATTAGCCATAGACCCAGGCTGGGCCCATTGGCACTGGATAACATCCAGAAAGAGCTGGGGGGCTGGAACCAGAGCCTGAGGGGGGTGCTCTCCTTGAACAGTCGAGCACCTGGATCTGAGGAATCAACAGTTTCCTTATTACCCTGCTCTGTGGCATTGTTCCTATCGGATTGAGCAGGGAGTGGCATCTGGACAGATGAAGCTTTCGCCTTAGTGAGGATGGCCCTAAACATGGAATGCTTGAATAACCCCGAAAAGTGAGTGGGAGTGTCAGGAGCCGGATTCTTGTCCTCAGATAGGTCTGGGGTGTCTTGAACACCCTCTTCATCCTCAGACGCCTCGCTGACGGCTGAGGAAACGGGAGGAAAGGCCCTTTTAGGTTGGTCCTGAGAGGCAGTTGGCTCTGGCCTGGCTATTGGGAGGCAATGTGAGGCCTAGTTGCTGGATGCCACCTGCAATGCCCTGAGAAATCGCACGTGCGACCACCTCCTGCATTGCTGGGGATAACTCAGAGTCTGGATCCTGAGAGGGACGTGTGACCCCAGTTCTAGGCTCCAGAGGACGGAGTTCCTCCTCCAACAGAGAGCAGGCCATGTAATCTTCTTCCAGAGAGGAAGCAAGGGACCTGGGAGATGCCCTAAAAGGATTGGGCGAAAAACCAAAATCCCCTTCTTCTGCCCAGTGATGGTGATCTATCCTGCTGGTTGGTAATTGCGGAAGGAGCTGCAGCACCTCAGCTGGTGGTGGCTCCCTGGCTTGGGCAGTTTGCTCCTGGGCAGATTGTGCCCTTTGAAACTGCCTTTCCAATACCTTTTGTTGCCTCTCATCCAATCTTTCTTCTGCTTTGAAGCCTTCTTGTTTTGGGGCTGCTTCCCTTTTGCACAGCGACTTGCACTGTCCCCCTTGGCAGCAGGATTAAGTCTGCTGTGTTTGTTGGTGGAAGGACCTGTCTGATCACTGACTTCAGCCACACTATTGCTGGCCATGGTCCACTCCAAGCTGTAACACAGGCAAGTTGAATAATTAAGCCTTGGAAGTGCCGCGGATAGAAATGATGAGCCCCTTATGCAGTCACAGTTCTGAGGGAAGGGCCAGACAGGGAGCAAAATTGGTGCAAGATTTTGGTGCCAAATTGGAAAGTCCCAGAGCACCCACAGATCCGCGCTATAATAAAATAGGGAATGGCCAGAGCAAAGCCAAACTCCCTGTGGCTGCCTTCAATAGTCTTCCTGGGGAGGGGGGAACCTGCCTGGAGCCCCAGAACGAGATTCCGATGTTAAACGCCCTCCCAGCGGCGATCTGCTTTGGAAACCAGGCTGCGGCATTTTAAATGGCTGGGAAATAAAGCGTGCCACTTTTTTCCTTTCAAAATGGCCACCGCGAGCTTTGGAGCAGCACCGGGGAGCTGTCGGCAATCCGGATAGCTCAGTAGAGCCTCCGGGGCTAGAAACAGTCCTCCGACAGTGTCTGGGGGCTCCCTAACCTTCCTACCTGCTCTCTGAGCTTGCCAGCAGCCACTGACGAGCCTCCCGGTGGTGCCTCGACCACGGTGGTCACGGAAGGCAGCCTCGCTCCAAGCTGCCTGTTCTGCGCGTCAGGAAGGCTGTATGAGAAAGTTTTCACTTGTAGGAAAAAATAATAAAACCCTAATGCTTCCTAAACTATCCACTGACAAGAAAAATAAAAAATTAGGCTACACTAGACTGTTTGGAGAGTCCAACTTGTTGTCCAAGAACTGGATCTCCCCAACTGCATCCTTTTAGGGTGACTGAGTTTTTTAAACTGGGCCTCTAAAGGGAGCAGGAGGCGTGGCTACACAAACTTTTAACTCAGTCCTTGGGCAGCAAGCTGAAGTTAACCCATGCTTGGACACTCCAAGCAGCGGCTAGGAGAAATGTTGGAACGCCCGCTTGGCTGCCTCAAAAGGCTATTCCTGGGTATGTTTGTGCATGTATGCAATGCTTCACTTTACTGATCAAAGCCATGAAAATATTATGCAGAAAATGAACAACAGTCTTCAGAGACGCTATGCATGCCTATCAGCATATAATCTGCTTTAATGTTTTAACGATGGTACTTTCTTCACATTAACAAGTGTTCCCTCCTAAGGCAGAGTTGAGATTAATAAGTTACAAAGGTTATGTTCTATTCTACTGTGCTGTGTTTGAAAAATAGAACACTATTCAATAAAACCACTTAATTTGACCTTTATTATTTAGCATCTACAGGAAGTCACTGGAAAGGATTTATCTGAAGCTTTGGAGAGCAACAGTAATTCCACTGCTTCACCTAGGAATGTACAAAACATATTGCTTGGATTCTAAACTTACCAACAATCCATGTTTAAGGAAGTCATTTAGTATTATTTTTAAAACTGATTCTTCTGAAAATGGAAACACTCTATTAGCCTAGAATACTATAAATTATTTTCTTCTCCACAAAATCTATTTTGCCGGCCACTCACAAATGCTAGAACAATAATCAATAAGCAAGCAACTATGGTTGATTTCAACAAAGGTGACATGCATGTACAGAACCTTATATAAATATTGATATGTCAACCTTGATTTGTCATATTAATATTTCTGTCCTGACATACAAACATTATACAACTACTAGAAAATGTACTCTACCTAGCTTTGTACACAAAGCATTTGTGTGAGGATTCACTGTTATTCACTTACATAAAGAAATGCCATATGAGGATGCAACATACCTTTGGAAGTTCTTCAATTTGATTAGCATCTAAATAGAGTTCTTCCAATGTCTTTTCAAAAGTAAAGATTTCCTTAGGAACCTGCTCCAGGCTGCAGTGCGAGTAATCAAGTACAGTCACAGTTTCTTCTTCTCCACGCAAGCAACGGCATGGGACGAATCGCACAAACAAGTTCCGTTTTGTTGTCATTTTCAGGCACTATTGTGAGACAACAAAGTAGTACTCTAAAAATAGTAACAAGCCCAGGAAGTTGAATAAATATTGCCACATATTTACAGATATGAGTTCTTTTTAAATAAAAGACACTAAGTACTTAGTTCCCAGCACTTACAAAGTTTTTAATGTTATGTTCATGCATCTTCTTGAATAGAATTATCTCTAAACATAAGTATTAGCCTCTTTATAGTAATGAATCCTCCCAAAAAGATGTGAAAGCCAGCTATGTAACCATCTTTTTTAACTTGAACATAAAACTAAAAATTTATAGAAGATGAATTCATCAAATTTGCAGATGACACCAAGTTGGGGAAAATAGCCAACACTTTGGGAAGATGAACATAAGAGAATAGTTGTAGCTCATGGTTGAACTGCGGGGTCCTTAGTGCTTTCTGTCTTGATTGGTTTGCTGGAAATGTTTCATTGTGAAACTAGGCTACATCATCAGTGCTAGTAAAAAGTGGGGTTTGCTCTCATTTTATATATTAGTGGTTTCTCGTTTAGTGTTGAGGCAAGTGGTCTTGGTGGTTCCTTGATTGGTCTATTTATAAACCAACAATCAAGAAGCAAACAATACCCAAATCAAATAACCATCAATTCAGACAAACAAGGTAACAGTAAACAACACCCTCATAGGGAACCACCAAGACCATTCTCACCAAAATCTGCAAGAAAACAAGCAAGCTCAGAGAACACCAAGAACCTCACTTTGGAAGACAGATTCTAGATTCAGAAGGATCTTGACAAACGTGAGCTCTATCCAATAAGATGCAGTTCAAAGATGAGAAAAATAAGGTCCTGCCCTTAGACAGGAACAACCAAATGCATAGGTAGAGAAAAGGAGTTACCCGACTCAAGTGTAGTAACTGTGAGGGAAAGGGCGTTGGTACTTACCTGATACGCCTCTTCTCATAGTGGGGGGAGGAGTATCCAGGATGGGTTTGACCTTATCCTCTCGTGATTGGTTTGAGTCAGATAAGCTCTTTGGGCTCCGCCCCCTGGCAGTGAGCATGCCCAGTTTTATGACGAAGAACTCTCTCCGACTCGTTGCATCATTCACTCCAGACTCTTGATTCAGTTTTTTTGCTTTTATTGTCTTCAACATCAATAATTAAATAACAATATAAACAATGAACATAACACTTAGTTGTACAAACATAGTCAGGGAGGGACTGGATACTCCTCCCCCCACTATGAGAAGAGGCGTATCAGGTAAGTACCAACGCCCTTTCTCCATAGTGAGGGGGGAGGAGTATCCAGGATGGGACGTACCAAAGCCTGCACGTCCCTAGGGAGGGAGATCCCCGAGGCCATATGTCCCCCTCTCAGGCCTGTTGAGGCACGGGTCCTGCCCTGTGAACCGCCTGCAACACCCTGCGGCCGAACGAGGCCTCTGCCGAGGCAAAGGAGTCCAACTTATAGTTCCTAACAAAGGGAGAGGGGGAAGCCCACGTGGCTGCCCTGCAGATTTCGGCCAGGGATGCTTGTGTGGCCCAGGCCGTGGATGTGGCAGCACTCCGTGTGGAGTGGGCTGTGATATGATTTGGTGTCTGTAACCCCTGCGATTGGTAAGCAGTGGCAATGCAGGTTCGCAACCACCTGCCGATAGTGGTGGAAGTTACCTTATTACCCAGGGATCCTGGTTGGAAGGAGACAAACAGGGCTTCGGATTTCCTGTTTGGCCTGGTTCTCCTGAGGTAAATCCTCAGAGCCCTCCTAACGTCCAGAGTGTGCCACTTCCTCTCCAATGGGTGAGAAGGGTCTGGACAGAAGTTGGGCAAAATCAGTTCCTGGGCCCGATGGAAGCAGGAGCACACCTTGGGAATGAAGGATGGATCCAGCCGTAACACCACCCTATCTTGGTGAAAGACACAGAGATCCTCCCTGGTGGACAGCGCCTGCAGTTCGGATATCCGCCTGGCGGAAGTGATGGCCACCAGGAAAGCCACCTTCAGGGTCAGGAACTTAAGGGAAACTGTTTGTAATGGCTCAAATGGGGCGCCCGTTAGAGCGTCCAATACCCTGTGTAAATCCCAGGAAGGGTACCTGTGTACCGTAGGTGGTCTGAGGTTGGAGGCCCCCTTAAGGAATTGCCTGACCATGGGGTGGTGCGTCAGGCTCTGGTTTCTGCCACACAGGAGAACTGATGAGATGGCTGAGACCTGTCTCCTAATTGTGTTAGGAGCTAACCCTCTATCCAGGCCCGCCTGGAGGAAGTCCAGAACCTGAGGCACCGTAGCCTGGATGGGGTTGAACCCCCGGGAGTTGCACCAAGAGTCAAAGGCCCGCCAAGTGGAGCCATAGATGCGCTCTGTGGAGGGCCTGCGGGCGGCCTGGATAGTCCTTATCACCCTGGGGGAGAAGAGGTCTTTCCTCAGGATGCTCCGCTCAACCGCCAAGCGGTCAACTGGAGCCATTGAGGATCCGGGTGCTCCAGCGCCCCCTGGCTGAGGGAGATCCTCTCCTGGGGAATTCTCCAGGGCCTCTCCACTGACAGAGACTGGAGATCTGCAAACCAAGGCCTCCGGGGCCAATGAGGAGCCAACAGAACCACTTCCGCCCCCTCCTGAAGGATCTTCCGTATGACCCTGGGAATCAGGGGCAAGGGAGGAAAGGCATACAAAAGACCCCTGGGCCATGAGCTCCGCAGAGCGTCCGTCCCTTCCGCCCCCCGTGTCCGGTACCTGGAGAAGAACCTCGGGAGCTGAGTGTTGAGGGGAGTGGCGAACAGATCGACTTCCGGGCGCCCGAAGCGCTCGGCCACCTCCTCGAATATCGCAGGCTGTAGCCTCCACTCTGAGTTGTCCACCTCGGCCCGGCTGAGCCAGTCGGCCCTGGTGTTGTCCACCCCCGCTATGTGTTCTGCCCTCAAAGACCGGAGGTTCCTTTCGGCCCACTGACCCAGACGTTTGGCCTCCTTCATGAGGGCCCTTGATCTTGTCCCCCCCTGTCTGTTTATGTGAGCCTTGGTGGTGATATTGTCTGTGAGGACTAATATGTGCTGGCCCCTGACCGAATTCTGGAACCGTAACAGAGCCAGGCGGACCGCCCTGAGCTCCAACCAGTTTATGTTGTGAGTCCCTTCCGCCTGAGTCCACTCTCCTTGCGCCATCTGAGCCAGCAGATGGGCACCCCACCCACTCAGACTGGCGTCCGTCGTTACCGTCAAGCGGTCTGGTGTCCAGAAGGTTTCGCCCTTTGTGATCGCTGGGGATGTCCACCAAGCCAGGGAGCGGGAGACGTCTAGCGGGAGAAGTACCTTGGTCTGCGAACAGCTCGTGCGTCTTCGCTGGAACGGCAAGAGGAACCATTGGAGATCTCTGGTGTGGAGGCGAGCCCACGGGACGATGCCAATGGCGGAGACCATGGTGCCTAGTAGTTTAGACAGAGTGGCTAGGGACACCTTGCGCTTCCTGGCTATCGAGGAGGCTAGCTGTCTCAGCGCTATCTGTCTGTCGGGTGACAGGAAGACCATGCCCGCCTGGGTGTCTATTCTGGCTCCTAGGTGAATCAGACTAGTAGAGGGGTGGAGGTGACTCTTGGCTAGGTTCACTGTAAACCCATGGTCCCTCAGGACTGTCATGGTGATGTCTAGGTCTTGCAGAGCGCCCCTAAAGGAAGATGACTGCAGGAGCAGATCATCCAGGTAACATTGGATGCGCACTGGGACCTGTCTCAGGTGCGCTGCCAGCGCTGCCATTACCTTTGTGAATACCCTCGGGGCCGAAGACAGCCCGAAGGGGAGGGCCCGGTACTGATAGTGATGACCCATGTAGCAGAACCTGAGGTACCTACGGTGATCCTGGGCAATGGGGATGTGCAGATAGGCCTCAGTGAGGTCTATGGAAGTGAGAAAGTCTCCTTGTCTAACCCCCTCCAAGATAGAGTGTAGGGAGTGCATCTTGAACCTCCTATAGCGAATGGAACGGTTCAGGCGTTTCAAGTCAAGGATCGCTCTCCAGCCCCCAGAGGCCTTGGGGATGACAAACAGGATGGAATAGTGCCCCTGACCCTGTTGCTCTGGAGGCACTGGCTGGATCGCCCGGATCTCCAACAGGTGTTGGATGGCTTCCTGCATCAGCAGCCTCCGGGTCGGGTTCTTAGAAACCGGACATATCCGGAAGAAGCTCGGGGGACTGGAAAGAAATTCGAGTGAAAGGCCATGCCTGATGGTCTTCTGCACCCATCTGTCAGAGGAGGTGAGGTCCCAGCGGTCAGCGAAGTGCGCTAAGCACCCCCCAATGGGGAGAGTGCTGGACCTAGCTTTAATATTTGCGGAAGGAGCGCCCCCCTCCGCCTCCTCCGCCCCCTCGAAAGGGCCGCTTCTGTTGCCTGCCTCTTTGCTGTCTGTCTGGGTACCTCTGTCTAGCAGGGAATCCCCCTTGATACTGCCTGCCTCCTGAGAAACCTGCCTCTGACCCCCTAAGGAAGTCCTGACCCCGAAAGAAGGAACCAGAGTCCTGACCCCGGGAGTAGGAGCGTCTGGGGTATGGAGTTGACCTGAAGCTGCCTTTCTTCTGGGCAGTGGCGAGGACCTTCCTCTTGTCCTTGTTCTCAACCAGGAACCGGTCCAGAGCCGAGCCAAAGAGGGAGTCCCCTGTGAAGGGGGCTGAGGCCAGGCGCCACTTGTGACGAACCTCCACCTGCCACTGTCGAAGCCACAGCAGCCTGCGTGATGCCACCGACGATGCGATCGCCCTGGAAGCGAATCTGGCTGCAGCCAGGGTGGCATCCGATGAGAACTGGATGGCCGCTGCCAGCCTGTTGATGTCCTGATGTGACCGGGCATCTGCTATGGGGGTGCGTTGCTGTAGCTCCTGCAGCCACAGCAAGGAAGATCTGATGATGAAAGAGGCTGTGGTGGATGCTTTCACCGCCCAGGCCGCTGCTAAATGGCCCCTCTGCAAGGTGAGGTCTGCCTTCTTGTCCTCCGCCTTCAAGGCATCCTCTGGCTCCCCAGGCATGTTGGTGGATGTATGAAGAGCCACGATTGGATCATCTATGGTGGGCTGTGCAAGTAGCTTAGCCAGCTCTTGGTCCACATTGAAGAACATCCTGTCTGAAGAGGAGGGTGATGGGCCCTTTGTAGGAGATGCCCATTGGCGCCTTATCAGGCCTAGGAAGGTCTTGGGCGTAGGAACAGTGTCTGCCTCGATGGCCTGCTCATCAAAGATGTTCTCTGCTGAGAGGCCCTGGCGTTGGGGTGTGGCCTCCGCTGCTCTGTTGCCTAGCTTGACCGTTGCCTTGGCCTTGAAGAGCAGGGACTCAAACAGTGAGGGCTGGAACAACCCAGTGAATGTGGGTTTAGGAGGAGGCATGCCTTCATCCTCTGATAGCTTGAGTTCTCTGATCTCGCCTTCCTCACTTTCATTGTCACTGTCCTCCTGGGATGAATCTGAGGAGCTGTGAATCTCTTCCTCCTGGGCCTCTGGGAATTCAGGGGCCCTGGGGGTGGGGGGGAGGGGGGCCCCCTGAGGCTGTGGCTGCTGGAATGCTGCAGCCATGTATTGCTGAAAAGCCTGCATCATTAATTCTTGGAAGTTGGGGGCTCCTGTGGGAGGCGCTGGGTTGGGGCTGAAGCCCCCCTGAGCAAGGGGGGGGCTGCCCAAAAGGGGAAAGCCAGTAGGCAAGGCTGCCCCCACAGTAGGGGTGATAGGGGATTGCCACCCCTGAGTGGAGCCCCAAAGCCCCGAGGTGTCTATTGGGATCCTTGTTGGCAGGGCTGGATTCTCCCCTGAGCCTCCGCTGGATAAGGGAGTGCCTGAATTTTCCCCCCCTTTGCCTGGGGCGTTCTGATGGCTGGCTGCTTGGTTGCAAAGTCTCTCTAAAGCCTTATGCCTCCTCCGCTCGTATTTAGAGGGCTTGGGGGGCTTGTGACCCCTCCCTTCCTCTGGATCTGCCCTGGGGGAAAGGTGCTTGGTTTTGCATTTAGCCTTTCCTCTTCCCCCCCCTCCTCGGGCAGTCTCTGGGGAAGCCACTGACCTGGGTGCTTGTTCTTCTGCCCCTCCGGTGGGGCTGCAGTCCCTGCTTGCAACTGCCTGGGATTCTCCTTCCTGGTAGTTGCTGGGCGCCGCCATTTTGGACCACGTGGGTCCTCCCGGCTTCAAAATGGCGCCGACCGGCTTGCAAAGGGGCGCGAAATTTAAAAGTGCCTGAAGCGAGGCTTGAGCTCCTGAGAGCTTGCCACGTGCGCTCCCAGCCGGATTCTCTTCCTCCTGCCTCTCCTCCGATGCCGCTGTGGCCAGGAACAGCTTCTTCGGCTTCCTCACGATCCTCTGGCCACGTGGAGGCAGCGCGGGCGCTCCAGGGCGTTTGAAAGCCCTGGTTCGTCGCTCAACCCTTGAGGGGAGCAACGGAGCGCTCCAGCGACTTACAAGCCTCAGCGGTTGGGGCTGCCTGCTAGAGGCTTTTGCCCTTTCTCCTGCTGCCTGGTCAAGCTCCTCACTGAGAGACTTCGGATCTCCTCAGTGTCCAGGGCAGCCTGCCGCCCCAGGGGGGCTAGTGGCAGTTCCAATCTTGCAGGAGGAGGCTGTGTATAAAGCAGGGAGGCAAACTCGACGGATCCAAATGAATTTTCCTAGTAAATTCCTGGAGCTCTCGAATGAGCAACTTCTCACGAAGGTTTTGAGTCAGAAAACTGGGCATGCTCACTGCCAGGGGGCGGAGCCCAAAGAGCTTATCTGACTCAAACCAATCACGAGAGGATAAGGTCAAACCCATCCTGGATACTCCTCCCCCCTCACTATGGAGAACTTGATATTCTAGTGTACTATCATCTAATACAACCAGCAGTGTTCTGCAGCAGTCAAAAAAGCATGTGAAGCCCTATAGCAATAGCAATATAGCAGTGGACTTATATACCGCTTCATAGGCCTTTCAGGCCTCTCTAAGCGGTTTACAGAGAGTCAGCATATTGCCCCCAACAATCTGGGTCCTCATTTTACCCACCTCGGAAGGATGGAAGGCTGAGTCAACCCTGAGCCGGTGAGATTTGAACCGCTGACCTGCTGATCTAGCAGTAGCCTGCAGTGCTGCATTTAACCGCTGTGCCACCTTGGCTCTTGCATCAACAGAGGGATAGTGTCAAGTACAGGGGTCCCCAACCCTTGTGGCCCATTGTGAAAGCCGTGCGCATGTGTGCATGCAAAACCATCTCCTCTCGCCGCCACCACTTCCACCCATCTGTGTCAGACATTTTGGGGTCAAGATCATGAGAAGTGATAGTATCACACACTACATTAGTGAGCCACACTTGTAATACTGCAACCAGTACTAGTCACCAACACACAAAACATTACTGAGAGACTAAAAAGAGTGCAGAGAAAAGCAACAAAGATGACAAAAGTTATGGAGGATAACTCATAAGATAAATAGGTTAAGGGAACTAGGAATGTCTAATATAATGAAAAGAAGGGTATTGCATGTGACATAACTGTCTTTGAGCATTTGAAGGCTATCACAGAGAAGAGGGAGTCAGCTTGTTTTCCAAAGCATCTGAGGGCAGGATAAGAATCAATGGGTAGACTTGTTGAAGACAGATCCAATTGGAAACTAAGGAGAAATTTCCTGACAATAAGAACAATTGATCAATGGAACAACTTGCCTCTCAGAGTTCTGGGTGCTCCATTGCTGGAGGTCTTCAAAAAATATTTGGCAGTCATTTATTCAGGATACAATAAGGTCTCCTGCATTGCATTGGGGGGGGGATTTGAACTTGAAGACCTCCAAGATCCTTCCAGCCCTATGATAATTATGGCTTCATTATCTTGTCATTTTGTTTTAAAATAGAATTTAGTGGCAATTTATTATAGCTTTCATAGTCTTCACTCTAACCATTCTTGTATATATACCATCATAGCAGAAAATTATGTCATGCCAATATCTGTGGACATCTGATAACCAGTTAAGAGTGTAGGGAAGCAATGTAGAATAAACATTTTAATTTGGTCAAAACATCTCCTAGAAATGTCAGACAAGGAAATGTATAGCATTATCTGAAAACTAAGCTCTAGCATGGATTTGATTCCTTGCCTTCTCTCACTTCTCCCTTCCCCCATTCTTTGCTATGTATGTTTATTTATGATGCCAAGGATATTATGGCTAGAGAAAACAGAGACAGTATAACTAAGACTTTAACATTTTAAGAACAAAAATTGTTTAAAATTTCAAATTATGCACTTAAAATTGAATAGCTAAATCAAGTAAATTGTTCTTTCATTTCCTGATTATTCTCTAATATTTTATTAATATTTCTAACTGCTATATTTATTTCAATAAAAAGCCCAGCTAAAATATTATTTGTTAAATAATTAAATGGGATGTCCATGCAGTCATGCTTACCACTGGATTGTGATTTTCTCCCTGTTGCTTCTTCCCTGAGCTTTCAAAACCAACATTCTGTGAAAAGGGAAACAATAACTTTGGTTAAAACTATAACTATATACAATATTCTACAACCTTCTGTTTATTTTTTGCTAATACTTCCCCCTTTTAAAAATCTTAACCAAAATAAGCTATAGATCAAACACCAAAGCGCAGTAACAATTTTAAAAGATATTAGGATATGTACAATAGAAGAAAATATATATAAAAAAATCCAAAACAGTCATTTGCTACCAAGTGAAGGTGTTTCACAAAAAGGGAGCTATGGAACCAAAGTTCAATTCCTTTGTTCAGGAATATTGCATCTATATTCCAAAAATGGCTTCATATTCGGGTAGGTTTGTACTACATAAGGCAACTCAATCAAATCTTTTATGTGAAACAGCCAGTGTTTCTTAGGGCAGACATGTCAAGTTATGCCAATAAACAATAGTGCCCAACTTCAAGGCTAAAAAGCAAATATCAATATTGAGAAAACAATGGAAGGCTAAGAGAAGGAAGAGACAGAATTGAACTATGATTAATATACAAATGCATCTTGGATGTCTGCTTGCCATTACCCATTTTAGGGCTTCTTCCTAGTATGCAGTAGCTAGCCACTTTCTGTTAAGGAGAGAACCTGCATGTTACTCAACCTCTACTAAGCCAAATGCTAAATAAAAGCTTGTCAGTAAGTCTAACAACTTAGAATGTTACAGCCCACTACAAAGGCTTTACACTGATTCCAAAAACTGACTAGAAACTAGCGGAACTGAGTTCTGTTCAAAAACATCCCATTGCAATTAGCAGTCCTGCTCCCCTATTTGAGACCAACTCAAGGCAGCCCAAAATAGAATGTATTATGATTATCTCCTATGCCATTGAATATGCAACCACAGGGAAGGATTATTCCCAGACTTTAAACCAATTGTCATCTATATGCTAATGACAGGATTCCTCTCAATTCTATATTTCTCCATTGTTATAAGTTTAGGATTGAGTATTTCCAAGGCCTCTGAATAATTTCAGGAAGTAAAGGAATGTACTGTATTTTTCGGACTATAAGATGCTCCGAAGTAGAAGCTTAGCTTTTGGGGAGGAAAACAAGAAAAAAAATCTGCCTTTGCCTCCCAGCAATTTGCCTCCTTGCAGCAAACAACAAACAGCCTGGTCAGCTTCAGCACAACCTGATTTAGCATGAGCAGCTGATTGGCGGCTGGATTGGCCTCCCGTATCGGCCTCCCAGAATACTGCCTATCAGCTGTTCCAGGTTGTGGGGATCACTGTTGCTCATAGATGCTGCCACCTATCACCGCCTCCACATGCTCTATTTTCGGCCTCCACACATCCCATTTTCTGCTGGTCCCAGGTGGCAGGGATCACCGCCGCCTATCCCCGCTACCTGGAACAGGCATAAAATGGAACACACGGAGGCCAAAAATAGGGCGCACAGAAGTGGTGATAAGTGGCAGCGGCGGCAATGGAGAGCAGTGATCCCCGCAACCTGGAACAGCTGATAGGTGGGATTCTGGGAGGCCAATCCAATTGCCAATCAGCTGCTCATGTAAAATCAGGCTGCGCTGAAGCTGACCAGGTTGCTGCAAGGAGGCAAATTGCTGGGAGGCAGAGGCCAAAGGATGGGGGCCAGCAGGTGGGAAGGGCTTTGGCAACATTCGCTCTATAATAAGCACAGACATTTCAAACCACTTGGGGGGGAGTGTGTCTTATAGTCTGAAAAATACAGTATATGCAGTAACAAATGCAAACAAAACCATGTTCCAAGAGACAGCCATGCTTTCAGAATTTGTATCATGATAACCACCTGATGCAGCCCTCTGGTCATCATCAAGTCTAAAGACTACTAACTATGGCAGCAATAAAACTGCCATAAAAACAATTGTGCCTGGCTGCATAGTGTCTCAACTTACTAACAAAATACCAGTCCCAATTGTGGTCCTACGTCAAGCGCTACCTGTAATGCTTAACCCAAACATAAAAGGCTACAGTAATAGTGCCAGCTGTTGATAGAATTCTTCTTGTCAAAAATTTATATTTTGTACCTAAGACAATGTGTATCTATGTATAAAATGCAAAATGAGAATACCAACCACATGACAGTTTTTAACCCTGAACAGTTACATCATCTGGATTGAATATAAGAAGTGAACAGTAGGGAATGCCATACTGCCCACAATTAATTATTATATCTCCCAAAGATTGGATTCTTTTTCATATATGTAAAAATATTAAAGGCATTCTGCAGTTATTTCAGTACAAGTTCTAACCCTAGATTATTTAAATTGTTTTTTTTCTTAGTGATACATTAAATTTTAAGAATAGAGCGAAGATCCCCCTTTCCCAAAATCAGGTCAAGTTACAGTACTTGCTTCCCAGCTTCAAACAGCAGTTCTAGACAAGTATTTCATTAAATAGTTCAATTTGCTGGTACAATTCAGAATCATTAGTTCCATCAATTAGGGCAAACTATCCTGAGGCAGCACAGCATATCCAAACCATGATTTTGCAACTACATTTCTCAGATAAGGTTCTTACGATAGAAAGTGGAGTTGACCTTTAATCAAACAAATTACTTTTCATTCAAGGAAAAAAGTTTTATTATATTGGTAACATCCATAAAACATTATTTCAATAGCCTTCTGGCTTATCCACTTGGACTTTTGGAAACTGTAGATTGGCAATAATGCTCTTTGTAGAGATTGATAGCTTTCTCCTTGCAACCCAACTGCAGTACTGCTGTTTAGTGTTGTCCCAATGGTGGCATCATGAACACATTCATCAACACCTTTGTCTAGCTTTATGTTGTGCATCAGTTGCACCCATTCCTAGATCTGGGGCTCTGTTCACGATCATTCATCCCATAGTCAGCTCCATATTGGACTACTATAATACAAACTACATGGGATTACCCTGAAGAACTTGTGGAAGCTTCAATTGATACAGAAAGCAATATGGTGGTTACATGTGCTTGTAAAACAACACACATCGTATCTTTCCTCCACAAGCTGCACTGGTTGCCAGTTTGCTTCCATGTCCATTACAAGTTGTGGGTTTAACCTTTTCAGCCCATCAGATTAGATTATCTGAGGGGGCCACCTTTACCCAATTACATCTGCAGTCCCATTCGATCTGGCTTTGAGTCCCATCTGCTAGGGACTTATAGTTGGCTGGTCCCAGGTGGTGGACTTTTTCTACCGTGTATAACCTACCTCCTGAAACACTTTACTTCACAAAGTAAGGTTAAGTCTCGTCCCTGTTAACGTTCTGTAAGTCCGTTAAACTCTGGTGATGTCATTTGGCTTGGGATCCCAGAAGAAGAGGGACATTTGAAGATAGCTCCTTCATTGTACTTAATTTATTCTCTCCTGTACCTAGTGCAGTGGTGGGTTCCGGATCCCAGTGCAATTGGTACAATGCAACGGGGCCAGGAGTCCACCATATGCACGTGCGCAGCACCCACACAGTGTGCGCTTGTGTACTTACCGCCCACGATGCTCCGTGATGCACCAGCTGCTCGGCGGAGCATCATGCAGGCTCTGTACGTTCCATGTGCGTAAGCCTCAATCGGCTCAAATACAGGTAAGAAAAGCCGGCGGGCAGGTGGGCCCTCCGGAGGCACCAGTACGCCCGTACCGGGGCGTACCAGTCGTATCCCATCACTGACCTAGTGGTTTGTATTTTAATAAAGACACTCTCATTTTATTAATAATTGTTTATGTGTTTGTTTTATTTAATTGCCAAACACCACTCAGTCACTTCTTATGAGATGGGTGGCCATATAAACTTTATACATACATAAAAATGCAAGAGAAGCTTTCAGTTCCTTTCATTGGTGGGATCTATACAAACAGCCTGAAAGTTATTCCTGGAGTCCAAACTTTTTGGAAATAAGTTTTGTAACATTTCCCAAATCGTGAAACATCAATAATTTTTGTTGGAGAACCTCTGAAATATCCTTTCAGCTCTGATACACTTCCACGTCGTGTTTTTAAGATGAGACTTTGAAAATGAATAGCCAAAATTCTATTGTTTTTTATAAAGCAGGACCTTCTACATTATTATCATACCAGTGATTGAACACATGACTTTAATTTCCCCTTCAAATCAACTGATAAGCCTAGAGGCTTAAATTCATTTGCCACACAAAAATATTTAGCTTAGGATCGTTTTCTCAATAAATGAACAATTATAATGTTTTTTACCCATTTGTTAAATCGGGACTGGTTTTAGGGTAATGTTTAAGCAGAAATATTGAAATTTCACAAACTTTTAATCAGTACTCTAAATAAC
Organism: Thamnophis sirtalis; assembly: GCF_051295495.1. Lineage (NCBI taxonomy): Eukaryota > Metazoa > Chordata > Lepidosauria > Squamata > Natricidae > Thamnophis > Thamnophis sirtalis. The sequence continues at coordinate 32,259,485 of NW_028261385.1, read as the reverse complement.
TGGTTTGAATGGAATAGATTTTTATAATCTATTATAAACATTCACCACCACCAAAACCCAGAATGTTTCCAAAAATTGCTGGTAGCATCATTTTTAAATTTTCAAAATAAAATGTTATAGATTTAGTATCATACAAAAATGTAGTTCTGAGAACACTGCAGCTTGTTTTACAGTGCCCGAAAAGTAAATGTTATTGACTACGTATACTATAATAAGACACATGTAAGGTTGCACACCAAATTCCTAGATTCAAAGCTAGTTGGCAACAGATGAGGGTTTTTGTTTTTCCCTTGCAACCAACTGCAGAACAGTTATTTAGAGATCTTCCTTCAAAATACATCCGGAGGCCCTTCATATCCTTCTGCATTATTATTTTTAAAATGCTTCCAAAGTCACTGCTTACTCATAGCATTCAAATTTAATTTCCTGAGTATCCCATAACTACTTCCCTTCTGCTTTTCTTTAAAAAAAAGTTGGACTCCATTTGTTTTATAATTAGCATCATTTTAACCAAACTTTACACTTGAATATAAATTCACCAATGGAACCTCCTTCCACTCAAGATGATCCCCATAAGATATAAAACCCTTTTTTAATATATTATCTATTGTGTCTTGAAATCTGTAATTAGAATAGCTGCTCTGCCTCTAATTAAAAGTTGGGAGGGAGGGAAATCACCACTTGGCCCAGGCAGACAGGAGTGTATTGTGGTATCTGGCAGCTTTTCTCACAAGCCAGGCCTTTAACTTCATGTTCCTGGCAAAGGCCACTAGCTGATAATTGTATCTACTTCCTGAACATGGCACTTAAATATTCTGCTTCACTGGATTGCCTAGAAGCCTTTGGGCAGAGGGCATCCCACTTTTATTTATTTATTTTATTGCATAGATCGATTCTATAGCACTTTTACAGCGAAAGGCACCTAGCTCTTGTCAAACCTTTTGCCTATGAAATGAATAGCATTTTCCTTTCATGTCAATAAAGATACTCTTTCTAAGCACTTTGATTCTAAATTTAATTTACTGTTCCATTTAATACACTATCTACTGAATGTCATTCAATTATTCAAACTCGATTTCATTGAGGTCTGCATCAGGGTTGCGTTTGACTTCAGAGGGGGGGCCAAATGGGCACGGTTGGGATGGCAATGGCTGGGATGGGTGTGGCCAGCTCAAGATCATGCAGCCCTCTGCCAGCGAAAATGGAGTTTTTGTTGGCAGAGGCACCGCAGGTCGGTCCTTCGCTGTTTCCTGGGCAACCACACGGCCAGATCTAATCACCCTGTGGGCCAGATTCAACCCGCGGGCCTTAATTTGACATCCCTGAATTATTCCATCAAATCAAATCAGTTTCTTGCAGCCATGAAGCCAATATGTAGGTAGTCCTCAACTTATGACTAGTGGTTGAACAACCTTTCAATTATGTTGTAATTTTAAAAAGCTCCTTCCTCAGAGTGACAGGGTATGCGCATGCACACACATACACACACACACACACACACACACACACACACACACAGGGTTATATGATTGTGTTTCAGGTATTTGCAAGCTTTTGCAACCAATTGCATTGTCCATTTGTCAGTTTCCAATATTTTCTGTCAATTTCTGGCAAAAAATGCCCAGAGAAATGGATTCACTTAATGACTAGTTTCTCGCTTTATGACAGTCATAAAATAAGTCCAATCACATGTTGCCTTGACTTACAAATGCAATGACATACAGCCAAAATTCCAGGCTCCATTGTGATCGTAAGTTGAGCGCTACTTATACAAAATAAAATGATTTTATTTCTCTCACACTTTTAATGTGTAGTAGCACGTGTCAGGCTCTTTTAGGCAGTCTGAAAACAAAAGCCACATAAATTTCTGGAAAGATTTTTATTGCCAGTAAGTTAATGTAGCAGAACCTTGGAAGCCTGTTAAATTCTCCCACTCAACTCTTATCTAATGTAATGGAGGTAGAGTTATTCTGAATCCCTTCTCTTATGCTTCTCCCTACTCTGGGCTGAAGTACAGATAATTCCTGTTTTGCAACCATTCATTTAGTGACTATTCAACACTACAACATTGCTGAACGAAGAGATGACCATTCCTTGAAGTTGCAGCTGTCACAGCATTCCCCTTGCTCACATGATCCCAATTTGGTTACCCAATTTGGCTATTTATGACATTCACTGCCAGATTTCAACCAGCAGAGCCGTTAGGAAAGCTGGAAGAAGTCGCAGGTCGCAGTTATGTGAAATCACACTCAATAACCACATGTGATTTGTTTAACAATCTCAACCAGAACTGCTGTTGCAAATCTCATCATTTTTCCTTTTATAATTTAGCAACAGTTACCAATTCCAACTGCAGTCATTAACTGAGTATCTCTTTTGCAATGGTCCCTCTATTTTCCCAGTCTGTTACACATTCCATCATAACACTAATATTCTTCCCTGCATAACTCAGGTTAAAATAACTGAACAGCTTACCCATTGTATTGCATTGCTGAAAAATTTTGGAGAAATCACCCACAAAGTAAAATGCCATCAGAAAACACATACAGCACAATTTTGCAGTTAAAAGAGAAAAGAGGGATAAATATTGCAATATTGTACAGTTATATACTTTCTAACATTTATAAATGATCAGGCCTGTATATTCAAATGTCATAATTTTAATATGAAAAGGTAATTTATTAAAGTGTTATTCAACAAGATTGTGTTGCTAGCTTAAACAATGAATCAGTTTTTTCATTCTAAATTGAACATTCCATTTTTAATAAAATATTCTACACGTTTAGAAATTAAAACATATAACACGTTAACCACAACTTTAATTTCTCCTATTACCTTCCCTCTTACAATACTACAGAACTGGAAAAGATGCTAAAAAATGTCATCAAAATCACTAAAGCTGCAACAGCAATTTTATGAAACTATAGACATTAGAAATTTTAGTCAAAAAAGGCAGTTTAATGATGGAACACAAAATCCTGAACTGTATGAAAAGTTTTTCTTCCAACCTAACAATGTTAAAGGAATATTAAATATGGGACTCTTAAGATAGAAAAGGAGGCATTTCTTTATACATTGTAGACAGTTCTCCACTGGATTTAAAGATGAATCCCAATTTAGATAATTTTAAAAGACAATAGGACTAATTCATGGAGAAATAGGTTGTCAGACTTCAAATTTCTTATTTCCAGAAGCATAATTCATATTCAGGAACTACACAATTATTGAAGCTAATAGATTTCACAACAATGGGTACGGTAGTTAATTGCAGACAAATGGAAGCCATCCATGCACAAATGTTATGGTGTAGAATAGAGAGGAAAAGACTTAAGATTCACACTCTGATGAAGCTCTGAAAAATTGTTCAGAACTTCATCAGAGTTTGAGTCTTAAGTCTTTTCTTCACATCTTTTCCAGTCAACAGACTCTTGGCCATTCTTTTACCAGGATTGAGATTGTAACGCATCTGGTTCATACGTACACAGTGATTCTACTAGTGCTGTTTACAAGTTTCATTCCTCACATGAAATGTCCATGGATAACATTGATGGCTTTTTATTGTACCCTCTCAATGACAAACATGGTAAATGACAGGCAGTATGGTGCAAATACAAGTTGATACACAGAAGCAGTGGAAGATTTATTACCTTCTGCAGAAATTGTAAATTTCTGAGGGCATCAAGTTGATCATTGCATTACAAAAGTGCAGTGGTTAAAGCAGACAGGAATGAATCAGGTAAGTTTATAAGAAGTCCAAGAACTTTTGAATAGTATTATCATGTTGTTGTTGCTGCTGCTGTTGAAGACAGAAGCCACCAATTCCACCATGACTGAAAAATAAGTGAAGTACATATACACAATCTGTGTACGTACACCAAAACAAAATCTGAAATATCTTTGTTTTTTCTTTCTGTGCTTTTTAACAGCACAGAAAGTCAGATCTTGTTACAACATAAACTATACTACTATTTCAGTGTATAGCAACGTTCTGAATTCTACATACAACAGAAAAACTAAGCTGAGGAAGCAATACAAGAAAAATAATAGCTGAAAAGGTTGCTAATTAAGTGTTTTATAATATTTGGGTTGTCATGAAATAAAAAAAATAAGCATCATATAAATCCACAAAGAGTATACTTTCTGGGTGTAAGTAATACAACTATTTTTCTCCTCAAATTAAATTGTATTCAATGCTAAGGCTGAAAAAATTGGATTAGCTATATTCAGAATAAATATATTTTTCATTAATTTTATAAAAGACATATTGTTTAATGCCCTTATTTTTTCTCACAGGTGAATTTTCAAACCTTCAGCTCCCTATTAGAATGATTTTTCCAAATTCTATAAACAATACATTCAAAATTATTAACTGAAAAACCATAATTACCTGCTATTTGAGGAAGATCTTTATATCGGTAATCTCAAGAAATGACAAGCCACTTAACAATCAAAGTTAAGACTGATACCCCAAAACCATATGTGACCATGTTTCAAAGTTAGGACAGCTTCAGTGTCCCGGTGGTCCTTTGTCCATATAAGAGACCACGGAGATGCTGCAGCATCCCCTGCTTCTCTTCCCACCATCCTGCCTTGATGGGACCTACAGTGCTCAGGCCTGTTCCCTATGCCTCCTAGAATCAGCCCTTTTTAGTGCCCCCACAATTCTTTACAGAAATAGTGGCTGCTTTTTGAGCTTTCTGTGACAATCAGATGGCCACTGAGTGATGGCAAAGCTCTCATGCCTCATGCCTAGTTTTGGGAAGCCAGCCCTGAGCAGTCAGATGGACAGCTATGATGGCCTGCATGAAGGGTGGGGAGACCTTGAGAGATCGTAAACAGATCACTTAGACTGATTAGACTTCCAACCCTAATAAGCAGGCTCCATTATGGTTGTAACTTGAAGACTACTGTAAAAGATTCAAAGTTTATCATTACAGCATTCATCTAGTGGGTCCTCTATTCACTGTGCAGAAGAGAATGAAATATTACATTTTGTAGGGATTAACACCCCCGGTATCAGGCCAGATTTTTTTAATATTTAAAGAAGCAGCCAGAAAACAATATTAGAGGATTTGAGCTCCGGTGGCGCAGTGGTTAGAATGCAATACTGCAGGCTACTTCTGCTGACTGCAATTTGGCAGTTCAAATCTCTATTTTCAATGTATTATAATTAAACAGATGTCTGTGAGTGATATATATATATATATATATATATATATATATATATATATATATATATATATATATATATATATATATATATATATATATATATATATATATACATACATACATACACACACATATAGATATACATAGATAGATAGATATATATAGATATAGATATAGATATAGATATAGATATATATATAAATATAGATATATATAGATATATATATTCCATCCAGGATATTTAAGTTACTAGCAATGAGAAAACTTTTAAGCTTCTCTTACCGTATTTTTCAGAATATAAGATGCATCTTTTTCCCTCAAAAAAGAGGCTGAAAACCTGGGTGCGTCTTATGCAGCATTTTTTTCCTCCCCAAACCCTGCTCCCTTCACCAAAATGGCTGTGCAGCACCTTGAGGAGGCTTCTAGCGTGCACCTGGGGGCTGGGGAGGGGAGAAATCAATTTTGCTCCCCCCAGCCCCCAAGAGCACTCTATAAGCCCCCTAAAGGCTATGCATACCTCTTTTTGAGAAAAGAAAGGGCTCATTTTCGCAAAAAACTGGACATTTTTGGGAGGTCTGCAGAGTGCAAAAACTTTTTTTTTTAATTTGACTCTTCAAAATCTTAGTGCGTCTTATACTCCGAAAAATATGGTAAATAAAATCTGTCAGATATAATGCCAGAAATAATTCCTAGGTGAAATCAGTTTTCCCCGTTACCAGCCTGGAGAATACCACACCCCCCAAAAAAAAATTTAAACCTTGCTTAACCTTTTCATAAACAAAATGTAACACCAAGAACTGTAATGCCTTGCTTTTTAAAATGTTCAACCTCACAAAACAGGATGTGGTTCCTTGACTGAAAAGACTATTACTGAGAAAAAATACATTTTTGTTTTCTTTTTCTTTTCTTTTTTCTTTCGCATACTTTGTATTACTGAAAACAATTCGATTGAATTCCAAGTTTAAAGCGGGATGAAACAAACTTAAATTTGTTTTATATTTAGTTTAGTTTAGTTTAGTTTAGTTTTATTGACATTTATAGGCCGCCCTTTTCCCTAAGGGGACTCAGGGCGGCTTACAATCAATGGGAAGGGAGTGCAAGACAAAACACAAGAAAGAAAACAAAATGTGAATAAAAAAAAATAAACCGATAAAACACAACATTCATTCAGCATTCGGGTGGGGCGAGGTTCGGATCTTATCCCCAGGCCTGACGGGATAGCCAGATCTTGAGGGCTGTGCGGAAGGTCTGGACGGTGGTGAGGGTACGAATCTCCACGGGGAGATCGTTCCAAAGCGTCGGAGCTGCAACTGAGAAGGCTCTCCTCCGCGTAGTCGCCAGTCGGCACTGACTGGCGGATGGAATTCGGAGGAGGCCTACTCTATGTGATCTGATGGGACGGAGGGAGGCAATGGACGGAGGGATGGCTATTTATAGCCATTCTTCCCCATATGATTTATAGCATTCAGGTTAATTTCAATGAAAGACCGCCATTTGCCAAAGCCATCCTAAAAGCTTTGGCAGCCAAGTAAAAATTTAAATCTGACTAAGGTGCTGCAAATATATTGAAAATATAAAAGCATGGTTATGGTTAAAAGCTCCTGCTCTAATATTTTGCCACCCAAACTTCTTTCAACCATGTGGTTTTGGAGTTCCTTATGTTCTTCCGTTTGTAGATTCTTGACCTAGTCTACTGACCTACTCAGATGGTTGAGAAAATAAGAAAATTTGAGTTTCCTCATCAGGGAGAAATGACATACTAATTTTATAAAATTAAAATCATATTTTCAAATAATGTTGTGCATAAAGTTAAAACATTCTATGTAAAACCATCCAACACTTAGACTGAGAGATCATCAATATGCTGAGGATACTCAGCTTTACATCTCCATTCCTGGTGATCCAAGCAATCATGTGGCAGACCTTTCTCAATGCCTGGAGGCTGCTGGGGTCTGGATGGGCGACAACAGGTTTCATTTGAACCCAGGCAAGATGGTGGGTGCAAGTGACCCCAGAATCCGATTGTTTATCATTGTTCTGGATGGAGTTGCACTACCTCAGACAGACCTGTTGTGCACCATGGGGATCCTCCTGTACTTGCAACTCCTGCTCAAAGAGCAAGTGGTACTTATGGCTAGCAGGGCCTTTGCACCTTCACCTTTATCATGAAGCCTTGCACATGGTCACTCATACCCTAGACTTCTCTTGGCTAGATTTCTGCAATACATTCTACATAGGGTATACCCTTGACAGGTATTCAGAAGCTACAGCTGGTAAACAATGCTGTGGTGCACATAGTTCTGGAAGCCCCCAGGATTGCATATATAACACCGTTATTGCACAAGCTGCATTGGTTACCAGTTTGCTTCCGGATCAAATTCAAGATGTCAGTTGTTACTTTTAAAGCCCTATATGGCATGGGTCAAAGGTATCTGCCACACTTATCCCAATGGAAAAGGCCCACTGTATCTTCCATCTGTTAAGGAATTCCAGCAGGCAGGGTAAAGGAGAAGAGCCTTTTCTGCTGTGGCCCCACCCCAGAGGTGAGAACTTTTCCCAAGCTTTTGATCTTCTGGAATGCTATTAAAACTGGCCTTTGCCAGTTGGCTTGGGGCTGGGGCACAGGGACGCTTACTACTGCAGGTGGTTGATGGAATCAGAAGAACTGTTTCCCATGCTGTCTTGGATAACAAAACCATGGAACCTACTTTCAACATTGTGTTTTATAATTCAGCTAGAAATTTATTTCAGCAAATACACTCGTTAATTTTCAAAGCATTTAAACTGCACATCGCTAAATCCATGGAGCTAGAGATTAACATTTGTAGAATATTCCAAAATTTATGTTGCAATTTTGATGCATTGCTATAAAAATCTGAATGAATTAACTTCAGTTCCCATGTTTTACAAATCTGAATTTAGCTCAAATCTAGATATAGGTATTTAGAATAAAATTTCTCTAACTTCAATATAATTATTTAAATAATGAAAAATCAATTGTCAGTGAATTCAATTTTATTATCTGTATCAATCTGCATTTAATGTGTTAATGCATAATCAGTCATTAAAGAACCACTGAAACATCTAATTTTGTTTAATTTGTAAATGCTAACTATCACAGCTCTTAAACGTTCACAACAATTAACACTTTAAAATAGGATGAGTAGGCAGCACAACTGTCAGTGTGCAAGGACAATACACTTTCAAAATGTTAATAGCCAAGAACAAAAACAGATCTATAATTCCATTACTAAAGGAAAGTAATTTTTTTCCTTAAGTGAAAAATGTTGTGACCCGACGAATGCGCGCACGACAAAAGCGCGCCGACAAAACCGTGGCGAGAAAACCGCAACATCATAAACGCACCCACAATAGTGCACCGACAAAACCGCGCCCACAAAAGCACAATTTAAGTTAAGGTAAGGATTAGGTTTAGGGTTAGGTTTAGGGTTAAGTTTAGGGTTAGGGTTATTAGGTTGTTATTAGTTGTTTGTTGAAGGCGCGCTTTTGTCAGTGCACTTCTGCGCCCATTCATCGGCGCAATTTCGACCTTGCGGTTTTCTCACCGCGGTTTCATCGGCACACTTTTGTCGAGCATGCGTTTTTTAATGAACCAAAAATGTTAGCTGAAGGGATCATTGTATAATTTCTATAGTATGGTACTGTGTTTCCCCAAAAGTAAGACAGTCTTATTTTCTTTTTACTCCCAAAATAAGCACTTGGACTTATTTTTGGGGAGGTCTTATTATTTTTGAGGTGCAGGAGGCAGCGAGCGTAGTCATCTTATGGCTGCTGCTGTGTTACAATATTTTTGGGGAGGGCTTATTTTAGCGCATACACTCAATTGGGCTTATTATCCGGGGAGATCTTATTTTCAGGGAAACAGGGTAAGCCTAACAAAATCACAACATAATTTTTGTCTTATGTTTGTTTCCTGCTCAAAACTGGAAGAAAATTGCATTGCCACCAACTTTCATTATGCACAAGCCACATCCACCCGACTCCGCAAAAGAAAAAAAGTCATGTCACGTGACATAATCGAGTTTGATACCCATGTCTTACACCCTGCAAAAATGAACACTTATAACTGCATGAGTATTGTAGCCTAGTGAGTCATGTAATGTCTTTAATCAGATGGGAATCTTATCCAAATGTAAGTTATTGTAATATTCTGATGTAAATATAAAAGCAGAGAATGATATAAATGTGCACATCTATTCAGACAGCCATTTACTATTGCTTCAATAACTAAAAACCTGAAATGACTCAATTGCATAATTAAAACTGTACTGTTATAGCACAAAGAAATTGCCAATATACTTAACAGTTTAGAAAAATAGCAAATATAGGTAATCCTTACAACCAGAATTGGGGGGGCAGAACTGTTAAATGAGACATCCATGTGACTGCAGTTGTTCGCTCAACAACTGCAATCTTGGCTCTCCCAACTGTGGTCATTACACAACTCCACAGTCATTAAGCCAATGGCGTGAAAGAGCTGTCTGCCGAAGGAAAGCAGGCAGTTTTGCCTCTGTGTGAGAATGACAGCTCCTGTGGTGGGCTACAGAAAACAGCTCAGATTTTGGGGATCGAAGCTTCATTTCTGCAGTCCGCTACAGGAGCTCCTTTCACTTCCATGCATGAAGGGGAACTCCAGGACCTGCAAAAACAGG